>NC_080194.1:99280615-99641865 GCF_030028045.1 Hippopotamus amphibius kiboko
CAACAACTCGCTTTGGTCCTTACAGAACACCTCTCACATGCTGGGCGCCAGGGATGCCGTGAGGAGGCAGTGTGGGGGTTAGAGCCAAACAGACCAGTGGTCCAGAAACCAGCACTGAACACGACATGTTCACAAGCAACTTTCTTAACCCTGCCAAATATCAGGTTCCCAACTTCGTCCTAAAGATGGATAATAAGTGGGTTCCTCACAGGACTGCTGTGAGGATTAGTGGCTAATATCTGTTAAGGTGTGAACTTTCACACAGAAGAGCTGAGGCACATTTGTAGATAATCAATGTGTGAGATTGTGACAAATGCTACAGAGAGAGAAAGCTGAAAGGTCTGAGGAGAAAGCATTGACTTCTGGCCACAGAGATGCTGTTTCTAATGGGCTTTGAAGGCTGGGTAGAATTTGAATATTTAATAAAAGATAAAGAAGAAACACATTTGAGGCAAAGGTAACAGGGCTTCAAGGCATGTTTAGGCAACATGGGTTTCTGACGTGGCTGCTGTGCAGGCCAGGCAAGGACAGAAGAGTGATGGGCTAGAGAGGTGGCCAGGCCATGGACAGCTCTGAACACCAATGACGGGGTTCAGGATTTTACTGGTGAGCAACGAGGGACCACTGGGAGGCTTCTGAGTAAGGAGTGTGTACTACAGCCATGGGAAATACTGACTGCTGATAGAAAAAAATCCCCTTTACCAATAATTCCTATTTGTTGAATTAGAAACAGCCCTGACAATACTCAATTATGCATTAAGCTCTGTCTGCAAGAGAGAAAATGAGGCAAGCCAATTTAGACAAATTCATCAGGACGGTGGTGAGCCCTAGAGACACTGCTGGGTACTCTCGGTGTTCATATAAAGATAAGCAGGGTAATGCCAGTCTTCAAGGAACTTTCAGTAAGGGGAACAGGATGGAAAGAGCCATCGACGACACAGGGCAGAACAGAGTAAGTGCAGTAACAGAACAAGAAGCGTGTGGGAACACAGGGAGGGGTGGCACCGAGAGCCCCTGCTCGTTCGGTAACCCCAGAAGGCAAGGCAGTGGCGCTGCGGCTGTTCTCACTCCCCTACTTCCTCCTGGAAGGTCTCCGGCTCTAAGGGCTACCAGCATAGAAAGTCTCTTACACCTCTACAGGAGGAGACAGACAGCAAGTCCTCCTTGATTTCACTATTAATCCCACAAAACCTCAGGCTTGTGCAAACCTTGAGACACTTCCTCCAGTCACTGTTGCCATATACACCTGACAGTGGAAATATACTAGGTGTTGTGTTAACTTTACTTCTAAAGTTTGGTTTTCAATGCAGAGAAGTAGCTTCAAATAGTAAAAAATCAAGGGCTTTGGGGTCCAACGTAACTCATTCAAACCAGGGCTCTGTCATTCTCTAGCTGTGTGGCCTTGAGCAAATCTCTGAGAACTAAGCCTTGTGCTAGAAAATGGTGATAATACTGCCTAACTCTGAAGGTTAGAAATAATGTTTGTTAAATTCGTAGGCAATGTATTAAATGTCTGGCATTTGAATTAATATTATTATAGTTAGAATGCCAACAACAACCATTTAATGAATGCTTTTCCACCAGACACTGTCCAAGGAGCTTCACATACATTTATTAGTTGACACGACACAACAACCCTGTGAGGTAGGTACTATCACTTTCCTCACTTTACAAGTATGGAAACTGAGGCCTCTGTGTAGATTATCCACAGAAACTGGCAGCAGGGAGCAATGACAACCAATAAAAATAGGTTCACAGATAATTCTTGAATCTCTCTACCAACCACCAATTCCAAAAACACTTGGTGACGTCCTCTGTAAATCAAGCTCTGGAGATACAATCATGAAATAACACATGGCCACTGCTCTACTGGGGAAAGGGGGACATGTAACCAGTACAATAAGTGCCATGTGAGCCCGTGTATCAACAATCCATCACTAATCAAGGTTAAGGACACCCTGCAGTAAACACTGAAATGATGTTCTTTTATTTTTAAAAAGTAAAGACACTTACATAGCACTTAATTTTAAAATAAACCTATGGGACTTCCGTGGTGGTCCAGTGGTTAAGACTCTGAGCTCCCAATGCAGGAGGCCTGGGTTCGATTCCTGGTCAGGGAACTAGATCCCTCATGCATGTTGCAACTAAAAGCCTGCAGGCCGCTGCTAAGAGCCCACATGCTGCACCTAAAGATCCTGCATGCCACAACCAAGATGCCACGTGTGACAATGTGGATCCCGCATGCCACAACTAAGACCAGGTGCCACTAAATAAATAAATAAATAAAATAAAATAAACCCAAGAACTAAAGACTGAGTTTCCTTGTTTGGAAGTATATGGTACCCTACATACAGAAGTTTACATGCAGTTACTATCTTTGAACAAAATAATTTTCATTCCAAATATGTCAGTGTTTTCTAAATCCTACCTGTGAAAAGCATTATACTCTTTTACCACAAAGCATCTCTATTAAAATTCTGTGTACTTAAGATTATCAGCTATAAAATGCCACAAAAGCTATTTCCTGCTTCCCACTGTCTTGTTCTAAAACTTCTGAATTTTGTTATCAAGGTTCTTGGCTAGTTTACACTTACAATAGGTCTCATATCTTCTCACACTCATGTAGTACCTCTCCTAAATGTAGCTCTCCTTTCATTTTTTTTTTCATTCAGAATATTACCTGTTACATGCACCTACAAATTTTATCTGAATAAAAGAGCAAGCAGTTAGCTACGATTTATCCCTCACATTGAGAGAAACAATTTTCAGAACCGAATTAACACAACCATTGAGTGTATTCTGTGTGTTATTCTTTAGAAAAACAAAAAAGGATGTGTTGATAGAGAATGTGGCATCTGAAGCTGTGAGGGAAGACAGGTAGATGGCAGCCACAGTAAACACCAATGGCCTAAAAACTTCTGTGAGGATTAGATAAGAGAGTTTATGTTAAGGGTCTAACAAAACTATGGTTACATCATACACATGAAATAAAGCTATTATTATTACTACTATATTTTTTTTAACTATTTTTCATTAAGGCCATCAAATTATAGTTAAACACCAAAGCCAACCTTAATTAAGTAAACTCTCGTTATTTTGTCCCTTCAAACAGTAAATTAACTACCTACCTTCCCTAACTCAAAGCAAAAGACTAGATAATTGAAAAAAAATTAAGGTATCACTTGGTACCTCTTGCTACTATAAATCTTATCACTTTTAAGAGTAATTCTACCTATTAATAACAAGAAAAGGCTCTGATTAATTTAATGTACAGTTAGAAATAGAACTATTCATTTTAACATAATTACTATTACATATTAAGTTTTTTTTTAATTGTATTCTTTCAAGTAGGTAAAATTTTCCATTATAATTTCTTTCAATTATCAAATCTATCCTTCAAGAATACCATAAAAAGCATTAAATTTAATCCCAACCCATTAAACTGTGATAAATATTAATTCCTAGAATAAAATGATGAAAGATTTCTTAGGATCTAGAACTTACGCTTTTTTAAATTTATTTTTTAATCAACTTTTTTATTAGTTACCTATTTTATACATATTAGAGGATATATGTCAACCCCAATCTCCCAATTCATCCCATCACCCACCCCACCCAGTTTCCCCCCCGATGTCCACACATTTTAGAACTTATACTTCTAATTCTTCCAATTAATTTTTTTTTTACTTTTGTTAAAAGTTTCATAAGGATTAAACTGTAGAATACATAGAGAAATGTCACATATTTGATATTCAAAGTTTGTGACTGTTGTCTATCTACACTGGGAGAACGACTATCACATGCAGAGACAGACATGAACTAATAAAATTTTTATCCTCCCACATTATTATTACAACAGAGGTGGTCCAAAAATCTTACCTATCTGTTAGTCCATATGCCAGATCAAGCATGTCATTCTCTTCATCAGTGATTGCTTCTAATTTTTCAAATATGTGCTGTTCAAAGATGAGGTGACAGGTAGAACAAGCCAAGGTTCCTTCACATGCACCTACAAAAGCAACAGACATTGAACATGCTCCCCTCTTACATTCATCACAACTCAAAATTGACTTGAATTAATTAAATTAAATAATTTCTAAATTTAAAAATCAGCATTAGCATACATTAAGAATAGGACTTTATTTCTGAATAATAATGAGAATTAGGGACAACCCCCATACCCAACACATGCACACACATAGTTTGAAATCAGTTTCAAATATTATTTTTAAATGCTTATGGACTAGATGCTGTGAGGGAAAACACAAAAATACAAATCCTAATACTTACAAGTTAATAAACAGACACCCATACATACAAAAATGTATGCATTTTAAAGTTATATAGTGATAATTTATATAACAGCTATGCAAGTTGCTTACCTTTTCCTGGAGAGCTCGACGCAATTTATAAAGCCTCACAGTACATAAGAGGAATCAGAAAGTATTCAAACCAACATCTCAAGTTAAATATTTTTCCCTATCAATTTCTCCTTATAATCAGGACAGAATCAAATAAAGCCACTTTAAGAGTCATGTTGGTTTCAAATAAAGACAGAAGAATACTTCTCCTGTTCCATGTTTTTAAAAGTCATTAATTTAACAGTTATTTATTGAGTGCATATTATACAGCAGGCATGGTGGAAAGGGAACTGAAACATCACCTAGTCCAACCAAACTCTGACTGAATCTGCTCTGCAACATCCTTTTCCCAGGGTTACCCAGCCTTTGCTTGAAAACTTCCTGACAAAGAAATTCACATTGGTTAAGCCAGCCAATTTCACCTTTGGCTTCTACAGAGCTAAAGCCTGTCACTCTGTAACTTTCCACCTACTGCTCCAATTCTATTCCATGGAGTCAAATCCTTTTCTTTCTGGCTTTACTAAGATATTATTCAAATAAAATTGTAAGATATTTAAAGCATACATCGTGATGATCTGATATACACTGTGAAAGGACTCCTCTCATCTAGTTAACACATCTGTAACCTCATATATATACTTATTTATTTTTAGTAAGAACATGTAAGTTCTACTCTGTCAGCAATAGTGTTACCACTGCAGTCATCATGATTTACATTAGATCCTCAGTCCTTAATCACCTTCTAGCTGAAATTTTATGTCCTTTTACCTATTTACCTCCCTATTTCCCCAACCTCCTCCCCCAAACCTCTGGCAACCACTTTTCTGCTCTCTGCTTCTATGAGTTTATTTAGTGAATCCTTCTAACCTACAGCTTTTCATATATCTGAGAATGTTCTTTCCTCTCCAGGCTGAGCACACCCAGGTCCTCAAATTTTTCTTACATAATAACATAGTTCTAAATCCCTTCCCTCAGTCTGGTTGGGCTTCTCTTAAAATATGGCATCCAGAAAAGGATGTGATAAGACAGAATTATCCAGAACCATGTTCTCATTAAATTCTACCAAAATAAGTTATTCTGGTTTGTTTTTTAATAATAATTTTTAAAGCCATTATACAACTCTAAAGATTATAGAGTCCTAGGAGTAACTTCAGTTTGATTTAAATTCTATTGGTCAATAAACACTATATAAAATACTAATGGAACTACTATCAATAATTAGTGAACGTCTTAATCTTCCTCTGAACGAATTTATCATTTTTAACAAGAGCTGTTCCTTTAGAATTTAAATTTGTTATTCATATTTTATTTTAAAACATCAAGAAAGAAGAGAGAGGCTTCCTTAAACATTCATTTTTATTAAATCTCATTCAAAGCAGTAACAAGATGAGAGATACCATACAGTGACGCACGGGGTCAAAAGCATGGACTGGGGAGCCAGATTCCCTGGCTTCAATCCCAGCTCCACTTTTTACTAATGGCATCAACTTGGGCTACTTTACCCTCCGTGCCTTAACTTCCTCAGTAGTAACTGCACCAACCTCATATGTACTTGCAACCATGACTGACTGGTAGAAAGTAAGAACTATTCAAGTGTTGGTGATTATTATGATTTGGAAGTTATAAGAAAACTTAACAGTAATCCAACTTTTTAAAATATAAGAATAAGAATTAAACTCCAGAAGTTAAATGAATAGACTATGAATTCCTGCCACTCAATAATCTAATTCACCTTACTTGAATAATAAGTATATAAACATATATATACACATATTCAGTGCATTTATGTAATACACAAATATATATGGACACACCAATTGGTTATTTGAACAAGCAGTTTACTTTTCTATTTTTTTGTAAATTTGAGGCATTTTGCACAAAAAGGAAAATGGATATATTTTACTTAAAAAGAAGTGGGCTTCCACTGCTTAAAAAAATATGGACAGGTAGGAAGAAGGAAGGAACGAAGGAAGGGAGGGAGGGAGGGAGGAAAGAAAGAAAACCCCTGAGGTAAAAGGAGAACTGGTGTAGCGCAACCTTGAGGTCATCTGGGCTCCAGGTGAATCTGCTACAGTCTCAAGGGCCTCAGTTTTCCTCTCATCTGTACCACGAGAGATTGAAGCAGATGATATCTAAGGGCCTTAAGACTCGACAAAGAAGAATTGCAGTTCTTAATGGAGTTGTTCACAGGTATTCAATAAATATAGACTAACTTTGTTTTCTGTTTTTAATCTCAATACCCAATCCAGACAAACTCAAAACTAAAATGTCAATGGCTCTGGAGATACTATGGGACAAAATTCAGGAAATCCAGCATCTTTTGTCTTAAAATGTACATAAAACCTCCTTATAAAATATACCAAGCAACTTTCCTAATTTAAAAAAGCTTATAACTTCCCTTCAAATTTCTATTATTAAAAATAACAAATCCTGAGAACTGCAAGCCATGTATAACAGAAGATGCAAGAAAAACAAAACTCTGAGTCGAGGGTAGGAAGCAGTGCTGGGCACTATAGAGGCAGACAGGGGACCAGGCGTGCAGGACTCTCACGCTCTCCTAAGGAGTCTGAGCCTGTGCTATAAGCGCATTCCCTGTTGCCTGACACACTGGGGGGGGACTAGCACAGCCGCAGTGGGTGCGTTGCCACAGAGTGTTTCTGGCTGGGGTTATGAACACCTGTCACTTCACCACCTGTATCCAGCCCCTGGAGGATAAGAGGTTGCTGCTCTAGTTACAGGAGGCTACTAAACGATTTTGAGTGGGAAAGTGACATGGCATGTTTATTTTGGATAGATCTTGCTGGTGCCTATGTGTAAAGGATGGATTTGACATAAACAAGACAGAAGCTAAAGTTATCATGAGACTTCACCAAGGAGGAGGGGGAAGAGGAAAAGGAGGATAAGAAACTGAGAGAGCCAAGGAGAGAGTCCCCTTCCAAGAAAAGGAGTCAAAATACAAATGTGTCAAATAGTAGAGAGAGAACCAGAAAAGTGTGGTATAAGAAAAGCCCAGGGAAGAAGCAAGTACATACAATATGGTCTCAATCATCTTGGAATGCAGAGAAAAGTTCACATGCCAATAAATCCCTCCAGAAAATTTAGGACATTCCTTTTTTTACCACCTAGTCAGTCAAAATGAAGAGTTATCATCTGTGTTCCAGCTCTTCACTTTTTTCCCTAGGAAACCTCAATTCTTTTAACCTTCTCTTAAAGGCTTTATTTTCATTCTCTATAATTTTCATTGCTCCTCTCAGGAACCTTGCCAATTATTTCCACATCCTGCTTAAGTTGCCAAGTTCAGAGCTGAAGAGAATAGTCTAATAAGAACTTGACAAATGTTGAATACACACAGAAGATTAACTTTTGGTTCCTACACTCAAGTTCCTATTATATATTCTAGTCCCATATTTATTTTTTAGATAAACGTACCATGCTCAGGATTCCTCCTTATTTTACAGTTCCTTTCAAACTTTTTCTATCACAAACTGTCAACAGGTATGCTTTTTTTATTCTTTTTGCCAGGAAGAAACTCAAACATAACAGAAACTTTAAGACTCAGAATGAAATTAACTTAGCCTGTATAAGACAGCAATCACTGAACCAGAGACACATACGGTCATATTGTGGTACAAGTATCCTACAGAAAAAAACCTGGAGCAAAGATTTACAAACCCTGTGGATAGTACTTATAAGAAGAAATAGTCAATCCTGCAAAGATCCAAAATAATAAGACAATCTGAGCAGGTTTTTGGAGGGACTCTTTATTTTATTTTTTTGGATTTAAACTGTATGTTCTATAAAAAAGAAAAAAATTTTAGAGAACAGTGAAGACATGTCTCTGAAAAGGTATTAGGAGGAAAAAAGATTTTAAAAGTGAGCCTAAAACTATGAGAAGAAAACTTTAAGAAAAAGTTACTCCTTTTTTTTTTCATCTCATGATTTCATGATGGGTATCTGCCAATTTATTTGTTTCCTGGTCTTGTAATTAGAGGTAGCCCCCCAATTAATAAACATCTGACTTTTGTCTTTTCGGTATACAGGTCTGACTCTTAACACATGTATAAGTTTGTGTACCCAATACCACCACCAGGATACAAAGCAAAAGAAACTCCCTTGTGCTTGTTGTGCCTATGGAGTCACAGCCTGCGTTTCTATACAGTAACAACAAACTACCATAAAGAGAGATTAAGGAAACAATTCCACTTACAATTGCATCAAATAAAATACCTAAGAATAAATGTATCTAAGGAGGTAAAAGACATATATTCAGAAAACTATAAGACACTGATGAAAGAAATTAAAGACAACACAAACAGATGGAAAGATACACTGTGTTCATGGGTTGGAAGAATTAATATTGTTAAAATGACCATTCTACCAAAGGCAATCTATAGATTCAATGCAATCTCTACCAAATTACCAATGGCATTTTTCAAAAATCAGAACAAAATTTTTTTTAATTTGTATGAAAACACAAAAGACCCCAAATAGCCAAAATAATCTAGAGAAAGAAGAACAGAACTGGAAGCATCAATCTCCCTGACTTCAGACTATACTACAAAGCTACAGTAACCAAAACAGTATGGTACTGTCATAAAAACAGACACAGATTAACAGAACAAAATAGAGAGCCCAGAAACAAACTCACACACCTATGGTCAATTAATCTATGACAAAGGAGGCAAGAATATACACTGGAGAAAAGACGGTCTCTTCAGTAAATGGTGCTGCTTGGAAAACTGGATACCACATGTAAAGGAATGAAATTAGAATACTCTCTAACACTGTATACAAAAAAAAACTCAAAATGGATTAAAGACCTAACTGTAAGACCTGAAACCATAAAACTCCTAGAAGAAAACAGAACACTCTTTGACACCATAGCAATATTTTTTTGAATCTCTCATAAAGCAAAGGAAATAAAAGCAAAAATAAACAAATGGGACCTAATTAAACCTAAAAGCTTTTGCACAGCAAAGGAAACCATTGACAAAATGAAAAGACAACCTACTGAATGGGAGAAAATATTTGCAAGTGATACAACCAATAAGGGGTTAATATCCAAAATATATAAACAGCTCTTACAGATCAATATTAAAAAAAAAATCCAAATTTAAAAATGGGCAGAAGACCTGAAGAGTATAGCCACAATGTAACACAGTATGGAGGTTCCTCAAAATATTAAAAATAGAACTACCATATGATCTAGCAATCTGATTTCTAGGTATATATTTAAAGGAAGTGAAATAACTATCTCAAAGAAATATCTGGACTCCCATGTTCACTGCAGCATTATTCACAATAGCCAAGATATGGAGACAACCTAAGTGTATGTCTATGGATGAATGAAAAAGATGTGGAATGGAATGGAATATTATTATGGAATAATAATACAATGGAATATTATTCAGCAATAAAATAGAAGAAAATCCTGCCACTTGTGGAACATAAATAGACCTTGAGGGGATTATGTTAAGTGAAATAAATAAGATAGAGAAAGACAAACAGTGTATGACCTCACTTATATGTGGAATCTGAAAAAATCAAACTCACAGAAACAGAGAGTGGTACTGGGGGCTAAAGGAAAAGGGGAGGGTGGTCAAAGGGTGTAAACTTTCAGCTATAAGATGAACAGGGTCTGAGGATCTACTGTAAAACACGGTGACTACAGATATAATACCGTACTATATACTTGAAATTTGTTGACCGTAAATCTTAAATGTTTTAAACCGCCCTCCCCTCCCTCCACACACACAAAAGAAATGATGTGAGGTTAACCCTATTGTGGTAATCTTTTTGCAGCTGATATGTGTATCAAACTATCACATTGTACATCTTAAACTTACACAATGTTAGTTGTCGATTATATCTCAATAAAGCTAGAAAACAAAACAAAACTGACTGTGGTGATGGTTGCACAACTCTGAGTCAAAAACTATCCACACTCTGGCTGTAGAATTTACTTTAACTTCTTTACGACAAATATATCATTTTTCAACATAATCTCCTTGCTTTTCAGTACACTCTGTCCACCTGTCAACAAGCTTTCATATTCCCTCATTAAAAAATGTTTTAGGCTGAGCTGCGAGCCACAGATGCACCGCTGTCTTCACTTCTTCATCAGAAGTGAATCTTTGTTCTCATAGGGCTGCTTTCAGGGACCAGACAGGTGAAAGTCTGATGGAGCAAGATCAGGACTATAGGGAGGATGCTTTAACACCTCAAAACGAAGTAATCCACGATGGACTTGGGTTTGTTTGTGCAAAGATGGGTACTGAAACAACTCACAGAAGAGCATAAACAGAAGTGTTTGGATATCTGCAAACAAAACTTGGTCCAATACTCTAAGGAAGGTGAAAGTTTCTTTAAGAGAATCATTACCAAACAAGACATGGATTCATCACTATGAGCCTGAGAGTAAACGGCAGAGTATGGAATGGAAACATCCTCAATTGCCAACGAAGAAAAAGTTCAAAAGTCAACCATCAGCTGGAAAATTGATGCTTACAGTTTTCTGGGATCCTCAGGGGCCAGTTCAACAATCAACAGCGCTCGTTACAGTGAGATGCTTATTGAAGAGCTGACGCCTAAACTTCAGATTAAATGCAGAGGACTGCTATTCAACAGCGTTGTGATCTTGGCATGACAATGCACGTCTGCACACTTCTGCCCACACTGTCAACACTGCAAAAACTTCATTTTGAGGTGTTAAAGCATCCTCCCTATAGTCCTGATCTTGCTCCATCAGACTTTCACCTCTTTGGTCCCCTGAAAGCAGACCTACAAGGACGAAGACTCACTTCTGATGGAGAAGTGAAGACAGCAGGGCATTCGTGGCTCACAGCTCAGCCTAAAACATTTTTTAATAAAGGAATGTGAAAGCTTGTTGACAGATGGACAAAGTGTATTGAAAAGCAAGGAGATTATGTTGAAAAATGACATATTTGTCTTTTCTAAAAGTTAATTAAAATAAATTCTACAGCCAGAGTGCAGATAATTTTTGACTCACCCTCGTACTAAAAAACATTATATACTTTCAGTGAGTAAACTATATGGTATGTGAATTACCTCTCAGTAAAGCGCCTCCAAAAAGAAAAACAAAAAACAAAAAACTCAACTAGATGTATTTTTAATAGGTCTACCACTGAACTCTTAATTCTATTTCACTCATCTACAAGTGTATGTTTTGGCTAATATTATGCTGTCTTTATTACTGTAGCATCAACAGTAAGTTTTAAGATCTGTACTATACATACTTCTTCCAACTTTATCCTCCTCTTCTAAAACTGTTTGGCTATTCTAGTTCCTTTGTTTTTCCGTAAAAAAGTTTAGAATCAGCTTACTTTATCTACAAAAAACCCTGGTGAGATTTTAATGGGAAATGTATTAAACTATATATCAATAAAAACTGACATCTTTACTATGTTGTCTTCCAATCCATGAACACAGTATGTCTCTCCACCACGTAGGTCTTTGCTTTCTTTAATCAGAGTTTTATAATTTTCAGGATATTCATGCTATACATATTTTGTTAGATTTAAAACTAAAAAAATTTCATTTTGGGGAGCTACTGCAAGTGTTTTTTAAAAATTCTTTGGTTTCCAACTGTGCACTGCTGGTATACAGAAATAAAATTGATTTTCGTGTGTTGACCTTGTATCTTAGGACCTTGCTAAACCCACTTAGTTCTAAGATTTTTTTTACAGATTCCTTGTGATTTTCTATGTAAACAATCATCTAAAAATAAGACAATTTTACTTCTTTCTTTTCAATCTGTATGCGTTTTCATTTCTCTTTCTTTTTTCGCTTTACTATACAGACTAAGACTTTCAGCATGATGTTAGTAGGGTGATGAAAACAGACACCTCTGCCTTGTTCCTAACCTGAGGAGAAAGGCATTTCATCCTTCACCATTAAGCATGACGTTAGCGGCAGGCTTTCTGGAGATACCCTTTATCAGCACCTGACTTTGCGTCAAATCTGGCACTGTCCACTTGTTTTCAGTTAGAACACGGGAGCTGCCACCAATTCTATATCCCATTTGACAGAGTCCACATCCTTAATGAACATCCCTGCAGCTCCCCACTCCACCAGAGCCACAACCCAAATTGCAAAGGCTACAGGAAAGAACAAAGTGGATGACGTTCCTATTGGGCCTCATCTTCTAACTCCTCTTCTTCAGCATCACAGAATTTCCAGGCTCCTATCCACCCTGAAATCATCTGTCTTGAAAACCAGCAGTATATATATTCCCACTACCAGACTGCAAAGTGGAGTCCCCACAGTGTATGTGGAGTGTGTGCATTGTGTGTGGGCCCAAGCAGTTAAGTTCTTGATCTGGTATTAAAAGTTAGAAGTTGCAATGCATTTTCTTATAGAAACCAGGCTATAAATGGTGATTAAAGCTGGTTATGAAGAAACAGGTTCTGTGGGTTGGCCCGAAAAATTTAGCCACCACATGTAACAGTATTTCCAATGGAAAACAAATTCCAAATGCCAAGTAGTTGACCTAAAAATGGATTTGGTAAACAAAACCTATCCCTAAAATGGGAAGTGTTTGTTTTTTATGCTTATACATAGGGAACAACTCTACAAACAGTGGGAGGCAGCCTATCAAAAAAAAAGGATATAAAAGCAACTATAGAACCTCCGATCTAAAACTGACAGCTGATCAAAATATGGGTACACTGATATAATAATACATGTGGAGAGATAGGGATTGAAAGTGCAAAAGTTACGTGACTTATGCTTGTACACAGCGCCAAAGCAGCACTGACAGCTGTCAGCTTTTAATGTCTTTGTAAGCGGTTGGTATGTAAGAGTAAAGTAATGGGAGAAATGTGTAAACATGTGTGTGTATACATATGCATGTGTGTATCCATAGATTTACATATACAGATACATACTCACATATATTAAACATAAAGTGATCACATTTTATGAGGAACACATTCTCAAAGATTTTGAAATTGCTGAAGTCTCATAATTCCAGTTATATTCTCAATGAAACAAAATGTAAAGTAGGGAAATGGGTTCTTATAGTTCATAAATCTATAACCCTCATATCATGTTTTTGTTGCTAAATATACTTAGGTAGAAAAAACATTTGAAGTGAAACTTTTTACATTACTATGTCCACCTTTCAAATAATCAAAAATACTCCATGTCTCACAACAGACAATAATCTGATCTGACTTAGGGACACATTACAGCCTTATTAGCCCCTGATGCCAGCATTTTATCCATCATCCTTGCTTGGTTACACAACAGTTGTCATGAATTACAGGTATGTACAGTTTAGTGCTGCTTTAATTTTGTTGGCATTCTGGCTCATGATTCAGAGTTCTTTCTCCTAAATTAACAGTAATATAAATCATGACAGGTTTTTGGCTTTCTTCATTGCATTCTGTCACATTTAACTTCTGTTCCAAACTAATTCATTTTTGGATGCATTTTTCGGCATTAACACTTAATGAATGCTTGGCTGAAACTGTTATAGGCTCTAAAATGATATTAAATTATAACCACAGTTTAAAATATCAGCACTATAGTCAACAAAAATCACATAGACATCAGATGTCTGGAAACAGCACAGTTCATGCGATACTGACAAAGGCTGACAGGTATTTGTTTACAATTGTAAAAGGTATTGAAACAAATGTAAAATTTATAATTCACACAGCCTGCCAGCTTGAAATTATGGGATTCTTGACAAAAGTTTTGGTTTTCACAGTACTTCTGATTTTACTAGAGTAAGAACCTTCATATTGTTAACCTGAACAATTTCAAATTTGCACAATTTAAAAATTACATTAAGAATAATGTAATAACTTCCCTGGTGGCTCAGAGCTTTAGAATCCGCCTGCCAATGCAGGGGACATGGGTTCAAGCCCTGGTCCGGGAAGATCCCACATGCCACGGAGCAACTAAGCCCTTGAGTCACAACTACTGAGCCTGTGCTCTAGAGCCCGAGAGCCACAACCACTGAAGCCCACACGCTGCAACTACTGAAGCCTGCGTGCCTAGAGCCCATGCTCCGCAACAAGGGAAGCCAATGCAATGAGAAGCCTGCAACAAAGAGTAGCCCCCACTCGATGCAGCTAGAGAAAGCCCGCATGTAGCAAGGAAGACCCAACACAGCCAAAAATAAAAAAAACTAAAAATAAATAAATAAGTGAAAGAATGGGTAAGGCAGGGCTACTGGCTGATTTCGAGGTTGATGATGAGGAAAACTTCTCCAAGCTGAGGTTTTGTTTTTTGTCTTTTTAAAACAAGACTGATTCTAACCTTTTGCACAGAAGTGTAGAAATTGCTGCCATAAAACTAATTCCCAGAGAAAGTTAGCTATATGCCAACTACTGCTCCTCTCATGTAATGTGAAAGTTTTCCACCAGGAAAAGACTGTTGTGTGTGTGTGCGCATGCGCGGGCATGATGTGTGCTAAGATAATCTGGAGAGCTATAATGATGCTGACAAGACTGACTGCCTAACCCCTTCCCCAAAAAAAACTCCAGGGGATAGCTATGTGGAAATATCATATGTTAAAAATATGAAACTTCATATAAATAGAAGACCTAACTTTCTAGAGTAAAGCTTGATCCCCCAGAGCAAGAAATACATTAATCAAGAGTCAAATAAACGTGATACGAATAAGCAGAGGTTTATATGGTCATTACCAGTTCATCCAATTCGAATAATTTCCCACAAAACAGACACATGAAGGAAATACGTAATATTTAAGGAAAAATCAAAGTCTGAGATAATAAACTAGGTAAATTTGATCAGAGTGGTGTAACTGCCCCCTAGTGACAGAATACTATAATGCACTCTGAAAACAAAGATCATCCAAAAAATCTACATTAATATAAAAGTTGGATAGGAATGTTTATCAATTTATTGCTTCCAAAACTCACGATTGTCCCTTTTTTTACTCATTTATCCATTCATTACTTCACTTCCTATATAAATAACACAAGAATGATTTTATCCTTCATCACAGTCCCTTGGGAGAAAAATGTACAAGTAAACAAATATATAATTAATAGACTGTGATAAATGCTATGAAAAAAGTGAACAGGATGCTGTGATGGAGAATAACAGGTTCAGGGTAATGAAAGAACTCCTATTTTGGACTGGGTGGTCAGGCAAAGCCCCACTAAGGAAGTATTATAATACAACATAAACTGAGACCAGATGGATGAAAAGGAACACATACAGGATTTTCAGGGTGGAGTGAGAGGGAAGTGTCCCAGGTAGGAAAAAATGCAAAGCATGCACAAAGTCTCCAAGCTGTAAATTCTGGGTGAGTTCAGCTCTTGATAAAAGGACAGTGTGGCCAAAGTGAGAGAAAGAACAATGAGAAATAGGGAAGAGGAAGAAGGTCAGATGGGGCCAGGTAATGCATAACCTTTTAGGCTAGGGTAGGGAATGTGGATTTTATCCTAAATGAAATGGGAAGTTACTCATAGTTTTTAATCAACAGACCTGTCTGATTTGCCTTATGACATAAACATAGAAAAGTATTTCTGGGGATGTTCATCCTTAAAGTTATTTAAAATAGTTGAAAACTGGAAGCCACATAAATGGCCAGAGGAAGAGATGGATTAAATACACTGTGGCATTTAAAAGTCTCCCCCTCTGCCTCCCTCCTACCAACAGGTAACCACTGATATTTGTTTTTAAGACTCCTTCCAGAGATTTTTTTTTTTCTTTCTTAAACACAGCCATATAGTACCCCTTATAGGACTATATATCAGTCCTCTGTTGATGGGCATTTACTTCTTTCAAATCTTTTGCTGTTACAAATATCTTTGCAGTAAAAAGCCTTGTACACGTCTTTTCCTAAAGCTGAGACTGAATCTGTAGAGAAATGTACAGAAAGAGATTTACTGGATCACAGGCTCCACATTAGCCTTCCCAGAACACAAGAGATCAGCTTTCTCAAGGGCAAAGTTCACTATTTCTTTATGTTCCATCACACAGAGTGGTAAGAGAGTCCACACACACACAGGTGTGCAAAGGCCAAAGGATATTTCCACATGCTTTCCTTCAGCTCTCTGATCTTTTATGACAGCTGATTTAACATCTTTGTCTAGTAAGTCTAATACCTGGGCCTCCCTGGGGACAGCTTCTATTGACTGTTTTTTTTTTCCTCAGTATGGGCGATACTTCCCTGTTTCTTTGGGTGTCTTGAAATTTTTTATTGCAAAGTGGACATTTTTAAATAACATAATATGCAACTCAAAACCAGGATCACTACTGTCTCCCCTGGGTTTGTTGCTGCGGCTAGCTTTTTGGTTGTTTTTGTTGCTGCTATTTGTTTCTCCAGTGATTCTTCCAGACTAACTCTGAGGTCTGTATTCCCTGTAGCGTGTGACCACTGATGTCTCCACTCAGCCTAGTGGTTGGCTAGACGACTGGATGAGGTTTCCTTCAGTGCTCTGAACCAGTGAGGCTTCTACCCTTTGCTGAGGAGCTTGGCGCATGACTATGCACACCTTCAACATTCAAGCAGCCTACGTGTCTGTCTTAGCCTTCACCTGCATGGGACCTCAAAGTCAGACAGAGATGAGAGACTGGGGCCCTGTCAGGTCTTTCTTGGGCACAAACACAGTCCTACATTTGTGCATGGCCTTCTAGATCCATGAGGTATTTCCAAGCCCACTACAGACATCTCATCCCCCAGATCTTCCCATTAGATTCTCAGGCAGGCTCTTATTTGCTCTAAGTGGCATCACAGCCTCAGGCAGCACAGTGTTAAACAACTGCAGGTAATTATTTTAGACGGAAGTCCTAGGGACAGAGCCTCCCCACAGAGCAATCTCTGAGGCAGGTCAAATAACAACTCCCTGGAACAGAGCGTTCCTGAGAAGCTGCAAGACATAGGTGACAACGTTCTGGAGATGGGACTTTCTGAGGAACTCAAACCAGTCTGCCCCTCCAGTGGCCACAAGGCTGCTCGTTTTTAAGGCTACTGCTGAACTGGGGAGAGGAGAAGGACAGGAGGCCAAGTTAAAATGTCACAAATCCTACTGCTCTTACCAACGTAACGTAGCCACTGGAAGCATGTCACTTCCAATATCCTATTTAACCTAACAACCCTATGAGGTTAGAACTATTACAATTCTATTTTACAGAAGAGGAAACTGAGGCATACAGATGTAAAGCAGCTTGCTCCAGGTCTCATAGCTAGCAAGCGACACTGTTGGTTTATGGACCACAGCTTGTCTGATTCCAAAGTCTATTCTCAATTACTGTGCAACGTACTACTCTTCATTTGTGAGAGAATAATTCAGAGAAACCAAGCTTAGTCAAAAGTGTTGCTGAATATGAACTCATGATGGAGGATCAATCATATATAAATTTTATAGAATATACAGTAAAACCTTGGATTGTAACTTGTTCTGCAAGTGTTCTGCAAAACGAGCAAACATTTCTAATAAATTTTAACTTGATAAACGAGCAATGTCCTACAATACGAGTAGTACGTGACGCCAAATGTCACATGATCACAACTGAGCCAATGGAGCTGACCACCAACCAACTGATGGATCTGCATCATGAGCAACAGCAAGAGGTTATGGAGGAGATCTCGTCTGCAGAGGCGGAGGAGAAAAAGGTGGAGGAATTCCTCACTTCAAATGAGATTAGGGGATGTGTAAAATGTGGGAAACTGTAATATTTTGTAGAAAAGCACCACCTGAATAAGGCTGTAGCAGCGCGAGCGACAAATCTGTTTAACAACAATGCAGTGTCACACTTCCACGAAATCCTCAAAAGGAGGCAAAAGCAAGTGTCATTGGATAGGTTCCTTGTTAAAGTTGCACAAAAAGAAAAAGATTCCATTGAGCCAATAGATAGTATTGATTCTGTTAGTGATAGTGAAAGTCATCCTACACAATAACCCTCCTCTCTCGTCTCCCTCACACCAGCCACAAAGGTTTTAAAAGGTAAGTGCAGGTTAATTTATTTTCCTTTATATTTTGCATTTTCTTTATTATTTTGTATTATATTACTGTATTGTAATCATTTTTCTGAGAATATTTTTTGGGTTGTGGAATGAATCATCTGAGTTTCCATTATTTCTTATGGGGAAATTCACTTTGATATACAAATGCTTTGGACTACAAGCATGTTTCTGGAATGAATTATGCTCGCAAACCAAGGTTTTACTGTATATATAAATTATCAATGGGTTCTTTTCCATAAATTAGTCATTCTTAACCATGGTACGATCTGAACCATGTGCAGCTTTTTAAAAGGATACCTGCACAACCTCCCTCTCTTCCTGTACTATCAAGGACATAACATTTTTAAAAGTTGTGCAGAATTCTGAAACTCAGTCCTAGCCAAGAACCACAGCAATAGAGTAAAAAGTTCCTTAAAACCAGAACTATGTCACTATTTCATCACCTAATTTCTACAACAAATGTTCACAAAGGAAAGATGCTTCCTGGAGAAAACGGCATAAAGAAAAAAGTGGAGGTTTAGGCGTTAGAGAGACTTAGGTTTGAATCTTAGCCTTCTTGCTTGCTACACATATGGCCCAGGAAACATTAACTTCTCTGAACTTTCCTTCATCTATAGAACAGAAGTTAGGAAAAAAATCTACTTCTTAGAATTGTTACAGTACTAGAGAACGCACGCTGGGATACAGTATGCACTCAAATGGTAGTTGTCATAGTCATCCTTGAAACTGACATTAGATTCAGAAATTCAGCAAACATTACTGAGTGCCAACTCTGGTTACCTGAGTGATAACAGTCTTTCAAAAGCACACACTCTAATACGGAAAGGGACATTCCCCCTAAAAAAGGAAAACTGCGATGAGGATTAACACAGAGAAGTATACTTAATATACCATGGGAAAACGGGGGAGGAGAAATAATTCTGATCTGGAAAGTGTTCTTAAAAGCACAATGTGAACACTGCCTTGAAAGAAGAATAGTCAGATATACTCCCTGGACCTGACTGCAGACCAATGGTTCTCAATATTTAACATGCATCCAAATCACACAGAGGGCTTGTTAAAATGCATTTCTGGGCCCTCCCCCAGACTTTCTGATTCAGTAGGTCCAGAGTGCGGCCGGAGAATCTGCATCTCCCAAGCAACACTGATGGAACCCTCTTAGAGAACCACTGTTCTAGACAGAGAGAATGCTCGAGCAAAACTGACAAGCGATATACAGGCTATCCCTGAGCTCTAAGATGGCAGTTTCCAGGACGTGGCCTCTGTGTGAGAGGTTAAAGAATACAGTCAAGAATCCAGAAGTGAAAACTTTCTAAACAAAACACTTGCTTCTCTAATAAGAGCTAAATTAACTACTCTTTCTAGGAAGGTGAGCTGACATTCAAGACTACATATGGTGACGAATGCTAACTAGACTTACTGTACAGGTGATCACTTCACAGTATATACAAATATCAAACCATTATGTGGTATACGTGGAACTCATTAATATCAATTATACCTCAATAAAAAAAAATAAAAAAGCAGTAAGTAAAATAAAACTCACTTAAAACAAAAAGACTGCAAAAGATCAAAGTAAATAAGAAAATACCCATCTGGGAATTCCCTGGCCGTCCAGTGGTTAGGACTTGGCACTCTCACTAAAAGGGCCCGAGTTCAATCCTTGGTTGGGGAACTAAGATCCCACAAGCCTTGTGGCACAGCCAAAAATAAACAAACAAATAAATAAATAAACTTTTTAAATAAAATCTAAAAAAGAAAAAAAGAAAACACCAGTCAAACCCAAATTGAGGAATATTTTACAAAATCACTTACCAGTACTTTTCAAAAATATCAAGGTCATGAAAAACAAGACTGAGGAAATGTCACAGGAGACTAAGGAGATATGATAACTAAATGCAATGTAGGATCCTGGATTGAATCCCAAAACAGAGAGACATTAGCCAAAAAGCTAGCAAAATTCAATAAATCTGTATTTTTTTAGTTATTGGACCAATGTTAACTTCTGGGTTTTGATACTGTATTATAGTTATATAAATTGTTAACAGTAGGGGAAGCTGAGTGAAGATTTTACAGGAACTCTCTATACTATTTTTGCAACTTTTCTATAAGTCTAAGATTATTTCAAAATAAAAAGTTAAAAGAAAAGACTAAGTTAAAATGATTTAACTACCTATCTGTGATGTGACATTTACTGTCTCAACCTGGTATCTGTCAATTCCACTTGCTACTCCCAGCTTTGAATCACATATATATCAACAAGGTAATGAGGCAACAGACTTTAAGGCATACAGCTAATAAATGTTCAAAGAGCAGAAACAGAATATCACTCTTATTCTTTATAAGTGAGAATATATCTTGAATATTAATATTTCACTTAGTATGCTGCAGTAAAAATTCCTCAAAAAAACAAAGCTGAAACCTATAGTTTCACTTATAAATTTCAAGGAATATTCCATACTCACCAAAACCATCAATATCTAGATTATTTTCAACCACAACATCTAGTAGAGAGTCACCAACTTTTCCTTTGGTTGTTAATGTTTCACCATCACGGTTTATAAAGTGGACTGTTATTTTATCTTCCGAGCTGAAAAAGGAAGCAGTTCTTTATTACTTTTAATAATTTCAAAAGATACTTTAAAATAATTGTTTTAAGAACTTGTAAGGTCGGGCTTCCCTGGTGGCACAGTGGTTAAGAATCTGCCTGCCAATGCAGGGGACACGGGTTCAATCCCTGGGCCAAGAAGATCCCACATGCTGCAAAGCAACTAAGCCTGTGTGCCACAACTACTGAGCCTGTGTTCTAGAGCCCATGCACTGCAACTACTGAAACCCACATGCCTAGAGCCCGTGCTCCACAACAAGAGAAGCCGCTTCAATGAGAAACCCTTGCACCACAACGAAAAGTAGCCCCCTCTCGCCGCAACTAGAGAAAGCCCGTGTGCAGCAACGAAGACCCAACACAGCCAATATAAATAAATAAATAAATAAATAAATAAAATATATATATAATTTTAAAAAATAAATCTTAAAAAAAAAAAAAAACCTGTAAGGTCAAAGAAATAGGTTATGTGTGTGTCCCTGTGCATGCAAATATCCTCCTTTATAGTATATCCTCTTCTTTCCAAAGTTTATTCGGGAAGGAGACACCACAAATCAGAGGCATCATCTATCTACCCACCTACCAGGAGGGAAGCTCTGCCACCTTAAAGGAAACAGTAAGTATGTCACTATCAAGGCCACCTGTAGTCTGTATCTCCCAAGTGGTCACAGTGGTTAGGTCACAGCTATATCAAACGCTTAGCAATCATTACCACTCATGAAGTCTGTTTTGCTCTCACACAGCTCTCTGAAAAACAATGTCTCTATAAATGTGTCCCTAAAAGACTAGATGACGGTTGTGGAGAGCTTTAAAAACAAATCATTCTGCTACTCATAAGGCAATTGTTATGCAAGTGTCTGATAAGTACAGTCACTGAGAGGCAGCAGTTTGATAGCCTTCTGAGTAACTGAACACCTCGTTTTGGTCCATATAGTGTACCTGAAAAACAAAGGGACTAGAAAAAGGTTTTCTTTGTTTGAATCTGTGGGAAGATAAACATAATACCTCCTTACATGTTTCATTATTATAAGATATCTACCAGCTAGTTCTCAGTTAGCTAGCTAGCTTAAATTTCTTACCCTTCTCACAAACATCAGCCCAAACTCTGGGAAAAGAAATCATATTATCAACTAGATACTTCTCCTCCACTTTTAGTCATTTAAATTTTTACCTCACAATTGAAAAAATGTACTTCAGCTTAAAAGAATTAGTTGTAATTTTCACTACTGCCCATAGATGGTAACAGTCCATCAAAGAAAACTTTGTTTAATGTAAGTAAAACCTAGAATTACACCATTTCACAGCTATAAATATATCAAATTATCAAGTCCAATCACCTCATTTCCCAAACAAGACAGCTGAGGCCCTATCAGATAATGTCATGAGAATTCAATGCTGAAAAAAGAGGATCCTTTGCAACCTAAATCACTATGAAATATAAAGTACTATATCAGGGTATTTTGGAGTAAAAGGAGTTTTTCAACTCTCAATTACTGAAAGCTTATCTAAATGTTAAACTTCAAAGTCAGAACTACAGCTTCTAGACTGCTCTGTCCAATTGAACTTTGTGCAATGACAGAGATTTTCTATAGCTGTGATGTCCCAGACAGTAGCTACAAGCCACGTGTGGTTATCCAGTACTTGAAATGTAGCCAGTGAAACTGGGACACTGATTCCTTAATTTTATTTAACTTTAATTATATTAAACTCACATGACTACATGTGTTTAGTAGTGACCACATTGATAACACAAGCTTTAGATAATATGGGTCAGAAAATCCAGTTGTAGCTCCCAAGTCTGTGATAGGAAACACAGGCCATCAATGGAAACTGTGCCAATGAGGGGGAAAACAGGTTTATGATGGAACAGACAGATGTACTTCTCTTTAGGACAACCTGATGTACCAAATCAAACAGTAACTTTGGGGGAGATAATTCCCATTTACAAAAGTACTCATGTTCCTTTAAATACTAGTTACACAAATATGTTCAATATATGTCCCACTCTACACACAATTTTTCAAGAAAGCATCCAGTGCAGAAAACAAGGCATCCAGGCAGAGGGAGGTCAAAGACAGGAAAGTACAGTGTAAACAGAGACAAATAACCCCTGCCTGCCTTCCCCATTACTTCCCTCACAGTTTATGCAACAAAAATGTATTGAGCACCCACTGTATCACGAGGTTAAGGGGAAAAAGATGAGTCACTCCTCCACCCTGTTCCCAGGAAAGGCATGAAGCAGAAACTAGAGTGGAATACAAATCCAACCCTTTCTCCCCGCAGCTCCTGCTTCGTGCTACACGACAGCAAGGGTCAGAGAGCTGTTCAGAGACTTGCATTACATAAGGCTCCACCACAGTGCTATACTCTGAAGTTATGAGCAAATTTTCTATTATATCTAAGGGGATTGTGTCTTTGAGAAACAAACCTGCCGAACACTATAAACTGCAACATATCTTGGGCAAGTTTTTTTCTCATCTCTTTCGACACAATACAAAGCAGTCAACGCTGTGGGCCTAGGAGGCAGCTGATGCTAACAGGACCAGACACAAGACTCCCTGCATTACCTATATGCTCTCATTTGTTCTCTAGATAATCCTGTGAGGCCGACACGACTGCTATCCTCCACTTACAGACGTTAGACAAACTGGACAATAAGTGTCAAAGCCCAGTTTAAAACCCTGCCTTGCCAGTCCAACGCAGGGGCTTTTAACCCAACAGCCAGCGGAGGAGAGCACACACACAGGGAAGCTCGGCGACAGAGCGGGTGTATCCTAAATGGACAAGGGCTTGGAGACAGAACGTCCTGACCGAGCAGGAGGAGGACGGCCCAATAAGAAGCCGCTGGCCCGGACGTGAACGCGGCGCACCTTACGAAGGTCACCGCGGGTTCGCGCAGAGCCAAGGTTGGACCCGCGCCAAACCGCACGGAGAACCAGCGGCAGCAAGGTGCCCGGCTCTCCTGGGGCACAGGAGGCGCTGGCACAGGGAGATCGGGGGTCCCGGGTCCCCGTTCCTCGCCAGGCGTCGGCGGATCAGAAAGGCAGCTCGGCGGCGGGACGGAAGGGAGGCAGAGACCACACCGAGCGACCAGCCGGGGCCACGCGGAAGGCGGGGCGAGGCGGGCGGGGCCGGGCGTGTGGCCCGCACGCCGGCGCCCGGGAGAAGCCGACGGAACGGGAAGCCGGGCGGAGGGTGCACGGCCCCCGCGAGGGGCCCCCGCGAGGGCCCCTCGCCCCCACGCCCGCGCGCCCCCCGCCCCTCACCTGCTCCGCGCGCGCGCCGACACGCTCAGAGCCCGCGTCGCCGCCGCGCCGCCGCCCAGGCTGGGTCCGCCGCTCCCGCCCTGCCCCGGGCTCCCCCAGAAGCCGCTGGCGCCCGCGCGGGGTCCGGCGACGAGCAGCCACCGGCCGGCTGTGTCGCCGAGGGCGGCGGAGGCGACGCGCAGGAGGCGGGCGGCCATCGCCTGTCGGGTAACTACGGGAGGCGACGCAGGTCGCACGGCAGCGGCCGCGAGAGGGCGGCTCGGCGAGGGGACGCGGGCTGACGCTGCGCCTGCCGGACGCGCGGGGCCGCGGCGAGGGGCGCGTGAGGCTGCAGTCCCGCCGAGGGCCTGCTGCGTGCACCGCCCAGGGCCGCGCGCGCCTTCCGGGTGACTTATGAATCCCGACAGCTTCGAGCGCGGCCCCGCCCCGCCCCGCCCCCGCCCGCGCCCCGCCTCCCGGGCGTGGTTTTACAGGCGAGGCTAAGCGCCTTGTTTTACTTACTGACCAGGTTTAGTATTGACCTTGCTGTTTTGTTAGTGTCTAGAATTGCCAAGCAGGAACGGTAAGTTTTAAGTTAGCTGAACCTCTGACAGGAAGATCAGTAAACAGTGAAACAATCCCCAGTTAACTAAACCACTTGCTTTTGTCCTGCGCTTCCCTCCTCCTCCTGCCCATTAAAAAAAAAAAAAAAAACAAATGTGAGATTGTCATCTTAGAGTTCAAAAACTATGATAAAAGGGAATTCTAGCCGTTGTCAAACAAGAACAGGAGGAAATTTCAGAATGCCAACAGGCAGACACACAGAAGAATAATTATGACTATAAGGTTATAAATGATCGCAGCAATGAATAAAACGAGGATACCTAAGAAGGCAGATCGTGATCCTAGGCTTTGAATGGCAAATAAACGCTCGTTGAGCACCTGAAATCCAGAAGCCTGAACAGGAAACTGATGAACTGAGATTTTTTTTTAAAGAATTTCACAAAACCAGGAAGATGAAGTTAAAAATACAGTTTATCACGGTTAATACGTTGTGGTGGGAAAAGCATGGGCTATGAGGTCAGAAATAGTGATGTTCAAATCCAAGGTCTACCACTTTTGAGCTCTTGAGACCTTGGACACATTATTCTCTTAGAGGATCAGAGTCTCCGTAACAGTTCTGTGTGGATAAGATGTTCCATCCTTCAGGGCCATCCTGAGGGTTAGACAAGCTAACACGCAGGATGGGATAGTGCGTCACAAAGAGCCATAACTCTTCCTGGGCCTTCCTGCCTAAGGCTACTCGTCAAAGGCTAAAGTCAGGTGGATGCTGAAAATATGCTAAACACAACAAAAGATACCCTGAGAAAAGTCCCTCGAGACAACGTATGGTGAGTATTGAATCTGAGAGCAGAGAGACGGCAATCATTGGGCTTCTAAATTGCCTCAATCTTCCCATAAAGAGAAAGACGTTCAAGTTGAACCGGTCACAACGAACCCTGCAAGTAATCCGGGAGAGGGAGGTTGTAAAAAAAAACAGTTAATCGTTTTTTATTAGATCAAATCTCCAGAGTCAGATGAATTACTTGTAGGAGGAGAACTGGGGGGAAAAAACAAACAAACAAAAACGCTACAGATGATCCCTCTCCTCCCAGCCCTCCTAGTGTATACCCAGCTTGAGCTCCGCTACGGCACTTTGAGCTTTCTGCTTTGTGGGGTAGTTTTTGTTAGTTCATCTTAGTATCTCCCACACTGCCAAGGACAGGGCCTTGAGCTTATGAAGGTTTTAAGAAGTATTTGTGAATAAATGAATACTGTCATGTAAATTTCCATTCGTAATCATCAGAATCATGAATCCTGTGCGTGAAGATTAAAGATGAAAAAAAAAAAAAAGTTTTCCAGATTTTCAAAGGCCAGTAAGGGTACGTTTGAGAAATTATAGATATCAATATTCAGCAGTATTCAAGAGAGAATTCATAAACAGATTTGAACACAGATAAAAAAGCAATATGGACTTACCGAGGACAAGCTTTTGCTTACATATTTCTCTGGCTTATAAAACTTCCACCCTTGCCTCTTTCACTCCTGTCAAAATCCATCTGTATTCTGAAACGCATCTCAAATTCAATCTTTCCCATGAAGTCGCACCTACTCATCAAAAAAGATCATCCCTGCCTCTGCTGAATGCCTAAGACCTTTGTCTATTCTTGTAAAATTTATGCTACCCATTGTTTCAATAGGATTAATATTCATGAAAGTGCTTTGTAAACTGTAAAGTGTTATGAAATTCAGGTTCACTGTTTATCAGCTCTTACTCTGAGCTTCACGGTGCCATGTGCTCTATCACAAATACTTTGTGTAGCTCCTTTAGACTGAAGTAGGAAGGCAGTCTTATTCGTCTTCACATCACCAGCACCTGGCCTAGTGCCTGGCATGAAGCAGCCATTTAACAGTATCTTTGTTAAGAACTGTTAGGAACTTTCACAATTTTTATTTATTTATTTATTTATTTATTCTATTGGCTGTGTTGGATCTTTGTTGCTGCATGCGGGCTCTCTCTACTTGCGAAAGTGCAGCTACTCTTTGTTTTGGTGCACGGGCTTCTCATTGCAGTGTCTTGTCACAGAGGAAGGGCTCAAAGTGCTCAAGCTTGAGTAGTTGTGGCATGTGGGCTGAATAGTTGTGGCTCGCAGGCTACAGAGTGCAGGCTCAGTAGTTGTGACGTGCAGGCTTAGTTTCTCCATGGCATGTGGGATCTTCCCAGACTAGAAATCGAACCCGTGTCCTCTGCATTGGCAGGTGGATTCGCAACCACTGCACCACCAGGGAAGTCCAATTTCACAATTTTTTAAAATTAAAGTATACTTGATTTACAATATTGTGTTAGTTTCAGGTATACAGCAGAGTGATTCAGTTATATATATTTTTGCCTATTGTTTTCCATTATATGTTATTACAAGATATTGAATATAGTTCCCTTTGCTACACAGTAAATCTCTTGCTTATCTATTTTACGTATAGTAGTTTGTATCTGTTAATCCCATACTCCTAATTTATCCTTCCCACCCTCCCTTTCCCCTGTGGTAAACATAAGTTTGTTTTCTATGTCTATGAGTCTGTTTCTGTTTTGTATATAGATTCAGTGGTGTTACTTTTTAAATTCCACATATAAGTGGTATCATATAGTACTTGTCTTTGTCTGACTTACTTCACTAAGTATAATAATCTCTAGGTCCATCCATGTTGCCACAAATGGCAATATTTCATTATTTTTTATGGCTGAGTAATATTCTATTGTATATATGTAAACTATATCTTCTTAAACCAATTGTCTGTTGATAGGCATTTGGGTTGTTACCATGTCTTGGCTATTGTAAATAGTGCTGCTATGAACATTGGGGTACATGTATATTTTTGAATTCGAGTTTTCTTCTTTTCTGGATATATATACTCAGCAGCAGATTGCTGAGTCATATGGTAGTTCTATTTTTAGTTTTTTGAGGAACCTCCATACTGTTTTCCATAGTGGCTGTACCAATTTACCTTCCCACCAACAGTGTAGGAGTATTCCCTTTTCTCCACACCCTCTCCAGCTTTATTGTTTGTAGACTTTTTGATAATAGCTATTCTGACAGGATTGAGGTGGTATCATTGTGGTTTTGATTTGCATTTTTCTAATAATTAACAGTGTTGAAGCATCTTTTCATGTGCCTATTGGCCATCTACATGTCTTCTTTGGAGAAATGTCTGTTTAGGTCTTCTGCCCATTTTTTTATTGAATTGCTTTGTTTTTTTGATATTGAGCTGTATGAGCTGTTTGTATATTTTGGAAATTAAGCCCTTGTTGGTTGCATCGTTTGTAGATATTTTCTCCCATTCCACAGGTTTTCTTTTCCTTTTGTTGATTTTTTTTCCCCTGAGGAAAAGCTTTTAAGTTAGATTAGGTCCCATTTGTTTATTTTTACTTTTATTTTCTTTGCCTTGGGAGACTAATCTAAGAAAATATTGCTACAATTTATGTCAGAGAATGTTTTGCCTATGTTCTTTTTTAGGAGTTTTGTGGTGGCATTTCTTATATTTAGGTCTTTAAACCATTTTGAGTTTATTTTTGCATATGGAGTGAAGAAGTGTTCTAATTTCATTGATTTACATGTAGCTGTCCCACTTTGCCAACACCACTTATTGAAAAGACTGTCTTTTCTCCATTGTATATTCTTGCCTCCTTTGTCATAGATTAATTGACCATAGGTATGTGGATTTATTTCTGGGTCACTATTCTCTTCCATTGATCTATATGTCTGTTTTGAGCCAATACCATGCTGTTTTGATTACTGTAGCTTTGTAGCATACTATGAGGCCTGGAAGGATAATGCCTCCAGTTTTGTTCTTTTTTCCTCAGGATTGCTTTGACAATTCTGGGTCTTTTGTAATTCCATATAAATTTTAGGGTTACTTGTTCTAGAAACTTTTACAATTTTTATCTCATTCCATTAGCACAGCAATTCTGTAGAGTAGACATGCCTTTAATCAATAAATATTTATTGACATTAGCAGTGTGTAAATCACTGTACTAGTGCTGGAGACAGCAGTGAACAAAACAATCTCTGCCGTCTTATTTTACAGATGAACATACTGAGGTGCACAGTGGTTGGGACTTTCTAGGTCTTCCTGGTCCCAAGTCTAGAACATAAGCACAAGAAATGACCATTTTATCATTTTTATTCTATTTTATTATATATTTACACATAGTATTCATATAATTTTATTATATTACTGTATATTATATTATTAATATATATTTATATCACATCTATTTTTCACATCTATTTTTAATAGTAGATGCTTAAGATTCTACACAATCTAAATAATTTAGGAATAGGTTCAGAAATTAGCATTATCTAAAATTTTTAAAAGGAGTATGAAATTAAACCTAAGTATATTTCACTCCAAGAAATTACTCACTCTACTTGCAGGTGATTTATTAATATGGCTGATGATATCGGTGGTTTCCTAATTTAAATTAAATCACTGATATTTAAATAAATTGCCATCTTTGTCTTAATTGATCTTCCTGCCTGCAATCTTATCTTGCTCTAAGGTATCCTTCATCCTGCCAGTAGGCTAATCCTATTAAAATATTGATATGATCAAGTTACTTTTGTCAACCTTAAAAATAAAACAGGCAGTTATTCAACCAGCAAAATGAGTTTATTCAGGAATAGCAGAGGAATTGCAACTCAGGACATGCAAGCTATGGCAACTGATAGGCAAGGTCAGAGAACAAAGAAAAGGGGCTTGCTTTTATAGAGGAGAGGAGGAAGTTGGGATGGGTTGTTTTGAACAAAAGTTCATTGAAGACCAATGAGAGTTCAGGGTGGTGGCAGCTTTTCATTGGCCAAATGTGGTGGTTTCTCATTGGCTGGGTTATTGCTGGGCAAGGAGAAAAATTTTCTTTTCTACTGCCGATGTGTGTAAAGTAAGCTGCTTCCTGTTAGGGAGTGAAGGGTGTGCTTCTTTCTGATGGAGTCTGCAAAGGGCAATGAGTGGTGGTGTGTGAGAGCTCCCCCTTCAGGGCTTCTTGACTCCATTTCAAATGAGGTTTCCTTTATTTTCACTTTCTGGATAAAATCTTTGAATGACATTCCATCATCATTATGTGATATTCCATCACCACTGCAATGACCGTTTATTAGTAGAATAAAACAAACTGCTCAGCTGGACCCACAATGTCCCTCAAGTTCTTTCCACCACCCATCTGTCCTGCCTCATGCCTTTCTCCCCTGCTTTATGTTATGTACTCCTCTGCCTGCACCTGGCGAAACTGTAGCCAGCCTCCAGGATTCAGCTCAGCCCTTGCAAGAACCATTCTCTGACATACACAACTTTCATGAACCTTACAACATTACAAATCCCTCTGTCACTGCTTACAATTAAATCATTATATGCAAATAAGAACTTGAACTAAGTGGCTTGTTCAGTTTTAATTCCCATTTCTTAGTTAAGTTTACTTTTTAGGTATACTAAGCTGTTAAACATGCCCCTCAAGTGTTAATAGTTGTTTGTCTCTTTTTGTGATCTTAGCCACTCCTGATCAACAGTTCACCTCGGCATGCAAAATGCTGGTGTTCAAATTCTACCAATCCTTCTTCATTGATTACCTAGGCTACTTCTGCAAAGATAGACTTACCCTCATCTCCTATTCAGATATCCTGAAGCAGAGTCTGTACAGAAAAAGCAGAATAAATGCTTGATTGCCTCCCTTTATTTATCTGTCATACTTACAGGTTTATTCATGTTTTCTATTTATTCAAAAGCTGGTTTAGAAAGTTATAATTTTCTAGTGAATGGTGTATTTTACCTAATTCACAATACTTACTGGCATAAAATTTTTCCTATTATTTATTTATCTTTTAAAAAAAATCTCTGATATATATATATAGGCATATTGTTTTTTATATTTCATGTATTGTTTTCTGGGTCATCTCCCTATTTTCTTTGAATAATCTTGCCAAAAGTTGATTTTATTAGGCTTTTCAAATAACAACTATGGACATCGATCTGTGCTGTATTTTTGTTTTCTAATTTTATTTATTCATTTATATTTATAATTTCCTTCATTCTAAGTTCCTTAGATTTACTTGTTTGTCCTTTTTCTAACTTCTTGATGTAGATATAAGCTCATTAATTTTCGATTTTGTTTTTTAAAGAAGTATTTAAAGTTCTCTATTAAATTTTCCTTAGTTCTATGCTTGGCTGCATCCAGAGTTTGAAACAAAATTCTTTATTGTTTAGTTTAAATATTTTCAAATTTCCACTCTGTTTATCCTTTGACGGTGAGCCATTTGGAAGTGTGTTTTGAAATGTCTAAATGTACAAAGGTTAGAAATCAATAACATTGCAGAAGCAAAGATCAGTGAGCCTGAAAACACAGCAATATAAACTTTCCAAAATGACATCCAAAGATAAAAAAAGACTAGGGGAGAAGAAAAAAAAACCATGGCATCATTGGCCTGTGTTACAATGTCAAGGGGTCTAACATACTTCTATCTGAAGTCCCAGAAGAAATAGATGAGGCTGAAATAAAGACATTTTTAAGCCAACAAAAATTAATTGAGTTATTGCCCTCAGATTCTTACTGAAAGAACTTATAAAAAGGGTGCTTGTAATCAGCAGCTTCTGACCTGGCCCCCAGTGATCCCCACCTGTTGGGATTCATGCCTAGGTAAAATCCCCTCCTCCTGAGTGTGGGCCAGACCGAGTTATTTGCTTCTAACAAATAAATACAGCAACGGTGATAGGATGTCACTTCTGGCATTAGGTTATAAAAGACTGTGACTTCTGTCTTGTTGGCTTTCTTCCTCTACTGCCCTCATGCTTACGTGATATGATGAAAAAGCTGCCATGTTGGAGAGGCTCACAGAGCAAAGAACAAAGGGTGCCCTCTGACAAATGGCCAGCAAGGAACCAAGACCTTCGTCCAGTTGTCCACTCTTGAAGAACTGAAGCCTGTCAACAAACACTTGAGTGGTGGAGAAACAGATACTTCCTCAGTTGAGCCTTGAGATGACCACCTCCCCTTGGACACTTTGATTGCAGCCCAGGAGAGACCCTGAAGCAGAGGGCCCAGGAAAGCCACACCAGATCCTGACATCCAGAAACTGTGAGATAATAAATATTGTTTCAATTTGTTACATATTAGAGCAATTTGTTATGCAGCAATAGACAACACAATGTTCTTCAAAAATAGTAAAACTGAACCCAAAAGGAAGGACTAAGAGGCAAGGAGAAATGATAAGCAAAAAATAAGCGACTGTATAGATAAATCTAAATAACACTTGATTGTACCAATAACTATGATCTCATCAGAGGATAAAAATGAAAGCAATGATAGAACTATATTACTGGACCAATATATCATATAAAGCAGGAAAGGAGTAATGAGCCAAAGTGTTATTGGCAGGATGTTTTTTCCCTTTCTTCCTTTTAGGAACAGAATACCCTGAATTTTAGCTGAGCACATTACTTACCAGCCAGAGGCCACATTTCTCAGCTTCTTTTTCAGCTAGGTGTGTCCTTGTTACAGTTTTTGCTAGTTGTATGCAAGTGGAAGTGATGTGTGCAAACAATCTTTTTATAAGGAAGCCATCTCTATTTTCCTTTTCCATGGGCTAGAAAATGGCAACAACTAGATTGATCACATGAGATGCAAAAATCAATGGAATCTAAGCATTAAAGATAGCAGAGTAGCAGAACCAATCTACCAGTCTGAGTACCTGAAGGACCTCATGTAGTAGAGTTCCCTACCTATGTGGATGTGGCATTGTCTTCCCACCTCCCCAACCCCCCTCCCCCGCCCATCATGGCCCACTTCTGAAATATTCCATGAGAGAGAAGCCAACATGTATGCTCTTTAAGGTACTTATTTTAAAGTCTTGCAGCTTCCCTGGTGGCACAGTGCTTAAGAATCTGCTTGCCAATGCAAGGGACATGGGTTCAAACCCTGGTCCAGGAAGATCCCACACACCGCCAAGTAACTAAACCCGTGTGCCACAACTACTGAGCCTGTGCTCTAGAGCCTGAGAGCCACAACTATTGAGCCCACATGCCAAAACTTCTGAAGCCCGTGCACCAAGAGCTCCTGCTCTGCAACAAAAGAAGCCACCGCAATGAGAAGCCTGCACACCACAATGAAGAGTAGCCCCTGCTCGCCGCAGCTAGAGAAAGCCCACATGCAGCAACAAAGACCCAACATAGCCAATAAAAATAAATGTTAATGAATTTTTTTAAAAAAGGATAAATGTGGTCACTATCTAATGCTAAACATTTAAATTAACCTGCAGTATCTAGTGACTCCAAACTTACTTACAAGTTTCTAATGACATAACCTATATATATGTGACATATATGTGTCTATATACATATTATTTATGACAGAATTTCATGGAAATGGGCAAATATACAATCATATTGGGAGTTTTTTTTAACATACTTCTTCCAGTAACTAATAGATCAAATAATCAATAAGAATGTAGTAAATTTCACACGTGTAGTAACCTGCACTTAAATAATCCAATTTTCGAATAAGTTTGAGAGAACACTTAGAAAATTGACAATGTACTAGGTAATAAAGTGTCAGTAAGTTTCAAACAATGATTTCATGGAGAAAACAATGTAGTTGAAGTAAGTTAGAATAAGTGTCATTTACATATCTTTGTTCTACAATGTCAGTTCCTCAGAAGGTAGATAGAAATTGTCCAAATGGATTTTTATGTAAATTAACTACCCCTGAGATATTTATAAAATTCTGATATTTCAAAGTTGGTGTATTTTCTTTGGGGGACCATATTGCACTGTGAGTCAATCACAAACATCAGTAGTCTTCATTCACACTATTGATCTTGTAAAAGGTTAACTGCACAATGTTAATTTATGTTCATTAAGTTTTCTCACACAAAACGGCCTGAAATTCCTTCAACTCTACAATTTTAGAAATATAGTGTATGCCATATTTTAAATTTCTGAAATGTGGGCTAAACTATTTCTTGCCAAAAGTTTCCAAAAGATCCAGTTTCACCAAGCATAGTAAAACCACCAATGCATTTATACATCTGTGTGTGACTATCCCAACAGAGATGGGGTCAGCATTGTCCTGAAAAACCAGTGATTCGACTTTCTTGCCAATACCTCAAAAGTCTTCTTCAGCCTTGGGCCTGGGTTAAGCCATCTCAGATGTTGTAGAACAGCAAACTTGCATATTGTGTGCCTACTTCATCTACGGTGCAAGCCAGTGGACTGTAGAGTTTTGATGCTGTTTACTTATTCATGGCATGTTTCATTTAAATTTTTTTAATACAAAACATGTGATAAGTGGACCTATGTTCTACATCTTTGCCAGAGATTGCTACCTTGGTGAATGTTGCTCACCACCCAATTCAGCAAGAATCCAGTCATGAGCCACTGCAGCACTCACTGACCTGCAACACACACTGGAAAGAATTCAAGATGATGAGGCACTCTGTGCTCCAGGAAAACTGGCAGAACAGGCCCTCAGATATGTAGATATTTTCAGGGGAAAATTTTATGAACCCAGATTCTTTCATCTTCCCGTACTGAGAAAAGCACTAAAACCATTAGCTGAGAGACCCACACCTTGTGACTAACACGCTTCTACCAAGAGTGTGCTTGACTGCACATACCCCTTCACCAAAACACATATCTACTGACCTCCTCACCCCCAGCCTCTCTGGAGAGGCTCCTTAGAGCTATGTGAGAGATGTCTCCTGGGCTATAGTCCTCCGTAGGTCCCCAAATTAAAATGAAACTCAAAGCTGTCACATTGTGCAGTTTTTTTCAGTAGACAATTAGTTCTCTTTGGCTGCTGTAACAAACCGATTATCCCACAGTTCTGTAGGATGGATCCATACTGGGACCTGCTGGGCTAAAGTCAAGGTGTGGGCAGGACCTCGTTCCTTTCTGGATGCTCAAGGGGAGAATCTGCTTCCTTGTCTTTCCTGGTTTTAGGGGCCGCGTGCGTTCCCTTAGCTGCCTCTATTTTTCGGAGCCAACAACAGCTGGTCTGCTGAGTGAGACCTCACGTGGCTTCTCTCAGACCCTTTTTCCATCATTGTCTCTCTCTGACCACAGCAGGTTCTCGTTTTTAAGGACCTGTGATTAGTTTGGGCCCATCTGGACGATACAGGATAATCATTTTCAAGGTTCCTACCCCTTAAAACAACTGCAGAAAATCTTTTGACATATAAGTGAGCATTTTCACAGGTTCCAACCATTAGGTCATGGACATCTATGTGGACTATTATTTTGCCTGCCATCCTTGAGTTTAAATATCAAACAAGTTTAGTATTAACACTAACCATTGGAGGACTCTCCATCATCACTCTCACTTTCTGTGCCAATTTTGACCACTGTGTGTTTAGTTTTCAAGACTTTCCTAAATATATAGAGGTAACGCATATTGTGCCTTCCGTGGATACCATGTCCAAAGATTCTATGGTCACGTGAAATTTCTTACTAACAAAAGAATAAATATGATAACAGCTAGCGTTTATTGAGAGCTTACTCTGTGCCAAGCACTTGCTTTACATGTTTGACTTTTTAAATCTTCATAAAAAAACCCTATGAGGTAGCTATCAGCATTATTACTGTTTCATTTTGATGAATACAATGAGGCATAATCTATATTTAAATTAAATGAGGTGTGGAGTGTTACCAAAAGAAGTGATTCTAGATGGGCTTCAGTACAGTAGTTCTTATACAAACATCGCAGAAACACTACATATTTTATATTACATTCTACCCCCCAAAGTGGATTTATTCCTTTCCTCCCTTGGAGTCGAGGGAAAAAAATAGAACAGAATCTACACATTTCGATTTCTTTGATTCTGAAAGAAATGCTTCTGCTGGAATTGTGTGTGTGTGTGAGAGAGAGAGAGGGAGGGAGGGAGGGAGGGAGGGGGAGGGAGAGGGAGAGATTGGCGCGCACTATCCAAAGGGATTTCCTCTGGTTCTATTTTTCATCATTTGTGCCATTTTTGCTCTGTGATATCTATTTAAGACATTATGTGTGTATTGTTTTGCCTTTGGAGTTTATTAATATGCAGTTATTAATTTGGAGTTACTAATATGCAGACCATACTAGAATCCAACAACAAATAAAACTCGGTTAACAGGGCTGCAGGGAAGCTCAAGGCCAGTCTCCAGGAATGCAGCATTTGATCTTTCTGGATTAAGATTAACTACAGAGCAGTTGCCAAATTTCCTTGAACTTCCTTAACATGACTCTCTGAGTTACAGAAAAATATTTCTGTTTAGTTCCAAAGTCAGTGGTTATGTATTAGTCTGCTGCAAAGCTTCCGATTTGGGGTTTGCTTTGAAGAATCCATTTCTACCAAAATTTACCTTGAATTTTGACCAGCATTTCAACGTCCCAACTCTTTTTTAAAAGCTACATCTTCACGCAAATTAAAACCACTCTGCATACCATCTTCCCTGTCAGATTACTTAAAAATCCAATGTTTGACAGCACGAGGTTGGCAAAGCTGTGGGCAAGCAGGCACTCTGATACAGTCCTTGCCGGTGTGTAGAGTGGTCTGACTTCTATGGAGGGTGATGTGATAGTATTTATAAAAGTTTCAAGTTTATTTACTCTTAAACCCAGGAATTCCACTTCTGGAAATTTGTCCTACAGATACAGCTGTGTATAGCATGAAATGGTATGTGTACAGTGTTATTTATTTGCAGCATTTTTGGTTTGTAATAGCAAACTATTAGAAATGCCCTTCAAGCATCCTTCATTAGGAGATTAGTTAAATAAAATATGGTATTGTCCCACAATTGGATAATACACAGCTATAAAAAAATTAATAAAGTAAAGGAAGCGCTTTGTTTGTGCTGATGTAAGGTAATTTCCAAGGCACATTGTTAAGAGAAAAAGGCGACATGTGAAACAGTGAATATAATGTATCATTTTGTGTGTAAGAAAGGGGAGAAAATAGGAATATTTACATTCATATTGCCTGAACTTGCATAGATAGATAATCACTGGAAGGATGAATAAGAAACAAATGGAGGCTGGGGAAGAAGGGTAGATGGGGCAAGGTGGAGAGCAAGCCTCCTCAGCGTATGACTTGTGATAGTGTTTTGACTTTTGGACAGCGAAAATGCATTACCCTCTCAAAACAAAACAAAACTTTCAAAAGAAAAAAGATTTGTCGTTCTGTTGTTCACAGATATTTCTAAGCATGTTATAATTTTTGAAAACCTTGTGTATGAACTCAAGGCATTCAGAAAGTGGGAGCAAGGGAGGAAAATGCAGCAGTCTCCTAGAAGAAAACTTAGGACCAGCAGATGAGAGAAATCTAGGTTCAGAAGGTCATAAATGACTAAACAACATAATTTTCTGGCTAGAATGTTACCTAATTATTCTTACAGATTAATCGAATTGAGGCTCAACATGTTAAGTGACTTGCCACCATCACTCATCTGATTTACGGACAATTCCAAGACCCTCGATTAACAATCTCGATGTTCATTTCTTTACATCCTGATGTTCTCTATGGATTAATGATACCCCCTCTAATGAGGTGAAAATAACATGTGTCAAGTAACTTCAGCATTTTAACATATACTAACTAGTTTGATTATCACATATTATTCTGGTAAGGCAGTATAGTGTAATAGTTAAGATCGTGGGCTCTGGAATAAGACTTTGAATCTCTGCCTCATCACTTACTTGCTGTGAGATCTTGGACAAATTGCTTAACTTCTCAGGCTTCAGTTTCCTCATCTGTAGATTGAGAATATACCAGTACCCACCTCAAAGGGTTGATGTGAAGGGTAAACAAGGTAATGCACATGAAGGACTAGCTTGGCACCTAACATGTGCTCCCTGACTGTTATTTCTGTTATTGCTTTTATTTTACAGATGAAAAACTGGGATTTGGGGGAATCGTTGGGTATCTTGCCCACGGACACATGGTTTACAAGTGGTGGGTCAAGAACTCAGTCTAGCTTTCCTCACTTAAAAATCTCATACTCTTTCCATCCCTATATAATCCTTAGCTTCAATGCACTTGACATCTAACTCATTACAGCATTTTTTCTACTTTGGCTTGCTCAATCAATATGAGTCTTTGTACAAAAAAGAAAAGGTAACAGCCTAATGTTGGATGGGAGAAAAAATCTCTTGCATGCAATCAGATTTTATTTTGTTGTCATCATAGAATCTAACAGATAAGTAAATATTAATTGTTTTGTGTATGCTAACCTTATATTCCTTGACATCTAATTGGTGATTAGAAAAGATTTTGCTTGCATAAAGAAGCCAATTTAATCCAGACAATATTAAATATATATAATATATAAAAATACAATTATATAAAAATTATATATAAATGATACAGTGAATTATATACATATAAATGATGTATATTTATATAAAATATAAAAGTATACATATTATATATAAATGTTTACATGTCTACAAATTCTGCACATGTGTAGAATTCAATAAAATATCTTTGTTTTATAAAAATATGAAGAAATTAACATCCAAGTGTATAACATAATGATTTTATATTTGTACATATTGCAAAATGATCACCACAAGTCTAGTTAACATCCATCACTACGCATAGCTACAAATTTTTTGTTTGCTTCTGTATATACTATACTCATATATAAAGTATATATTTTTGTGCAATTTATAAACTCCAATACCCCATCAACAAGTAAATAGATAACCAAATCATGTTAATTCCATCAATGAATACAACTCAGCAATAAAAAAGGAATGATCTGCTGATAAATACAACAGGGAGAAAGAAGCCAAACACAAAAGATTGCATATCTTATGATTCCATGATATTAAGTCCAGAACTGGCAAAATCAATGGTGATAGAAATCTAATCAGTGGTTGCCTGGCTTTGAGAATGAGGAAGTACTGACAGCAAAAGAAGTGTGAGGAAACTTTCTGGGGTGATGCAACTGTCCTATGTGTTCAGTGGTAACTAGTTTGTATACATTTGTCAAAACTCACAGAGGAGTATACTTAAAATGTAAGCATTTTATTTTATATTATATTGTGTGTGTATAAAATATGCCTCTCTGGAGTTGGTTTAAAAACACATCTCCCTCCAGCTACTGTTCTATTTCTCTGTTCCCTTTTCCACAAAAATTCCTCAAAAGAGTTATATGTATTCTGTGTTCCTTTTCTCTCCTCCCATTCTCTATTTAAACCATCAATCCCTTTGGCTAGTGAGTCAATCTCTCCCTCTCCTCCCTGCCCCGCCCTCACACACACACGCAATCCCAGCAGAAGAATTTCTTTCAGAATCAAAGAAATAGAAATGTGTAGATTCTGTTCTGTTTTTTCCCTCGACTCCAAGGGAGGAAAGGAATAAATCCACTTTGGGGGATAGAATGTAATATTAAATATGTAGTGTTTCTGCGATGTTTGTATACTATGAAAACTACTGTTCTGAAGCCCATCTAGTATCATTTCTTTTGGTAACACTCCACACCTCATTTAATTTAAATATAAATTATGCCTCATTATATTCATCAAAATGAAACAGTAATAATGCTGATAGCCACCTCATGGGTTTTTTTATGAAGATTTAAAAAGTCAAACATGTAAAGCAAGTGCTTGGCACAGAGTAAGTTCTCACTTCACTGAGATTGCCTGAGTCAAGGTAATCAGTGACTTCCGTGTGGTAAATGCCATGGTCAATTTTCAGTCCTCCTCTTGATCTATCAGCAGCATTTGTCATGTCAATTACTCTTTTCCTCTACAAATGCTTCCTCCCCTTGTCTTTAAGGACACATTTTTAAATTATTTTTAATTTTTTTTTTTTGGCCACGCCACGCAGCAGCACGCAGGATCTTAGTTCCCCAACCACCAGGAATCGAACCCGCATCCCTGCAGTGGAAGCATGGGGTCATAACCACTGGACCACCAGGGAAGTCCCAAGGACACATTTTTTTAAATTGAAGTGTAGTTGATTTACAGTGTTGTGTTAGTTTCTGGTGTATAGCACAGTGATTCAGATACATACGTGTGTGTGTGCATGCGTGTGTGTGTATATATATATATTCTTTTTCAGATTCTTTTCCATTACAGGTTATTACAATGTATTGAATATAGTTCCCTGTGCTGTACAGTAGGACCTTGTTGTTTACCTGTTTTATATAAAGTAGTGTGTAACTGCTAATCCCAAACTCCCACTTTGTCCCTCCCCCACCCTCTTTCCCCTTTGGTAACCATAAGTTTGTTTTCTATGTCTGTGAGTCTGATTCTGTTTTGTAAATAAGTTCATTTGTATCATTTTTTTAGATTCAACATAAAGTGACACCTTATGGTATTTTTCTTTCTCTTTCTGACTTATTTCACTTAGTATGATAATCTCTAGGTCCATTCATGTTGCTGCAAATGGCATTATTTCATTCTTTTTTATGGCTGAGTAGTGTTCCATTATGTATATATACCACATTATATATATACCACACACCACTTCTTCTTTATCCATTCATACGTTGATGGACACTTACATTGCTTCCACGTCTTGGCCGTTGTAAATAGTCCTTCTCTGAACATTGGGATGTATGTATCTTTTCAAATTAGAGTTTTGTCCAGATATATGCCCAGGAGTGGGATTGCTGGATCATATGGCAACTCTATTTTTAGTTTTTTAAGGAACCTCCATGCTGTTCTCCACAGTAGCTATACCAATTTACATTCCCACCAACAGTGTAGGAGGGTTCCCTTTTCTCCACACCCTCTCCAGCATTTATTATTTGTAGACATTTTGATGATGGCCATTCTGACCAGTGTGAGGTGCTGCCTCATTGTTTTTGATTTGCATTTCTCTGATAATTAGTGATGTTGTGCATGTTTTCACGTACCTGTTGACCATTTATACTTCTTCTTTAGAAAAATGTCTATTTAGGTCTTCTGCCCATTTTTTGATTGGGTTGTTTGTGTTTTTGATATTGAGTTGTATGAGCTGTTTGTATATTTTGGAAATTAAGCCCTTGTCAGTAGCACTGGTTGCAAATATTTTCTCCCATTCCATAGGTTGTCTTTTCATTTTGTTGATGATTTCCTTTGCTAAGCAAAAGCTTTTAGGTTTATTTTGCTTTTATTTCTCTTACCTTGGGAGACTGACCTAAGAAAACATTGCTATGATTTATGTCAGAGAATATTTTGCCTATGTTCTTTTCTAGGAGTTTTATGATGTCATGTCTTATATTTGGTCTTTAAACCATTTTGAGTTTACTTTTGTGTATGGTGTAAGGGAATGTTCTAACCTCAGTGATTTACATGCCGATGTTAATGACACATTTCTTGGGTTCTGCTGCCTCTCAGTCTCCCTTGCTGGTTTGTCCTCAAGTCCCCAACCCTAAATGTTGGAGTGCCCCTGGGATCAAATCCTCAGAACTTCTACTTGCCCTGTTTCTGCTGAGGGACCTCATGCAGGCTCCTGACATTAAAAATATATCTATAGGGACTTCCCTGGTAGTGCAGTGGTTAAGAATCCGCCTGTCAATGCAGGGAACGTGGCTTTGACCCCTGGTCCGGGAAGATCCCACCTGCCACGGAGCAACTAAGCCCATGCACCACAACCATCGAGCCCACATGCCGCAGCTACTGAAGCCTGTGAGCCTAGAGCCTGTGCTCTGCAACAAGAGAAGCCTGCGCCCTGCAGTGAAGAGTAGCCCCCGCTCTCCACAACTAGAGAAAGCCCACATGCAGCAACGAAAACCCAATGCAGCCAAATAAATAAATAAATTTAAAATATATATATATTTTTTACATATGTATATAATATATATAAGGAATTCCCTGGTGGTCCAGTGGTTAGGATTTGGCGTTCTCACTGCCAGAGGCCTGGGTTTGACCACTGGTCAGGGAACAAAGATCCTGCAAGACACATGGCCAAAAAAATCTAGATACAGATATAGATATAGATATAAATATAGATATAGATATAGATATATACACACACACCTATATGCTGCTGAAGCACAAATGTATACCTCCAGCTCAGGCCTCTAGTCTGAATTCCAAATCTGCTTTTCCAACTACCTACTTGACATCTCTACTTGAATGTCTAAAAGGCCTCTCAAATTAACATATGCTAAGTCAGATTACTGATTTCTGAATCATCCCCATGAGAAAAATTTCCTCTTCCCAGTCTTCTCTGTCTCAACTAATAGAAACTCTGTCCTCTGGTTTTTTCAGGCTTAAAAGCCTTGTAGCCATCCTTGAGACCTTACTCCTTCATCCCTCATCCAATCAATCCATCAGCAAATCCTGTCAGCTCTATCCTTAGGACATTTTAAAATTACCCCACTTCTTATGCTCCAGCTGCTGCCACCCTGGTAACGAACTACCATCCTTTCTTGCCTGGATTATTGCAATATTCCGCTATTGTATCTCTCCTTCTGCATTTGCTGTCCCTGTAGCTTCTTCTCAACACAAATTTTATTAAAAATTTAAGTCAGATCACATCATTCCTCTACTCGGAATACTCAAATGGCTTCCCATTTCATTCCGTGCAGAAGTAAGAGCCTTACAGTGGCTTACAGGACCTCACCTGATCTGCTCTCTCCTGATCTTATTCCCCATCCGCACGCCCCCCACTTTTCCAGTCACTCAGGGCTTCTACCTCAGGGCCTTTCACTTGCTGTTCCTTCTACCTAAAATGTTTTACTGCAGATAACTACATGCCTCACTCCCTCACTTTCTTTAGGTACGTTTTCAAATGGTACACTTTTAGTGAGGCCTCTGTAAATCGCAGGGTACCCCCTCCCCACTCCTTATCTCCTCTCCCTTGCTTTACTGTTTTCTACAGCACTTGTTTCCTATCTCACATTCCTTATTTTACTTACTTATTTACTGTTGGTCTCCATATCCACCCTTCCCCCACCTCCTAGAATATACTCTTCAGGAGGGTAGGAGCTTAATTTTTTTAAGTTAATTTTTTATTGAAGTATAGTTGATTTACGATATCATGTTAGCTTCAGGTGTACAGCACAGTGATATATATATATATATATACACACATATATATACACACATATATATTCCTTTTCAGATTCATTTTTCTTATATAGGTTATTAGAAAATATTGAGTAGGGGAGAGAAAAGATGGCGGCGAAGTAGAGGGACGAGGAGTGCATCCCTCTCCACAGATGCATTGGGAATGCACGGAAGGACGCAGTCATTCCCACAGAGAACCAGCTGGACACCAGCAGACGGCCTCGGACACCAGAAAGGACTGCGGGGAGCCCGACATAGCCGGTAGGGAGGTATCTACGAGGGCTCAAAGAGGGTGAAGTGGCGGAGCTGTGGCAGACGGGAGGGAGTGAGAAACATACGGAGGGTCTGCAGCGCAGCTCAGCATTCCCGGACCAAGACATCAATCCGCGGCTGAACGGAGGGTCCAGGAGCGGGAGCGTGGGAACCGGAGAGCTGGTTCAGGGTGAGAAACATTGTTGCTGGTAGGGTGACGGACCGAGAGGACAGGAGGGAGGAGGTCCGCGGAGAGGAGTACCCGTCCCTGAGAGCTGCCCGGCCATGATGGCGGCTGGAGGCTGCAGGCTCACGGGTGGGGGGGGGGGCGGGGAGGAGCCGCGCGTGGCCTCTCTCTCTTTCGGTGCCTCTGCAGCAGGCAGTGGAGAGAGGCCCTGCGGGCCACCTAAGGCGCTCAGGGATAACAAGCACCCTCAGGCACTCGGGCGGGGCTAGATTAAAACCCCTTGCAATGCCAGCAGCAGGGAGGCTGCCAAGAGAAAAAAAACAACAACAACAACAGCAACAACAAAAAAAAACCCGAGAGAGGCCCAACTCTAAGACTTTCTGTTTATGCCTCAGCCACCGGCCTCCCTCTGCATCAGGCACCTCCAAGCCTGACTGAAACAACAGTGCACCACTGCTCACTCACTCCCAGGAGAAGGAGCCACTATTGTACCCTCTCCCTCCCCACACACCGAAGCTTACAGACGAACAATAAAGGAACCTCTGCTGGTCACAGAATAATGCAAAAAAACCCAAGGCAAGGAGAAGGACACTTACAGCTGAGACGCTAAGGAAACAGAAATAGTAGTATCAATACCTATTGAACTGGTCCATTCTGGGATCAGTTCAGGATTTTTTTTTTTCTTTTTCTTTTTCTCTCTCTCTCTCTTTTTTTTTTTTTTTCCTTTATTAAATACGATCTTAGCCCTAAGGGATCTACAAGTTTTATAACATAATTTTTTAATGATATTTTTTATTCTTTTTTTTTTTTTGCCTTTTTTATATACTTTTATATCTAGCTAAGTTTTTGGTAGTACGGACAATATACTCTCATACTTTCCTTTCATCCCTATTTTTTATACATTTCTATTCCTTTCTTTTTATTTGCATATTTCCAACCACATTACGCTCTTCTGTTCCCCTTTCTTCCAGCCATTTTAAGTTTATTTTATCTTAACATACTTATAAGCAACACTATCGGTCTGCTCAGACTGCTTGCTCTATTCTCCAGATGACGCACTGCCTTGGTATTTAATATTAGGCTTTTGTCTTTATCTTAGTTCTTAGTACAGTTGTCTAATTACATTCTGAGAATCTCCATTCTCTCTGGTGGTACTCTGGCTCTTTTCTATATTTGATCCTAGCTTACAAAATCTCCCTGGATTAATGTTTGTATGTGTAAGGTGTTATTTGTTTGTTTGTTTGCTTTTGCTTTTGTCTCGGATTTGTTCTGTCTCAGTTGTCAATTTCTGTTGGGTTTCTCTTTGAATATCTGGTAGCACACTGGGGTTCTGTCAGGTCTTTCCAGAGCCTTATGTCCTAACGGATTCAGTAATTGTGTGTCTTATACATGTATGTGTTTCCTAGACTTAATATTCGTTTAATCCAATACTTGGACATTAGTCTGAGGCTTGGACAGTCTTCTATAAACACCTCTATCTCCAGGACAAGCAACCCCAAAAGTTTGGACAACCATGAGGAAACAAAGAAACACCATGCAGGCAAAGGAGCAGGAAAAAAACCCACAAGACCAAATAAATGAGGAGGAAATAGGAAAAATGCCTGAAAAAGAATTTAGAGTAATGATAGTAAAAATGATACAAAAATCTCAATAACAAAATAGAGAAAGTACAAGAAACAGTTCATAAGAACTCAGAAAAACAAACAGCAATGGATAACAAAATAACTGAAATTAAAAATACTCTAGATGCTATAACCAGCAGAATGACTGAGGCAGAAGAACGAATAAGTGAGTTGGAAGATAGAATGGGGGAAATAAACGCCACAGAGCAGGAAAAAGAAAAAAGAATAAAAAGAATAGAAGACAGTCTCAGAGACCTCAGTGATAACATTAAGCATACCAACATTCGAATTATAGGCATCCAAGAAGAAGAAGAAAACAAGAAAGGGTCTGAGAAAATATTTGAAGAGGTTATAGTGGAAGACTTCCCCAACATGGGAAAGGAAATAATTAACCAAGTCCAAGAAGCACAGAGAGTCCCATACAGAATAAACCCAAGGAGAACTACACCAAGACACATATTAATCAAACTAACAACAATTAAACACAAAGAAAAAATATTAAAAGCAGCAAGAGAAAAGCAACAAACAACATATAAGGGAAAACCCATGAGGATAACAGCTGACCTTTCTACAGAAACTCTGCAGGCCAGAAGGGAATGGCAGGATATACTGAAAGTCCTGAAAGAGAGAAACCTACAGCCAAGAATACTCTACCCAGCAAGAATCTCATTCAGATTTGAGGGAGAAATCAAAAGCTTTCCAGACAAGCAAAAGTTAAGAGAATTCAGCACCACCAAACCAGCCTTACAACAAGTGCTAAAAGAACTTCTCTAAGTAGGAAACACAAGAAAAGGAAAACACCTACAAATACAAACCCAAAACAATTAAGAAAATGGTCATTGGAACACACATGTCAATAATCACTTTAAATGTCAATGGATTAAATGCTGCAACCAAAAGACACAGACTGGCTGAATGGATACAAAAACAAGACCCTTCTATATGCTGCCTCAGAGAAACCCACTTCAGACCAAGGGATACATATAGACTGAAAGTAAAGGGATGGAAAAAGATATTCCATGCAAATGGAAGTCAAAAGAAAGCTGGAGTAGCAATCCTCATATCAGACACATTAGACTTGAAAGTAAAGACTATTAAAAGAGACAAGGAAGGACACTACATAATGATCAAGGGATCCATTCAAGAAGAACATATCACAATGGTAAATATCTATGCCCCCAATATAGGAGCACCTCAATACATAAGGCAAATGCTAACAGCTATAAAAGGGGACATCGACAGGAACACAATAATAGTGGGAGACTTGAACACCCCACTTACATCAATGGACAGATCATCCAAACAGAAAATCAATAAAGACACACAAACTTTAAATGACACATTCGACCATCTCAACTTAATTGATATTTATAGGACATTCCATCCAAAAACGGCAGACTACACTTTCTTCTCAAGTGCACACGGAACATTTTCCAGGATAGATCACATCTTGGGTCACAAATCAAACCTCGGCAAATTCAAGAAAATTGAAATCATATCAAGCATCTTCTCAGACCACAATGCCATGAGACTAGATATCAACTACAGGAAAAAAACTGCAAAAAATACAAACACATGGAGGCTAAACAATTCACTCTTAGACAACCAAGGAATCACTAAAGAAATCAAAGAGGAAATCAAAAAATATCTAGAAACAAATGACAACGAAAACACAACAACCCAAAACCTATGGGACGCAGCCGAAGCAGTTCTAAGAGGGAAGTTTATAGCAATACAGTCCTACCTTAAGAAACAAGAAAATTATCGAATAAACAACCTAACGTTACACCTCAAACAACTAGAGAAAGAAGAACAAAGAAACCCCAAAGTGAGCAGAAGGAAAGAAATCATAAAGATCAGAGCAGAAATAAATGAAAAAGAAAGGAAAGAAACCATAAGAAAAATAAATACAACTAAAAGCTGGTTCTTTGAGAAGATTAACAAAATTGATAAACCATTAGCCAGACTCATCAAGAAAAAAAGGGAGAAGATGCAAATCAACAGAATTAGAAATGAAAAAGGAAAAGTAACAACGGACACCTCAGAAATACAAAACATCATGAGAGACTACTACAAGCAACTATGTGCCAATCAATTGGATAACCTGGAAGAAATGGATACATTCTTAGAAAAATACAATCTTCCAAGACTGAACCAGGAAGAAACAGAAACCATGAACAGACCAATCACAAGTACGGAAATTGAGGCAGTGATTAAAAATCTCCCAACACACAAAAGCCCAGGACCAGATGGGTTCACAGGCGAATTCTATCAAACATTTCGAGAAGAGTTAACACCTATCCTTCTCAAACTCTTCCAAAATATTGCAGAAGGCGGAACACTCCCAAACTCATTCTACAAGGCCACCATCACCCTGATACCAAAACCAGGCAAAGATGTCACAAAAAAAGAAAACTACAGACCAATATCACTGATGAATATAGATGCAAAAATCCTCAACAAAATACTAGCTAACAGACTCCAACAGCACATTAAAAAAATCATACACCATGATCAAGTGGGGTTTATCCCTGGGATGCAAGGATTCTTCAATATACGCAAATCAATCAACGTGATACATCATATCCACAACTTGAAGGATAAAAACCATATGATCATTTCAACAGATGCAGAAAAAGCTTTTGACAAAGTTCAACATCCATTTATGATAAAAGCTCTCCAGAAAATGGGCATAGAAGGAAATTATCTCAACATAATAAAAGCCATATATGAAAAACCAAAAGCCAACATCGTTCTCAATGGGGAAAAACTGGAAGAATTCCCTCTAAGAACAGGAACAAGACAAGGGTGTCCACTCTCACCACTATTATTCAACATAGTTTTGGAAGTTTTAGCCACAGCAATCAGAGAAGAAAAAGAAATAAAAGGAATCCAAATTGGAAAAGAAGTAGTAAAATTGTCACTCTTTGCAGATGACATGATATTATATATAGAAAACCCTAAAGACTCTACCAGAAAACTGCTAGCACTCATTGATGAGTTTAGTAAAGTAGCAGGATACAAAATTAATGCACAGAAATCTCTTGCATTCCTATACACTAACAACAGAAGACCAGAAAGAGAAATTAAGGAAACTCTCCCATTCACCATTGCAACAAAAAGAATAAAATACCTAGGAATAAACCTGCCTAAGGAGGCAAAAGATCTGTATGCAGAAAACTTTAAGACATTGATGAAAGAAATCAAAGACGACACAAACAGATGGAGGGACATACCATGTTCCTGGATTGGAAGAATCAACATCGTGAAAATGACTGTACGACCCAAAGCAATTTACGGATTCAATGCAATCTGGATCAAATTACCAATGGCATTTTTCACAGAACTAGAGCAAGAAATCTTACGATTTGCATGGAAACGCAAAAGACCCCGAATAGCCAAAGCAATCTTGAGAAGGAAAAAATGGAGTTGGTGGAATCAGGCTTCCTGACTTCAAACTATACTACAAGGCCATAGTGATCAAGACAGTATGGTACTGGCACAAAAACAGAAAGGAAGATCAATGGAATAGAATAGAGAACTCAGAAGTAAGCCCAAACACATATGGGCCCCTTATCTTTGACAAAGGAGGCACGAGTATACAATGGAAAAAAGACAGCCTCTTCAATAAGTGGTGCTGGGAAAACTGGACAGCAACATGTAAAAGAATGAAATTAGAACACTTCCTAACACCATACACAAAAATAAACTCCAAATGGATTAAAGACCTACATGTAAGGCCAGACACTAGAAAACTCCTAGAGGAAAACCTAGGCAGAACACTCTATGACATCCATCAAAGCAAGATCCTTTTGGACCCACCTCCTAGAATCAGGGAAATAAAATCAAGAATAAACAAATGGGACCTCATGAAACTTAAAAGCTTTTGCACAGGGAAAGAAACCATAAACAAGACTAAAAGGCAACCCTCAGAATGGGAAAGAATAGTTGCCTATGAAACAATGGACAAAGGATTAACCTCCAAAACATACAAGCAGCTCATGAAGCTTCATACCAAAAAAGCAAAGAACCCAATCCACAAATGGGCAGAAGACCTAAAGAGACATTTCTCCAAAGAAGACATACAGATGGCCAACAAACACACGAAAAGATGCTCAACATCACTAATCATCAGAGAAATGCAAGTCAAAGCCACAATGAGGTATCACCTCACACTGATCAGAATGGCCATCATCACAAAATCTGGAAACCACAAATGTTGGAGAGGGTGTGGAGAAAAGGGAACTCTCCTGCACTGTTGGTGGGACTGTATGTTGGTACAGCCACTATGGAAAACAATTTGGAGGTTCCTTAAAAGACTACAAATAGAACTACCATATGATCCAGTAATCCCACTACTGGGCATATACCCAAAGAAAACCATAATCCCAAAAGAAACGTGTACCATAATGTTTATTGCAGCACTCTTTACAATAGCCAGGACATGGAAGCAACCTAAATGCCCATCAACAAATGAATGGATACAGAAGATGTGGCATATATATACAATGGAATATTACTCAGCTATAAAAAGGGATGAGATGGAGCTATATGTAATGAGGTGGATAGAACTACAATCTGTCATACAGAGTGAAGTAAGTCAGAAAGAGAAGGACAAATATTGTATGCTAACTCACATATACGGAATCTAAAAAGGGTACTGATGAACTCAGTGACAAGAACAAGGATGCAGATGCAGAGAATGGACTGGAGAACTCGAGGTATGGGAGGGGGCGGGGGGTGAAGGGGAAACTGAGATGAAGCAAGAGAGTAGCACAGACATATATATACTACCAACTGTAAAATAGTCAGTGGGAAGTTGTTGTATAACAAAGGGAGTCCAACTCGAGGATGGAAGATGCCTTAGAGGACTGGGGCGGGGAGGGTGGGGGGGACTCGGGGGGGGAGTCTAGGAAGGGAGGGAATACGGGGATATGTGTATAAAAACAGATGATTGAACCTGGTGTACCCCCCAAAAAAATTAATTAATTAATTAATTAATTAAAAAAAAGAAAATATTGAGTATAGTTCCTTGTGCTAGACAGTAGGTCCTTGTTGATTATCTATTTTATATATAGTAGTGTGTATACATTAATCCCAACCTCCTAATTTATCCCTCCACCCACCCCTTTTCCCCATTGGTAACCATAAGTTTGTCTTCTACGTCTGTGAGTCTTTCTGTTTTGGAAATAAGTTTATTTTGTATCACTCTTTAGATTCCACATATAAGCAATATCATATGATATTTGTCTTTGTCTGACTTACTTCACTCAGTGTGACAATCTCTAGGTCCATCCATGTTGTGCAAATGGCATTATTTCATTCTTTTTTATGGCTGAGTAATATTCCATTGTGTAATGTACCACATCTTCTTCATCCATTTGTCTGTTGATGGGCATTTAGGTTGCTTCCGTGTCCTGGCTATTGTAAATAATGCTGCAATGAACATTGTGGTACATGTATCTTTTTGAATTATGGTTTTCTCTGGATATATGCCAAGGAGTGGGATTGCTGGATCATATGGTAGCTCTATTTTTAGTTTTTAAAGGAACCTCCATACTGTTCTTCCTAGTTTGTGGCTGTACCAATTTACATTCCCACTAATAGTTCAGGAAAATTCCTTTTCCTTCACACCAGGAGGGTAGCAACTTTAATACACTCCCAATGATTATATTAAATACTCTGATTTAAATAAATCAATGTTTTGTCCATAGTAGGCATTCAGTAAATATTAATGGAAAGAATTACGAACTAAAAATATTTATCCTTGGACTTGAGAGTAGAAGTAAAATGAAACAGCCAGAAATGCAATTCCAAGTGTTAGAAATATGCAGATAACCAGGTGGACCAGATTCCCTGAGGTAAGGAAGGCAAGGGACTGGACAGCTATATAAGCAATGTGTTCACTTAGAACCCAAGACCAAGGTCAGTTCCTGTGATTCTAATAGAGGTAACAATTATCAACAGAAGATCTTCCAGAAAGTGAACCTTTGCATATTGAAAATAACAATTGATCACTGAAAATGAATGGAAGTTTCCAGCTCTCATAAGCTCCCACTAACCAAAGTAAGTATTGATTATTAAGGAACTTTCCTCCAAAGAAGAAAATGTGTCCAGGAGGTACAATCAAAAAACCATTTAAACTCTTTCTGTCCAGGAACAGAGCTTCACAGAGTCCTATTACAGTATAACGTTAAGTGAAGATGTATTAGAGTTCTGCTTAATGAGAAGGTTGCAAACAAAGCCATAATGGGGAAACGTAGGCAGCATTGGGCATCTTTGTCCAATAGGTGGAGCCAGAGTAGAAAGGAAGCAGTTTTTGGCAGATTGTGAAATCACACAAAGAGGGGCTGCAATTAGGAATCTACTGTGGATTCCAGCCCCTAAAAGCCCATTAGTCACGCAGCCAGGGCTCTCTCCAGTCGGGTTGCGTAGCGGGAGGGAAAGGAGCATGAAATGAACTCACTGAACTTACCGCGTGTACAGCAGGGCAAAGCCATGCGCAATGGGGAAAAAACAAGTCTGATTTTAATTTGAACACCAAGGGTCTGTTTTCGCAAGTGTGCAAAAATGTGAACTTTAGGAACTGAGATGGTGTGAAGGTGGATTTGTGACACTCTTTGGATTATAAATAAAAGATTAGTAGTTATATTAAAGTTATAAGGCCAATCCTTGTATTAAAATTAAAGCCATAAGACTGTGGTTTTATGGTAAACATATGTGTGCTAGAAGGAAAGAAAGAAAAAATTGTAAAAAGAAGGCTTGTGATTCCCCAAAGTACTGTGGCTGATTAATAACCAGATACATAAAGTTTCTGCACAATTTGAACATTGTGATGCTAGTAACATTTATTGAATTACAAATATTGGATTATAGTTCATGGATGAACTTAGTACTCTACCGCTTTCAAGATGGTGCTCCCATAGAGCAAATCTCAGAGACAGACATTGAGGATTAGCCCAAGATTAACGGGGCAATTAGTAAACAATCACGCTGTCTTATGTACCTGCACTCCTTAGCTGTAAGCTCCTGTCAACCACAAAGAGTCACCTGCCTCCTTGATTTTTTGAACAGATTTTGTGGGTGTGACTGAATAAGAATACATTTCTCAAGAGAAGGGAGCCATGCTTGGGGGAGTGGGATGACAAGGTGCTGGTGAAGAGAGAGTGGCAGGAAGGAGAGCTGGGGCTGAGTGAGCTTGGACTCACAGGCCTGCCCCTGTCTTATCCACCTGGTGGGGGAGGGCAGGGATCATGACTGCTCCATCTTCTCTCTGCATCAACCTGTGAGGACAGCGGGGGAGAAGGACCAGGGAAATGTCATAAGATAGCTGGGCTGCACAAGGGCCTCCAGAAATGAGCCTGCATGCTGTTCTTCTGCTACACTCAGTGGGGGCAGACAGGGCATGGGGTTGACACCCGGATTTAACAAGGTGGGGGTGGGCCAAGAGGGTAAAGTACCACAAGATGGAAAAGGGAGCCTAGGGTGTACATTAAAGGAGTTGATTATAATGATTGGCCATTGAATTTCAGTTGAATAAGAAGATCAATGAAGATGGAAGTCACAGGCTCGGTCTGAGTCTATTCTCAGTGGCCAGGGTTATAGGAGGACAAAGGCCGTAAGAAAGCAAGGAGGAGCCTTGTCCTGATGGCCTCTGACAGCAAGTAGAACCCAATCTCTAAGCCAGTGATCCAATTTCCTCTGCCTTAGATGACTCTTGGGTCCACTGGCTCATTCTCATCCCTCAGGCTATCGTGAAGCCTTCCGTGACTTCCACAGCTAACATAGGTCCTCTCTGCTGTTTCCATCACACAGCTGTAATTATTTCATTTATTTGTTTACATGTTTATTATCTGCCTTTTCTGCTAGAATATAAGTTCTGTCTTATATTCTCATCTGTTCCCTGTCCCACAGCATCCTCAGCACCCCGCAGACAGTCCAGCACACAGGAAACGTTCTATAAATATTCGTTGAATGAATTAACTGATATTCTGGGCTGGTTAAAGTGCCAAGCACTAAACTAAGTTTTTTATGTATATTTTCTCCTTTATCTTACATGAGACAAACATTCATTATGAAAAAACTAAAGCTTTAAGAGGTTTATAATTCGACCAAGGCTCACATAGCAAAGCTGAGTCTTTCTGATTCTAAAACCTCTGCTCTCACCTCAGCAACTTTCTTAAATAAATAGTTTGTAAACTAAGCAATAGTGCATTATGCTAAGGTTTTCACAAAAAGCCGAGGAAAAAAAATAGGAGATGCAAAAAAAAGTGGCTGTGGTCCTAACTTTTATTACTGCTCTGATGTTTGCTCATATGCTAGACATTCCATACATTTCAAAATCAAATTGGGTGCAAATTTCAAATGAGAAGATGCAAGATCCTCCTTAAGAGCCACTATCTCTTCTCATCATACCTCCTTCTTCTTTTCTTTCTTCTTTGCCAATAGTTCATGCTTTCTTTCAGCTCACTACTTCCTTTCTTCGCTCTCTGGGGACACTCAAAACAAAGATACAGGGAACTTCCTAGGTGGCGCAGTGGTTAAGAATCCACCTGCTGGGGCTTCCTAATTGGCACAGTGGTTGAGAATCCTCCTGCCAATGCAGGGGACACGGGTTCGATCCCTGCTCCAGGAAAATCCCACGTGCCGTGGAGCAACTAAGCCCGTGCACCACAACTGTCGAGCCTGCGCTCTAGAGTCTGTGAGCCACAACTATCGAGCCCATGTGCTGCAACTACTGAAGCCCGCTTGCCTAGAGCCCAAGATCTGCAACAAGAAAAGCCACTGCAATGAGCAGCCCACACACCACAATGAAAAGTAGCCCCGGCTCGCTGCAACTAGAGAAAGTCCATGTGCAGCAACAAAGACCCAACGCAGCCAATTAATTAATTAATTAATTAAAAACAAAGATACAGAATTAGACTGCATTGTTGTACTATTACAAGAAGGAAGATCTGGTGTAGGACAAGTACAAAATAGTCAAACTTAAACAGAGAGGGGTACTGAGAAGGTATGAAAAGTTAAAAAAAATAATAAAATGTCCCAAAATCTATATTGCATATAAAGATCTAGGATCCCAGAAATACTTGTGTATGTGTGAGTGAGAGAGAGAGTGTGGAGATCAAAACCAAATAATAACCCATATATAAAAGAACCAGTGTGAAACTGAGAAGCAGCTTGTTGCATTGACACTTGGAATAAAAATGTGATTTGACTTCTGTCATTCTTTTAATAATATGAATGTTATGATTAAGACTAAAACTAACAAATAGAAATAAAAGACTCAGCTTGAAACCTCAAGTTTTCAGAAATAATATTCTTCTATTTGCATCTCCTGGCACTGCTGCCAAATGTGACTCATACATACAAAGTCCAGAAAGGAACTAAATTACAGGGCTTTCAAAGAAAACAATTATTCCCGGCGTCCTCGAAATTTTCCTTAAATAAGTTAAAAGAAGGCAGATACAAAACTCCTTATTCATCGCCTGCACAAAAACCTTCATGGAGGCAATTGGCTCTTTGCCCCAGGATATGACAGAAATGGGGTGAAAACATGAATATTTTGCACCTGTTCAGGTTCAGGTGGGGGAGTGACCAGGCCTGTGGTTCCTGGGAAGTCTGACAAGGGACCTGCTTTGCTGTGTCTTCTTATCACCCATTGCATGTTTTGCAGGGACAGGCTTGCAGGCCTCAGAGGATGCTGTTCCTTGTGAGGCTGGGAAGCCAGAAGGAAGCTAAGGGTATCATTCCCTACCCCACACCGTTCTCACATTTTTGTCTGTAGGAGTAATGCTAATACCTATAACATTTTATCCTGCTGCCTGAGGCTGGGGTGTTCCCATCAGATGAGCGATACGGGAGAAGGGGCTTTCTGTTCTCCATGCGCAGTTGGGCATGTCACTTACACTCTCCACAACCAGAAGGAGAAAGGTAATTTCTCCAAAATTTTATCTTTTTTTTAACTTTTTTTTAATACTTTTGTATTTAATACAGCAAAATAAATGTGAGTGTTTTGATTTGTTGTTGTTGTTGTTTTTCTCTCTTGAGAGCTACTCACCTTTGTTTCCTCTCTAAGGGGGAAAGAAAAAATATTTAATAATTAGTTTTGGGATAACAGGAAAACTCCATTCTGAAACAAATTCCAACTGGATCAAGGATGTAAATGTATAAAAGAAAATCTGAAGGTATTAAAAGAAAACATAGAAAGGATTTGCATTAAATACAGTGGACTGATCGTATGCTTTTATCTTTTCTCCCTATAGTAAGGTAAATAATGGCTCCCAAAGATATGTCCATGTCCTAATCCCCAGAACCTATGGGGATTAGGACCTAACATTTTACCTTAAATGACAAAGACTTCATGATGTGATTAAGCTAAGGCCCTTGAAATAGGGAGATTATCCTGGATTATCTGAGTGGGCCCTAAATGCAACAACAAGCATCTTTACAGGAGAGAGAAGAGGGAGGTCTGACATGGACACTAGAGAAGGCAGTGTGATCCCAGGGCAGAGATTGGAGTGAGGAGCTACAGGCCAAGGAAAGCTGGCAGCCACCGAAAGCTGGAAGGGCTGGGAACAGATTCTCCCCTGGAGCCTCCAGGAGGAATGTGGCCCTGCTGACACTTTGATTTCAAGTCCAGTGAAACTGATTTCAAATTTCTGGCCTCCAGAAATGTGAGAGAATAAATTTCTGTTTTAAGTCACCAATTTAGTGGTAATTTGCATAGCATCCCTAGAAAACTAACACATTTCTGGATCCACCCAAACTCCACCAAAATAACAGTTAAGGGAGGGGAAATGATACAACTCATAGAGATAAAGAGAGCAGCAGAAAAGAATTTCCATAAATTTTTGGAAAATGGAAAAATGAATGAATGAGAGGTAACTTACTTATCAGAGTAGAGAAAACTGCAACCCTAAGAGCCAGGAGAAAGGGCCATGAACAAGACGTTCACTTCTCCCAGAGAGGTCTGCTCAGGGTCACCAAGCACCCTGCAGGGGCAGGAGCTGGGAGTGGGGCTGAAACTGGAGGAGAGTGGCAGTAAGAATGAGACTTCAGGTTGCTCGCCACCCCCTGCTTGATGCTGGTCAGCCTAGTGCGAGGTGTATCCTTGTTTCTGGCCTCCCCCACCTCAGTCCATTCCCCTAATCCCACCACTCACATTCCTTCTGTTGGAGAGAACTGGTCTCAAGGTTGTTCCTAGGTGCAGGGAGGCTGGGAGATGCAATGCAGGGCCGGCACGGCTTCCCACCACCCCTCTCTGCCGCCAAGGTAGGCATGCTTTCTGATGCCCCAATACCAGCATCTGCCACACTCTCTAAGGCACATTGTCCTAAAATTTCAGAACACTGGGAATAAAGGGAAGATTCTAAAAGTCTCCCAAATGAAAAACCTGGTCATTTTACGTACTAATGATCAGCAATCTGACTGGCATCAGACTTTAAAAGAGCAATACAAGATACTAGAAGACAGTAGGGCAAAACCCTCAAAATTCTGAGATAAGATAGCTTATAACTGAAAAGTTTCTATCCAGCCAAACTCCCACCAAATGTAAGGGGAAAATAAAGACATTTTCAGACATGCAAGTTTTGATAATTTGCCCACCATGCATCATTTAGGAGGAAGCTACCAAAGAGCATAATTCAACACAATGTGGAGTAAACAAGAAAGTAGAAGGCATGGAATCCAGAAAAAAAAACACACAATAAAACAAACAGAGGATGCACCCAGGAGAGCGGTAAAGGGGAATCCTGCGATGAAGGATGTTTGTCACACCTAGCAAGCAACCATCCCTAGAACAGAGGCCTGTGCAAGTGTGAAGAGGAGGCATTTAAGAAGAAAAACAGAACTGATAAATTATTTAATGTGTTTGAGAATTTGAGGGAAAAATTATTACTAAGAGTTTGCCAAGTCTGTTGGATCATTTGGGGGGAAAAAAGTGAGGATATGTAGAAAACTAAGCAATTTAGCCAGGAGTAAGGGGGATTAGCAGTTACGAATGCCAGGAAAAACAAAAGGTTATGCAAGAAGAAGATATGATTACGATATACTACTTGGTTCAGTGGTGAATAATATTTGATAGTCATAATTATATAAACACTGACTTTCGACTTAACTAGACATTTCAATATAATTATGTTGGGAAAAGAGGAGGGAGGAAGTTAGAGTTGGATAAGAAATCAAAAGCCTCAATGATTTCCTTTCCAGGATTCTAATCTGTACGTATTTTTGACATATGTACAAAGATTTATGTACAAAGAAGTTCACCACACCACTGAACAAGAAATAGCAAAAGAGAGACAACTTAAATATCTGTCAGTCAGAGGCTAGTTAAACAGATCATGGTTAAATGGAGGACAAAGCAAGCTTTAAAAAAAAAAGCCAAACAATAAATGATGATATGAACAACCAGATAGTGAAAACAAAACAGAACAAAGTGGGGAGAGGTGGGTCCAATATACTACCACTTGGGGGGGAGGGGGAATAAATATATGTCTTGTGTATGTACAATTTCTGGAGAGATACACAAAGAAATGCTAATAGTGACTGCTTCTATAGAGGGGAAATGATCAGGCAGGCAGGGATAGGAAGAGACCTGCTTTTCACTACACACCATTTTGTTATTTAAAATTTTATGCTACTAAATGTATTACCTCTTCAAATGAATAATTTTTTAAATAGGGGGAAACCAAACTGGCAAAAGGAAGAGAAAAACAGGAACAACATAATCAGCCCCACTTAATATCTCAGCTTAATAGTCAAATATCATCTTAAAATGTCTTTTCTGTATTTTTAGCATTTTTCCTTTAGGTGGCAGCAAGTGAATTTTTTTATACTGTCCACCTGTCTAGCCTTGAGGATCACTTCAACAGTGGTGTTTGGATTTCTTATTTTTCCTTTTCATAAGAAAATATTTCTTAAAATGTTTAAGTGTATATTGATGAAATGCATGGTCTGGAAATATGCCTGAGTATTGTTATGCAAAAGAATGATAATAATAATAAATTTAACAGCATGTTACAAATTTCTGAAAATGTAAAACAGACTGGGAAGATATTCCCCAAAATGTTGACAGTGATTATCTCTGGGTAGTAGAACAGCTAATAGGTGAATTTGTTTTTCTCTTTGAGCCTTCCAAATTTTCTACGACGAACATGGTAGAAAGGATAAACAAGGCTTAAGTGTCAACTGGCACCCAAACATTTCCAGTATCACAGAGTTTAGTTTCTTAATTGTGGGTGAGACATTCTAGTCATAATCAATTCTGAGGGGAGGTGGTGAAGATACCTATAAGCTCCCCACTAAACTGGGAGGCCAAGCCTCACAAACACTTGCACCCCTGTTGCCTAGCACACATCTGGCGCATTTTAGGTATTCAAAGACCATTTGTAGCCTGTTAAATGGCAGTGAGTTTTCAGGGAAAGGTAAAAAGCTTCCTAAACAATTTCTTATTCCTAGAGTAGTTGAGGGGTAGTCCTTTTAGAGGTATTTCTGATGGCTAGCAGAAAGGGTGCTCCCATCTCAAATAAACAGGGCCAGAGCATGACTCCTGGTCCCCAGAGGAGCCTGTGGGATGGTGAGTAGATCTGCCAGGTGAGTCATTGCAGTGGGACAGTACAGGTAGACTCTGTGCTGGCTGAGGGGAAGGACCGCATCTCCCTTCTTTGAAAAGATACATCAGCATATTTATCTGTGAAAGAGAAAACAAATCTGGTGTGTGATTTATAAATCCCTCAAACACAGGAATGCAAACTGGTGTAGAACACCAAAGGAGAAGACTGAGAATAAAAAGGTCAGATGCCATATGACCTTTTCTGAGTATATACCCGTAAGGAATGACAGTGGGGAGTTTTTTTTTTTAAGATTTATTTTATTATTTATTTTATTTTGACTGCAATCAGTCTTTGTTGCTGCACACAGGCTTTCTCTAGTTGTGGTGAGCGGGGGGCTACTGTTCATTGCAGTGCTCAGGCTTCTCATTGAGGTGGCTTCCCTTGTTGTGGAGCATGGGCTCTAGTGTGTGCAAGCTCAGTAGTTGTGGCTCTCGGGCTCTAGAGCACAGGCTCAGTAATTGTGGCGCGTGGGCTTAGTTACTCTGTGGCATTCAGGATCTTCCCTGCCAAGGGATCGAACCCATGTCCCCTGCATTGGCAGGGAAGCGCAACAGTGGGGACTTGAACAGATACTTATATACCCATGTTCACAGCAGCATTACTCACAATAGCCAAAAAGTGAAAGCAACCTGTGTCCAATGACAGACAAACAGATAAAGAGAATGTATATACATACAATGGAATATTATTCAGTCTTTAAAAGGAATGAAATTCTAACACGTTACATTGAAACTTGAGGACATTATAGTAAGTGAAATAAGCCAGTCACAAAAGGACAAATATGGTATGATTCCACTTATTGAGGTATCTAGAGTAGTCAAATTCATAGAGATGGAATGTAGAATGACGATTGCTAGGGACTAGGGGTGGAGGGGGAAATGGGGAATTACTGTTTAATGGGTACAAGAGTTTCAATTTTTCAAGATTAAAAGAGTTCTTTAGATGGACAGTGGTGATGGTTACACAATAATGTGAATCTACTTAAAGCCACTGAACCATACACTTAAAAATGGTTGAAACGGTAAATTTTATTACCAAAAAAAATGCCTATATATGGAACGAGGAAGTAAGAAATATTTTCCTATATTTTACCAATATCTTAACAAGAAGAAGTTGATGTTTATTCCAGAACTGTTCTGTTATACAGACATGAATTATTTGTGAATGTTAATAATATTTGCAGACATCTAATGAGTCAGGAACTGTGCTAAGGGATTTATGTACATTATCTTTTAATTCTCAAAACCAATTATTATGGTCATTTTCAAGTTCAGAAAAGTGAGGCTCAGAAACTTTAAATCATTTTCCCCGGGTGCAGGGTTAGTCCCTGGTAGAGCCCAGATTTGATAGATTTATTACTGTTAAGCATATTGCTCTTTTCAGGGTTTGGATTCTGCTTTTTATAATAAAAGTTTTTTTGATTCTTAGTCTTAACACTTTGTCCTTAACCACTTAAGAAATTTCTAAAGAAAGAAATCTGAATCAGGAGAACCCAAATGACATTGATAGGCCAGAGGATGTAAGAGTTGAACAGTAATCCTTTCTAAATTGTGCCTAAAATAATGACTTGGCAACTAGCCCCTCAAATTTACTATGGAGCTAGGGTACTCAAGTCTAAATCCAAAGGTAAGGGGACTGGAAAAGCAATGACCAAATATTCCTTTTGGGGTACAAATAATTTTTTTAAATTATTCTAAAATATCACTTTAAATTTTTTTACTTTCAGACTTTATAACCGTAATTTCTGGCGTATTGTTCAGCATTGTTTTTTAATAAGCATAAACTGGGCAAAACATTTGAATAAACTAAGAAATTCAGAGATTAATTAGTCTGTTAATTTATAGGACTCCATTTTCCCCCAAAGGATTAACTGGATGTGCTACAGCATTTGCTTTTCAAACATATATTAATACAGATATACACACCAACACACACAATGATAAAAGGATTATGTACATGCTTTTATCTCTACTACCTCCCATATCCCATCAAAGTGACAGAAAAAGTCTTTAAAGGGAATGAGATAACAGTAATAAGAAACAAGAAATAGTGTCATGATCAGCAGACCAGAACTTTTGAGAAATTTCTGAAAGACAGAAAGCAAATGGATGGACTGAGAGAAAGTGTACGGAAAACTACAGGCCAGGGCATAAGAAACAAGCATGTGTTTTCCTAAGGGGCCCCAGAAGGGCGCTTACACTCAGTCAACACTACACTGATGGGCTGTAGGGCCTCATCAGAGAACTAGAGTCAGTGCCTAGGGACAGCTGGGCCACTTTTCTCTGACCTGTGCAAGCAGAGCTCGGCAACTGAGATTTTTGCCCTTGGGTTAAAAGCCAGCCGCACTGCCCTCTAGGAGCAAGCCATCAGCTCAAAGAGGGTTCCTGGGTGAGGGTTTTGTGGCCTAAGGTATAAAAGATAATGGTAATGAAGAAATTCTGAATCTCTACAATAACCTCAGAGTTCACTGTACTTAAATCAGACTTAAAATGCACCTCCACCCACTCCACCTGGAAACTTCTGGTTCCCCCAGCCCGCTTGCTTGCTTTTTGCCCACAGGAAACCCAAAAGCCTTCCTGTCCACAAACCCCACCTACTTATACAAAAGCTGTCAGTCATTCTATTCAAGAGCTTCTTGGGGAAACAAATATAAACAATTGAAGAGGAAACCCACACAAGCTACCTCTACTAAATTAAGGTGTTTGTTCAGTTCTTAATTTATTTGTATAAATAGACAACAAGGAACATCAAACTTGTGAGAAAAAATAATGCAAAAAGGAAAGACTTAGAGAAATAAATAACTGAGGCTGAAGGAAAAAGATAATCCAAGCAGTTAAAGAGAATTTTTTTAAAAACCTAACTAATACACACAAATCAATCACATTTCTAATACCTATATTAGTCAATTAAGAAAATTAATATTTAAAGCAATTCTAATAAGAGCAATAAAAATGCTAATTGTATCATTAGATGAATTTATAACCTACTGCATTTGTAAGACAATTACAGTTTGTGATAAAAAGTAACAATCAGAGAACTTGAAAGAGTTCTTAGAAACTAAAAATTAAATTTCATCGGAATTGTTAAATAGTATAGACACAATAGATCAAGTTGGTCACCTGAAAGATAAAGTAAAGTAAATAAAAAGAGAGAATTTGAGAAAAAATTAACACACAGGGAAGTTAGTACTAGGAAGTCTAATATTTATCTAAATGTGATTCTAGAAGATATGGGGACTATGGAGAAAAAGAAATAATCAAGAAGATAATGAAATAAATTTCCTTACACTAAAAAGTGGTTAGATTGACAAAGCCCACCAATTACAGAGCAGGAAAAACAAACAAAAGCACATCTAGACACTGTGGTAGAATTTTAGAATTCTAAAAACAGAAAGAAATCCTAAAAGCTTTCAAAGAGGGGAGAAATAAAAAAAAATAATCAGACTGTCATCCAATTTCTTTTCAGCAATACTAGTACCAGAAGACAATTAATTAATGAAACAAATATGTATTGAGTGTATATTATTTTAGGTCCTATTTTAGACACTGTTTTAGGTCCTTGGGATACATCAGTGAATCAAACAAACCAAAATCCTGTCCTGGTAGATCTTACATTGTATTGGCAAAATGTCTTCAAAATGCCAAGGGGAAAAAATGGGTCTTAGTATTCTAAAGCTGGCCAAACTATCGATCAAATGTGAGGGTTAAAAAAGACACTTATCTATCATCTATCATCTATCTATCTATCTATCTATCTATCTATCTATCTATCTCTATCTATCATCTATCTATCATCTATTTTGGTGTAGGAAAATATAGCACTTATTGTAGAGTGCCAAGCAAGGAGAATGAGCAACATGTACTCAAAAGACCAGAACTCCCCAATGGCTGTCAGGCAAGGGTTTTTAAAGGCAACATTAGGCAATCAGCTTGTTCACATTTTTCTAATTGGTTGGTGGTGAGGTAACAGAGGGATATTTCAGAAATCTTAATCATCAGTCTTCTGGTTCCACCCAGTCTGGGATCTATGTGCTTGACAGTCACCATCCTCCACCAGGTGGAGGGGTCTTAGTTCCCGCAGAACAACTCAAAGATATGTGTCAGGTTGTTATGTATATCCCATGAGGAGGAACTAGGAATCCTGTGACTGTTGTATCACCAAACTATTTATTAAGCTATCATTACTTTTCTTGTTTGACTGCTTTTCCTTTATTTCTGCATTCCTTCACTTTTCTAATCAGTAACTTCTTCAGTCTAATTGGAGCTCAGGGAAGTCCAAGGAGACATGGAGTGGTTTTTGTGCCCAAGAGGGCCCCTCAGGGTCCTGCTTGGTTCCAATCCTCCCCTCCTTTTTTTTTTTTTTTGATAATCCTCAATCTTGAGGGGCACAGGATAGGATGAAAAAGGGATACAGAGATTAATCATAAACTCATCAGGTAAACTTGGTTTCAATACCCACTTCTATTTAAATATTCCCCAAACCTTTGCAAGAGCAGGGTGATTATTGCTCTGGCTACTTCCTGCTGAAACAGGGCACAGTATTATCTCAATTTGGGGAATGGACACAGAGTTGGAAATTTTCCTGAGTTCCAGGTCTTGGATCTGAGTCTTGCATGGTTAAGATCTTTGTTCCTTGGTCCACTGTTTTGGTGCAACAGACCCAAATAGAAGGAGAAGTGAACACCCAAACTTTAATAACCTTGGAAAGTAAATCTCATTCCCTGAGGAGTTCAGTCTGGAACCAGTCTGGACCTGACACTTCTGAGGAGACTTGTTATAGCCAGGTAGCAAGTTGCCAACAAAACAAAACAAAACCATTTTTAGACATTCAAGAATTCAGAGAACTTACTTCTTACACAGCACAAAACAAGAACTTAAAGAAGTAACCCAGGACTTCCCTGGTGGCACAGTGGTTAAGAATCCACCTGCCAATGCAGGGGACATGGGTTAGATCGCTTGTCTGGAAAATTCCTCATGCTGTAGAGCAATTAAACCCATCCGCCACAACTACTAAGCCTGTGCTCTAGAGCCCATGTGCCACAACTAGTGAAGCCCACATGCCTGGAGCCCATGTTCCACAACAAAAGAAGCTACCACAATGAGAAGCCTGTGCACTGCGAGGAAGAGTAGCCCCTGCTCACAACTAGAGAGAAAAAGCTTGCATGCAATAGCAAAGACCCAATGCAGCCAAAAATAAATAACAAAATAAAAAATAAATATAAATAAATAAATAAAAATATTAAAAAAGTAAGTAACCCAACAAATTGTAATCCAAAAAGAAAACAAGAAGCAAAGCTATCTGAATATGAGCCAGAGGAAGTACAGAAAGCAAGAAAAGGAGTAAAGGAAAGAAGGTAGGAAGGATCTCTAAGTTCTTCAAGCTTAGAATAATCTCATTTAAGTTGCAAATTGTCAATTAAATAAGATTACACTTCATTCTCAATGGGGGTCCATCCACATGGCTCAGTTGATAGTAACAGCTGGCAGTTATAGAGGATCTATGTGCCAGGCACTGTGTGGAGTGCTTTCTAGGGATTAACTATTTTCCTCTTCAGAAGACTTAATTATAATTACAGAGCAGAATATAAATATATTAAAATATGACCATGTAGATATATATACCTGTATGTTCATTAGAGGTGTAGCGAGAGATGGACTCTTACATAACTGGGAATCAAAAAAGTCTGTCTTAGTAAGTAAACCCAGAAGTAGAAGTTTAGGTACATTATTTAAAGTTATAAAGAATAATTTAAGTATAATTTTAGAAACATTAGAAATATAATTACATTATAACTAACACAAATTAGGTGATAGAGGGATACAGTGAAGTTGGGAGGAAGTATAAACACAAGAAATTACTCATCTTTCCTCGACGGAGTCAGTACATACTTTCTAAAGTTGACAAACTGAGAAATGGAGCTATAAGCATATTATGTTAAATTATAATGGTAACTGTGGCATGACCTAGCAACAGTAGCTGTAACAGTGCTTGTTTCTGAAGAGCAGGCCTAGGCTGTAATGTTATGGAGATCATATCCATTTTATTTTATTTTTTTAAAAACTTTTATTGGCATATAGTTGATTCATAATGTTATGTTAGTTTCTTCTATACAGCAAAGTGAATCAGTTATACATATGCATATATCCACTCTTTTCTTAGATTCTTTTCCCATATAGGCCTTGTATACAATAGGTCCTTATTAGTTGTCTACGTATCCATTTTATACTCTTTTGTACAGATGAATTTTTTTCTTATTATGTGTGTATAAAACTGCCATAAAATAATAAACTGCTTCAACAATATTAAATACGTTAATATTGTTAGAGTAAAAACATACTAAATTAATCTTTTCCACAAACACAACAATAATATTTATTATAGATATATTTTGTTTAGTCATATTTGCTAAATGTCCTCAAAGGTTCACAGTTTTTAGGAAAAGTTCTTAGGTCAAAGAGAGTTTTGCTTATTACTTACCTGACTTTTTTAAGTTGAAAAGTCAGCTTTTCTCATTTCAAATTGGGGAAATTTGCAAATATTGTCTTAACCTTGTTGACCCTACAAATGACTCAAAAACTGATGAACCAAAGACTGGACTTTCCGAAAGGGAATTCATCACTGAGGATTACTCATCTGCCAAACTAGAATAAAATGCAGTTTGTTATAGCAAGTTTCTTTAACGGTTACTATTTATTGAGTCGGGGATGCAGTGGTGAAGTGGACAGAGCTCAGGTCAGAAAATCTTTCTGCCCCAGCTCAGTTCCCAACTAGCCTAGTGACCTGAGGCCACCACTTAATCTTTAGTTCCTTCATTCGTAGACTGTGGATATAATTTCCCTCCATAGTGTCCCTATGATGATCAGAAAGGATAAATCAACGGAAAATCCTTTGAAATATTACAAAGTGCTCTGAGATTACAACGTGGTATTATTTGGGTGATAGAATTTCAAAATTGGAAAGAACTTAGGAATTATCTAGTCAAATTTCTTTAATTCAGTTTTTTTTTCTTATCACTTGCTTAGAGTCACTTCATATATTATTACCAAGAGTGTTACAACAGACATTGGTTTAAAATTATATCTTCTGAACTATGTCCTCTTCTAAAATTACAAAGCATCATAGCCTGTTAATGCTATGAGGGACTTTGCCAGTCATCTCATCTGATGCCCTTGTTTTAACATGAAGCAATAGCAGCCCAAAGAGGATGGCTGGCCTAAGGCAAACAGAGGACAATGAACTCAGACCTTGGATTAGAAGCTGGGTTCCCAGACTCCCAGTCACACAATCCTTTCCCATGTCACTGCTGAATCAAGAAAACAGTGACCATGTATGGTTAATCACAATAACTGTGATATATTAACCTGACAAGCTATAATTAACCTAACAAGAGTATGCTAATTATTTCTAACCATTTTTGTAATGTTCAAAAGATTTTTCTTTCCTCAAAAAGCAGCTATATGACAAAATAAACTAAACAATAAAAATGTAAAAATTAAGGGAAAAATTTTTAATTAAAAAAAGAAAAAAGTAATTATGCTTGAAAACATAATATAAATACATAGATTCAAATCTATTCTATAAATAAAACTAAGGTTGTAAGTATCAAAGCAGCTGATACTTACAGTCAAATTAATTATCAACATTTCAGTGAAACTTGATCTCACTTAGTTCCTCTTTCACATCCTTGGAAGAGAAGCAGAAGCATGTAAATGGTTAGGAACACAGGGTTTTAAGTCCAGACATAAGTTCAAATTCCAGCTCTGTCATTTACTAGATACATAAATTTTGAAAATGTACTCAATCTCCCTAAGCCTCAGTTTCCTCATCTGTATTATGGGAATCATCATAATAATTATCTCATAGGGTCATTTTAAGGATTAAAACATAATCCACATAATTCGATAAACTCATTGTTTTCACTTGGGATCTTCACAGATGGAGAAACCAGAGCTCACAGCAATTATTTACTCAAGATTGCGCAGCTAGTAAGTGGTAGAGACAAAATTGAAATCTGTCTAGCTTTGCGAAAAGTTCCAGCTCTTTCCACAACCAAAAGATTTTCCTCCTAAGTAGGACAGCTCTCTCAGCCAATTTCAGATGATAAGGCCTCTACGAGGTTCCACCTCTGCTGGCCTGCCAAAGAAAGCCGCTTGACTCTTTCAAGTTCACAGTCCCCTCCCCCCCCCGCCCCCGCCCCAGTGTGCCGGGGAGGGGGTGGAGTGGGGTGGCCGCCTATCTGTGTCACACAACCCTCTATTGTACTCTTATGACCCTGACTTTGTGTCCCAAGAGGAGGTGCATGCCCTTCACTCCCTTCTCCCCCCCCACCCCCGTCTTAGGCTGCTCCTGCCAGGATTAGGAAAACCCTTATACCTTTTTATCCCAATATCTGAGTGCAGGCTCTTCTGCACTCAAATCCCCCTCAAGCACCCTTGATTTTCCTCTGAGGGCTCATGCAAATTTGACTCCCCCTATCCTAGAGGTTAGGGGACCCAGTCTTTTTATTTTTGTATCTCTCAGAGCCCAGCATGAGCTGACTGACATTCATTAGAACTCCATAAATGTTTGCTGGAAAAAAGTTGGAAGGAAGAAGGAAGGAAGAAAGGGTGAAGGGAGAGAGGGAGGAAGAGGGAGTGGGAGGGAGGAAGAGGGAGTGGGAGGGAGGTACCCGTGACCTTGTCACTCTAGAGTTCCTGAAAAAGGTATAACAATGAAGTCACCTCCCTGATTCTGAAAACATTTAACAATATTTATACATCTATCTATCTATCTATCTATTTATCTATCTATCTATCTATCTATCTATTTATCTATCTACCTATCTATCTCTGGAAGGATTGATGCTAGAGAAATCACTTTAATTTTAGTCTCAGAAATCAAGCTTAATTTAGGAGACTCTGTGTGTGTGTGTGTGTGTGTGTGTGTAAAAGTCTGAGTTAGACTGGGACTGTGAGGGTTGAACTGCAAATATGAGTAAAGTCCAATAGCAAGATACAGAGATTAAAAGCCCTACGTTTTTCTTACAGATATGCCTCCAAGCTATATAAACCTGGGTAAGTCACACTCAGAACTGTTAGAAGTAATGTAAAAAATGCCACTCTTACAGAATTGTCACAGACAAAAATGATACAGCTTTTTAAACAGCCAGTTTTTAAAGGACTCGTGGCAGTGATCATTGCACTTTCTGAATTTTTACAACGCTTGCTGATCTTTATGGACTATATCCTATCATTTGAGTTTTTTCTAGTTACACTTTCTCCCTACCTCAACTAATACCTCTAGAATTCATAACTTTTGGCTATACAGCCATTTGTTTCCACTAATTCTATCTCCGAAATGACTTTAGAATCTGTTCCTGGCCTCTGTGTTCCCACTGTGACTCTCCTAGTCTTTTAATAATCCTCAGATGCAATAGCCTTTTTAGCAATCATTTTCCATGATATCTGCTTCACCCTAGGACATTTCAGTAAATTCGGGGACTTCCCTGGTGGTGCAGTGGTTAAGAATCGCCTGCCAATGCAGGGGACATGGGTTCAAGCCCTGGTCCAGGAAGATCCCACATGCCACAGAGCAGCTAAGCCCGTGCACCACAACTACTGAGCCTGTGCTCTAGAGCCTGCGAGCTACAACTACTGAGCCTGCGAGCCACAACTGCTGTGCCCAAATGCTGCAACTACTGAAGACCACACACCTAGAGCCTGTGCTCCACAACTAGAGAAGCCACAGCAATGAGAAGCCTGCACACCACAATGAAGAGAAAGCCAGCACACAGCAACGAAGACCCAACACAACCAATAAATAAGTAAATAAATAAATAAATTCAGACTGCCCATACCACGTATCTCTGAGAGTATGTGAAAGCTCAGCTTTTGGCTGCAGCTATCTTGGATATATCCTCAGTATTCTCTGTCTCTAATCCCCTGGCACACTATTCCAGCTCCTAGCACCAGACACAGACTCTCCCGACTTTGATTACCTGGATGGACATGTTTCTCTTTCACTGTGTGTTCTCTTTGACTTTACATCATTTTTATCCACAAACTCATATCTGCAACCCTGGGTAAAAAGTATTTTCATTGCCTCATTCTGGCTACAACTGACTCATTCTAGCCCACTAGCCCACTCGTTGTGAAAGGGAGCCCAGGCAAAGTCTGTCATTAAAGTGTCATTCCAACACTCAAATAGTAACATGGGACTCTCTGATTCCAGTGCCAACAGCAAAATGTCAGTGTGGTTGTTTAAGATTGGGGACTTGGTTGGATATGAGGCACAAATGATCTTTGGCGACAGAAGGCTGGTGGGAAGGAAAACAGAAGCCAGCTTGTGGGAACACCCACCACTAGAATGGAAGGTGGACTGGGAGGAGCTGACCAGGCTCCAAAAGCAAGCCCTGGAAAACGTTTTTAGGGCAGGAGGTCTTGACAGTCTCAACTACCAATCCAGAAGCTATTGGTCCTCCGTGGAGGCAGAGGGGCTGGTGGTTAGCCAAGCTGGCAGCAAAGTAGCCTCTTCAAGTTTTCACCTTAAAAAGCATACAGATAAATCCTTGCTGAACACTCCATTTATTCCTTCAATAAATGGAGTGTTCATTTATTGAAGTTAGGCACCAACTATATACCAGGCATTGTGTTAGGCATTGAATACACAAAGGAAGAAGAAAACAGGCATGGTGACTTCTTTGGCAAGCTTTGTTAAATAACTTGGCATGCACCATTCTTCTTTATTGTCTTGTCAATATTAGAATAGCTTTGGATCAGTAGATGTGGCTTCTATCCAATGCATTTATGCAAACTATTCTCAGATGTGCCACAAATATGTGGCCAAGAAAACATTACAGTCTCCATATCTGCTCTGAAATAATGACAGTCTTTCAAAAAAAGAAATCCTTCATTGGCAAATTGTAAAAATATACATTGGTGGTTTCTGGATGTCTTGAATTTTCCAAGCAGCTTTTTCACCTGGCCATCCCTCTATATTCAGTTCAAAAAAATTCCAAACTGGACTCTCAGGTAGTTAACCATCACAACACAGTTTTCAACAATACACCCATGTGTTTGTGCTAACTGTCAAGAGCACCTGCTGATCCAACATGAAACGATTTCATTTTGTTGAACTTGCTTCTCACAGCAAGATTAGTAACAACAACAAAAAAAGGTGAGTCTCTTGAGAAGAAACTAGTTCATATCACTAAGAATCAGTGTCCAGTGAGGAAAAAGACTTACAAACAGAGAGGCATATCATACTCTTGGCTTGAAAGACACACATTATAAAGATGTCAGTTTTTCCTAAATCTAACCTCTAAATTTATTACAGCCAATAAAATTCTAGTGGAATTCTTTCGGGACCTGGGGAAACAATTTTAAAATTTGGAAGAATAAAAATGTGCAAGAATAGCTGGGAAGATCCTAATACAGAAGAATATTAGGGAGGACTTTGCCAGTTATTTAAACTGCAGTATTTACTGCTGATATACTTCTGCAGGAATAGACAGATGAAGACTAAAACAAAATATCTGAATACAGAAGTAGATGTGAATGAGATTTGATTACATAATAAAATGATGAAAAGAAATGTGTTATTTGGACAAGCAGTTTAATCATTTGGAGAAAGAATAAAGTTGGATCTCTACCTTAAACTTTCAGATGGAATAAAGATCTAGAGTACTAAAAATGTTTAGACAAATACTTTTATAATGCTTAAGTGGAAGAAGGCTTGAAAACCTGGCACTTGGCAGTCCCAGCATCACATCCCTCCCTCGCCCACCAAGGGTGGGATGTCCCACTGTGAGTGGTCTTGGTTTAAGGGAGTGATGGAGTACACTGCCTGGATTTTAGGAGCTGAGGAGATGGACCTTCCTCCAGCTCACACATGGCCTTGTGGGGACTGCCTGTGACCTGCTGACTAAAGAAGGAGTTCAAGACTGGTTTTCAGATGGCCCTTCTCTGATGTACAGACACTAGTACACTACACTAGTTCCTCTCATTGCCCACCTTCCTGGAAGGAGCAATGGCCTTTGGGTTTAGAATCCAAGGGAAAAAGGATTCAGTTGAGGGACATGTCAAAGATCCCACTGAGTTGGAAAAGGAAACTCTCACTTTTTCATTTCTTGGCATACAGACAGAAAAGAAAGTTCAAGTGTAGACTGGGTGATTAACTCTGACTATAAAGGGAAAGAGAGTTATTATAATATGATAGAGGCAGAGAGGTGATCCCCAGACACACCACCGCATACTCTGTGGTCAGTGTTAAAAGTCAGTAGGGAACACGCAAGTAACACTACACTAGCAGGGCCACTGTGTGCTTAGATCCCTTGGAAATGAAAATTTGGGTCACCTCCACTAGTAAAGAACCTGAACTAGCTAAAGAACAAGTGGAGGGCAAAGAATCAGTTTTTTATTGTCAAGATAGTATAAATGTATTTTGGGTTATGACTCCCAAGACTGACTAACTTTAACATGTCAGTACATCCCCCTTTTAAGCAAAAAGTCTGTGTGGAGAAAAGGGAACCCTCCTACACGGTTGGTGGGAATGTAAACTGGTACAGCCACTATGGAGAACAGTATGGACGTTCTGTAAAAAACTAAAAATAGAACTACCATATGTTCCAGCAATCCCACTCCTGGGCATATACCCAGAGAAAATCATAATTTGAAAAGATGCATGTACCCCAATGTTCATTGCAACACTATTTACAATAGCCAGGACATGGAAACAACCTAAATGTCTGTCAACAGAGGCATGGATAAAGAAGATGCAGTACATATATACAATGGAATATTACTCAGCCATAAAATGAAATAATGCCGTTTGTGGCCACATGGATGGACCTAGAGATTGTCATACTAAGTGAAGTTAAGTCAGACAGAGAAAGGCAAATATCATAAGATATCGCTTATATGTGGAATCTAAAAAAAGGGTATGAATGAACTTATCTACAAAACAGTAATAGAGTTACACATTCAGAAAACAATCATGGTTACCAGGGGGCAAAGGGAGGGGGAGGGATTAATTGGGAGATTGGGATTGACATATACACATTACTATATATAAAATCGGTAACTAATAAGGACCTACTGTGTAGCACAGGGAACTCTACTCAATACTCTGTAATGGCCTATATGGGAAAAGAATCTAAAAAAGAGTGGATATGTAACTGATTCACTTTGCTGTACACCTGAAACTAACACAACATTGTAAATCAACTATACTCCAATAAAAATTTTAAAAAAAGAAATCACAAAGTCTGTTCAAGTTTCAGAGAGGAAGATGCATCTTTGCTTACAAATAGTTCTGCAGAGAAAGTTTATACCATCTGCTATTTTTCATCTTGCTCTCTCTTCTCTCTGCCTCATCCCCTACCACCTGGCCCTTGGCCTGGAACTCTCTTCAACCCTCTCTCTTTTTGCTTTATGATACTTCACTATTCAGTCCCTCAATTCATCAGGCTATATCCCACCTCCATCCACTTGCGCCCTGTCCCCTTCCTTCCCCTCCTTCCATGCTGCTCACCTACCACCATCTGAGATTCCACCTAACAGTCTTCTTTGAAGCCTCACAAGTATATGTCCAGCAAGACTGATCACTTCCTCCCAACTTATGTAGGAGTACTTTAATACTTTATTGTCCTTATAGGGTCACGTGTTTGTCTCTGCTTACCAAATTCACCTTTAAAACTCTAGGGTTTGGCACTAAAAATTGCACAGAGTAGGTGCTCAATAATGTATGTGGACTAAACAAATGAATCACCAGTGTTAGTGGTGGGTTGGGAATGAATAGATTCTCAGTCATAGACTTTTTTTTTTATATTGAAGTATATTTGATTTACAATGTTGTGCCAATCTCTGCTGTATAGCACAGTGACTCAGTTATACACATATATACATTCTTTTTTTATATTCTTTCCCATTATGGTTTTTTAATTAATTAATTTATTTATTTATTTACTTTATTGGCTGTGTTGGATCTTTTTTGCTGTGCACAATCTTTCTTTTAGTCACGGTAAGTGGGGGCTACTCTTCGTTGTGGTGTGCAGGCTCCTCATTGCCGTGGCTTCTCTTGTTGTGGAGCATGGGCTCTAGGTGCGTGGGCTTCAGTAGTTGCAGCACATGGGCTCAATAGTTGTGGCTCACGGGCTCTAAGCGAAGCCTCAATAGTTGTGGCGCATGGGCTTAGTTGCTCTGCAGCATGTGGGATCTTCCTTGAGCAGGGATTGAACCTGTGTCCCCTGCGTTGGCAGGCAGATTCTCAACCACTGCGCCACCTAGGAAGCCCTCCCATTATGGTTTAATCACAGTATATTGAGTATAGTTTCCTGTGCTATACATCAGCATGCTGTTTATTCTAAATGTAATAGCTTGCATCTACCAACCCCAAATTCCCAGTCCATTCTTCTCCTTCCCTCCTCCCCCTTGGCAACCACAAGTCTGTTCTCTATGTCTGTGAGTCTGTTTCTGTTTTGCAGATAGGTTCATTTGTGCCATATTTTAGATTTCACATATAAGTGATATTATATAGCATTTGTCTTTCTCTTTTTGACTTACTTCACTTAGTGTGATAATCTCTAGTTGCGCATAAACTTTCAAGGGAACAAATACTCCTCTAGGTTTACTCTGCCCTAAATAACTAAACCTTATATCCACAAGCACTTAGGAAGGGCCAGAATTAATTCTGTACATGTAAAATATAGCTGTTTTTCAGGTTCAGCACTTAAGGGGGAAAGCTTCCAGGCCTGTAGGTCCAAATCATAGTGATAACCAATGAGCGTTTTTCTACCTTTGGCCCTGAACTTGTGACTCTCCTCTCTCTTTTCTGTTCAAAGGGCAAGAGGAAGTTGTACAAGCACATAACATAGTCTGTAGTGCATTTTCAGTTTCAGTGGTAATTAAGGCTAGAAGGAGTATAGAACCATTGCTGTATTTCACAGTTTGCATTTTTGTTACAAACTTCAATCACTCACTGACTGAGTTCTTCTTCCTTTCTCTAACATTTCCCTAGGTCTGATAATTTTCTTGGTAAACGTACTATATATTAATAGCATGTGAAATTCTAGGAAATTTCCATTTCTTTCGTTTTTTCTCAAAAACACTGTTTTTCACTTTTATCCACCATCATTGTAAGAAGTATATTTTACATGACAGGAGTCTTGTAACCTCTCCAAATTGTCTCTATTTCCTCCTGAGAATATTTCAATCATTTTTGTATCTGGTTAGCCTAATTTAATTACAATTCCACTGGTCATGGAGGTACCCACATCAAGTTTTCTGTTCTATGTAGTTACTCATTGAGCCAGATTTTTAAATCCACAAACTCAGAGCAAATTAGTTACCATTGGGAAAACACATTAAAGCTTTGGGGATAGTAAAAGCTGCTTTATGCACCAAAGCAGTAATTTGCCAAATGTTCCCTGGTTATCTGAGAAAAAAAATGCTGAGTTTTTCATGGTACTTAATTTGCTTCTAGGAATTCAGGGAAAGGAAGAATCTGAGCTAACGTGAACAAATGGGTAATCTTAGATGTTACCTGTCTTAGAATCAATACTGTTGCCTAAATGAGTGAGCATATACAGGAAATGTGCTCAAAGATACAGACCCAGCCTCTGAACATCAAAATGTTTTACTTTCCTCTCTCAGGAAAATAACCGTAGGAGAAATTCTGGTTTTCCCTCATGACTTCTCTCAAGGTTAATTTTTTACTATATGCACTAAATAATACTTAAAATACACACGTATTTTTAAATCTCAGGTTACCAAATATCAGGCATTTCTTGTTTACAGCGTAGTCCTGAAATATATTCACCGTTTTAAACTTAGAAAGTCAATATGTACCAAAATAAAAAAGTGGTCCTTTAATGACTTTATCAATTACCTTTTCCATTCCGTTATAATCACCGCTAAGTCCCCAAACACCCTACAACTTCAAGGGAATTCTTGACAATAAATTCCTTGGAATACTCTGAACAGCATGGAATACTCCACAAATATCTGTGGAGCGTTTACGATGCTCCAGGCTCTGGGCCAAAAAATGGTGATAAAACAGTGAGTGAAAGAGACATCATCCTTCTGTTCATGAAACTTACAATATAGCTGGAGAGATTGCTGTAACAGGTCTTCATATCATAAATGTCTAATCAGAACTCTGAGGACTTTGGTCCTAATAATATATTGAACTCATCTGGTCGAGAGCATCACTGATCTTCATACAGTCACCTCTCAGTCACTCTTACTCAGCTTCTCAGAAACATTAGGTACAGGTGATGACACCCTCCTTCTCTAAATATGTCTTCAACTGATGTCCAATTTCTTTTTGTTTTTTTAAATACTTATCTATTTATTTATTTGGCTGTGCTGGGTCTTAGTTGCAGCACGTGGGATCTTCACTGCTGCACACAGGATCTTTGTTGTGGCATGTGGGGTCTTTCAGTTGTGGCATGTGGGGTCTTTTAGTTGTGACATGTGGGCTCTAGTTTCCTGACCAGGGATGGAACCCAGGCCCCCTCCATTGGGAGCCCCAGGGTATTAACCACTGGATCACCAGGGAAATTCTGAAGATTTTTTTGATGTGGACAATTTTTAAAGTCTTTGTTGAATTTGTTACAATATTGCTTCTGTTTTATGATTTGGTTTTTCTGGCCATGAGGCATGTGGGATCTTAGCTCCCCGACCAGGGATCGAACCCACACCCCCTGCATTAGAAGGTGAAGCCTTAACCACTGGACAGCCAAGGAAGCCCTCAATTTCTTGGTATGACTGCTAAATTCATATTTTCAGCCCAGCCATTTTTCTAAGTTTGACACTTTTTTAATGTCTATCTGCCCACTCAATGCCCTCTCTCAGAGATCTAATAGCATCTTAAACTAAATCCGTCCTGAACTGAACTCTTAGAGGGAACTTAGTTCCCTTCTCTACTCTACACAAACCTACTTCTCCCCTCCTGTTTACTATTTTATTAAAAGGAAACTGTATTCATTCTGTTCATCAGGTTAAAGATCTTGGAATTGGCCATAATTTTTCTTTCTTTCATACTCATTTAAATGACCAGCAAACTCTATTGGATTGATTTCAATTTATATCACAATTTTACTGTCTCCAACCACCTTCATCAGTATTATCTTAGTTCAAGATAACATTTTCTATCATCTGGATGATTCTAGTAGATTCCCAACTCATCTCTTTGATTCCACTCTTTTATTCTATTCTCCACACAGCAATCAGAGAGAGCCTTTTGAAAGTCTTGGAACTTCCCTGGTGTCACGGTGTTTAAGAATCCACCTGCCAATGCAGGTGACAGAGGTTCGATCCCTGGGCCAGGAAGATCCCACATTCCACGGAGCAACTAAGCCCATGCGCCACAACTACTGAGCCTGCGTGCCACAGCTTCAGAAGCCTGCATGCCTAGAGCCTGTGCTCCACAATACAAGAAGCCACCACAATGAGAAGCCTGTGCACCACAACAAATAGTAGCCCCTGCTCACCACAACCTGAGAAACCCCGCACGCAGCAACAAAGACCCAACACAGCCAAAAATAAGTAAATTAAAAAAAATAAATTTATAAAATAAAAAAAAGGTCTCATCATGTCATTTCCTTGTTTATCCTTTCAGTGATGCCCCATGACACAGTAAAATCCTTACCATGACTTAACTCTCTAAGATCTGGTCTTTACGTAAATAACAGCAAGATCCTTTGATCCACCTCCTAGAGTAATGGAAATAAAAACAAAAATAAATAAGTGGGACCTAATGAAACTTAAAAGCAAGGAAACAATAAGCAAGACGAAAAGAAAACCCTCAGAATGGGAGAAAATATTTGCAAATGAATCAACAGACAAAGATTAATCTCCAAAATATATAAACAGTTCATCCAGCTCAATATCAAAAAAAAAAAACAACCCAATCAAAAAATGGGCAGAAGACCTAAACAGGCATTTCTCCAAAGAAGACATACAGATGGCCAAGAGACACATAAAAAGCTGCTCAACATCACTAATTATTAAAGAAATGCAAATCAAAACTACAATGAGGTATCACCTCACACCAATTAGAAAGGGCATCATCAGAAAATCTACAAACAGTAAATGCTGGAGAGGGTGTGGAGAAAAGGGAATGCTCTTGCACTGTTGGTGGGAATGTAAATTGATACAGCCACTATGGAGAACAGTATGGAGGTTCCTTGAAAAACTAAAAATAGAACTACCATATGACCCAGCAATCCCACTGCTGGGCATATACCCGGAGAACACCATAATTCAAAAAGACACATGCACTCCAATGTTCACTGCAGTACTATTTACAATAGCCAGGACATGGAAGCAACCTAAATGTCCATCCACAGATGAATGGAGAAAAAAGATGGGGTACATATATACAATGGAATATTACTCAGCTTTAAAAAGCAATGAAACTGGGACATGTGTAGAGACATGGACGGACCTAGAGACTGTCATACAGAGTCAAGTGAGTCAGAAAAAGAAAAACAAATATCATATATTAACACATATATGTGGACTATAGAAAAATGATAGAAATCAAGTGGTTTGCAATGCAGAAATAAAGACAGAGATGTAGAGAACAAACATATGGACACCAAGTAGGGAAAGCGGGGAGGGTTGGGGGGGAATGAACTGGGAGATTGGGAAACCAAACTGTACACTCTAAATATATGCAGTTTATTGTATGTTAACTGTATCTCAATAAAAGTTCTTAAAAAGAAAAATCTGGTCTTTGCCTACCTCTCTGCTCACCTTCCCTCCTACTCTTCTTTCTATTGCTGGAGTTTGCTCTGTACCTCCCCACTTTGAGGCCTTGGCATTTGTGTACCTCTGTCTAGAATATTGTTCACCTAGATGTTACAAGCCTATCTTCTTCAGTGCATACGCGTCTCTTTTCAAATGTTAACCTTTCAGAGAGGACTTCCCTTACTACTAAATTAAACTGCTAAAACTATTGAAACAGCACAACCTCTCCATCTCCTTCTCTCCATCCTCTTGGCCTGCTTTATTTTCTTTCTAATTTTTATCATCACCTTACAGTGTGTGTGTGTGTGTGTGTGTGTGTGTTTATTTTGTGTTTCTCCAACAGATTCAAGATTCAAGAGCACAAGAAATTTTGCCTCATTCACTCTTGCATCCCAATGCCTAGAACAATGAGTGTCTGGCACATTCTACATACTCTTCAAATTCAGGTTACATAAATGAATGTGATGATAGTAAAAAGGAAAATTACAGCGGACATCAAGATATCATACACAGTTATGCAACTTAGATTGAGGTATCAGGGGAGAAAGTGAAGGAAGCAAATATGCATTCTGGTTAACATCTATAAATCGAAAAGGCAGCTCACAAATGTGCCTAACAGAGTTCTCTAATACTCTCAACATAGCTGCACATCCCTTCTTCTGAGCTGACCCATTGGTGGCAGGCATAAAAGCTCTATTGAAGAAAATGTTTTTCATGTAGAGTTTGGTTTTGCTTTTTTCCCAGAGAAATGTGACCAGCAATATCTTATTTATCTTTGTAACAGATCTGTTAGGTAGTCGGACAAGAGAGATGAAAAGAAAAGGGAAAAGAAAGGAATAATACCAGTTTTGTCTTAGTAAAAAGGCAATGAAACAGAGAGAAGTCTGTGACATACCCAGCATGGGAATGGTAGAGCTAGACATGTAATGAATCCTTCTGACTTATTGATCTCTGCTTCCAGGATCTGAGATTCAGGGTGGGGAGGAGGCAGAGGAGAGGGGGGACAAGTTTCTGCGTATCAATCCAGAGTGGATATGCTTTCTGTTATATCTTCTCAACCCAAACCACCGCCTGTAACTCTCATCATGACTCCCTTAAGGTTTACAGTGCAGGAAGTAGAAAAGGTGTAGAAGAGAAGAGTGGATACTCTGTAAATAATTGTCAAAATTAGTAGTCAAGAGAAAAGGGAACAAGAAAGAAGATTTTGTTGCATGTGAATACATGTGAATTCATATGTACACACACACAAGTACAATCCTAATGGTATGGGCCTATGTGAAAAAGGGGAATTTAATTAATAGCATAAAAAGAATTGGAATTCATGGAATTGAATGGAGAATTTATCTTCGTTTCTCTGACTTCAGTGTTTGTAGTCTCAGTGACCTCTCAACTACCAGATAGTTCTTATTTATGACGAAGTACCTTCTTTTCAAAATTATAAAGTACACCTTTATTCATATATCAGATTTAATTGTGCAACATATTTTCCTACTCCAGTTCAGGAATATGGTAAGATCAAAATGACAGTAACAAAGAGCATCAACTTGACTTGGCCCTCAGAATCCCTTAATCTGGAACTTCCCTGGTGGCACAGTGGTTAAGAATCCACCTGCCAATGCAGGGGACATGGGTTCGATCCCTGCTCCAGGAAGATCCCACATGCCGCGGAGCAACTAAACCCGTGCACCACAACTACCAAGCTTGTGCTCTAGAGCCCGTGAGCCACAACTACTGAGCCCATGTGCTGCAACTACTGAAGTCTGGGCACCTAGAGCCCATGCTCTGCAACAAAAGAAGCCACCGCAATGAGAAACCCGTGCACTGCAATGAAGAGTAGCCCCCACTCGCTGTAACTAGAGAAAGCCTGCGCACAGCAGCAAAGACCCAACACAGCCAATAAATAAATAAAGAAATATTAAAAAAAAAAAAAAAAGAATCCTTTAATCCCTTCCAACCAGGTGCGTGCTCTTCAGTGTGCACTCAAGTGTGATGCCTGGGCTGCAGCATCTGCATTTCTCCCCTTTCTGCTCCGGACCTGGGCCTTATGGGTGCTGGGTCCTCAGGCCGTCATTTTCTATGTACTTTTCTATATCAACATCTCTGTGATTCTTTTCCATTTCACTCAACTCTTCCAACACATGACTGTCCTCTGGCCACCTTTCCTTCGTTTCTGATGAACCATGTGCTCTGCTCTTTCTTTTCTGTGACCTCATGGAGTACAGTGGCTCTTATCTGCAGTGTCTGGATGTCACATTTATGTAACAAACTGCTATAGCACAAGTGCTAGCATATTGTATTTGAGAAATTGACTGCCTTGTTTCCTACTCAGCAAGAAAGAATAAGGGGTTGTAGAAGATAATGTTAAATGGCTCCTAATAAGCCATTCCCAAATCTCTCATCCATTCATTTATTCCTCCCACTATACAGCCTGAAAAACAAGATACTTGCTTTCCCACCTCTCCAAGAATCTAGACATGGCCCTAGGACCCAGTGCTGGTCCATGGGACACAAAAGGAACCTACTGGTCAAGGGAAAGGAGATTTTGAGAATGATTCTACTTTCGTGCAGAAAGAAAACTGACGAGACCAGTGTTGTTGCCTCTTTTCCTCTACCCCATTCTTTCTCTCTCTCAAGCAGAATTGATGGCTGGATCTGCAGTGCATCTTATAAGCTTGAAAGAAAAGTCAGGAGAATGATAGGTGTGTCAACCCTGACATCACTGACTTGGAGAACCAAGACCAGCATTTAACTTCTTGATAAGTGAGAAAAACGAACCTATATCTTTTAAGCTACTATGGGTGGTTTTCCTGTTATTTGTGGGTGAATGCAAGTCTAACTAATACAGGGGAACTTCCTCACCACCCTTTTAAAGAGAGAACCCGGAGTTTGTAACTTGAGAATAGAGCTTCTTGGTCACCATGGAAGAACTCATGGAAGATGTTTTTATTTTTTAATGTAGGCTAATTGGAGGACAGAGTTGACTTATTTGAGAGAAGAGAGGGATCTGGACTGGGGGAAGAGAGAAAGTCACAAGACTGGAAAGGATGGGAAACTAACAGATTCTACAAATGTCCTTGGATGGCTACTACCGAGTGCCTCAGAGGGGTAGAACCTCAGATAGGTGTTACCTGTGTCACTAACTACTACAGTTCTGAGAATATCATTGTAAAGAGTATCTCTTTACTTTCCCAATGAAACAATATGAGGAGCAATTGAAAATGGCATCATGGGACTTCCCTGGTGGCACAGTGGTTAAGAATCTGCCTGCAAATGCAGAGGACACAGTTTTGAGCCCTGGTCCGGGAAGATCCCACATGCGATGGAGCAGCTAAGCCTGTGTGCCACAACTACTGAGCCCACATGCCACAACTACTGAAGCCCGGGTGCCTAGAGCCTGTGCTGCAACAAGAGAAGCCACCGCAATAAAAAGCCCACACACCACAATGAAGAGTAGCTTCCACTCTCCACAACTACAGAAAGCCCATGCGCAGCAACAACAAAGACCCACATAGCCAAAAAATTAAAAAAATTTTTTTTTTTTTTTAATGAGAAAATGGCATCATGTAGTACTGGAAAGAACAAGTGTAGCCTCCAGCAACTATGTAGGGTAAGGACGAGGATTCCTGTCTACTTACAGGCTTTAAATTGTTGCACAATACAACTATGGATGGGGAAGTGACCTATAAAATCTTCCTAGTCTGATGTATTGCCTATATTTTCTCCTAGAAGTTTTATGGTTTCAGGTCTTCAACTTAAGTCTTTAATTCATTTTGAGTTTATTTGTACATTGCATGAGAAAATAGTCCAGTTTGGTTCTTTTGCATGTAGCTGTCCAGTTTTCCCAATGCCACTTATTCAAGGGGCTATCTTTCCCCCATTATATATTCTTGCCTCCTTTGTCATAGGGTAATTGCCCATGTAAGTGTGGGTTCATTTCTGGGCTCTATATTAGCTTTCATTGATCTATGTGTCTGTTTTTGTGAAAGTAACATACTGTTTTGATTACTTTAGCTTTGTAATATAGTTTGAAGTCAAGGGGCATGATACCACCTGTTTTGTTCTTCTTTCTTAAGATTGTTTTGGCCCGTTGGGGTCTTTTGTGTTTCCACACAAAATTGTTGCATTATTTGTTATAATTCTGTGAAAAATGCCATTGTTATTTTAATAGAGATTGCATTGATTCTGCAGATTGCTTTGGATATTATGGTCATTTTAACAATATTAACTTTTCCAATCTGTGAACACAGTATATCTTTTTCTTTGTGTCACTTTCAATTTCTTCCAGTAGTGTCTTACAGTTTTCTTAGTACAGGTCTTTTGCCTCCTTAGTTAGATTTATTTCCAGGTATATTTCTTTTTGATGAGATTGTGAATAGCATTGTTTCCTTAATTTCTCTTTCTGATTGTTTTTAATGTATAGAAATGCAATAAATTTCTGTATATTAATTTTGTATTCTGCAACTTTATCAAATTCATTGATGAGTTCTAGTAATTTTTTGATGGTGTGTAGGATTTTTTATGTATAGTATCATGTCATCTGCAAACAGTGACAATTTTACTTCTTTGTTTCCAATTTGGGTTCCTTTTATTTCATTTTCTTGTCTGCTGTGGCTAGAACTTCCAAGACTATGTTGAATAAAAGTGGCAAGAGTCAGCATCCTGATCTTTTTCCTCATCTTAGAGGAAATGCTTTCAGCTTTTCACCATTGAGTATGATGTTAACTGTGGGCTTGTCTTATACGGCCTTTATTATTTTGAGATATGTTCCCTTATATCCACTTTGTAAAAAGTTTTCATCATAAATGGATGCTGAATTTTGCCAAAACCTTTTCCAGCACCTTTTAAAATGATCATATAACTTTTATTCTTCAATTTGTTGATGTAGTGTATCATATTGATTGATTTGTGGATATTGAGCCATCCTTGCATCCCTGCATAAATCCCATTTGATTATGATATTTGATCTGTTTAATATATTATTGAATTCAGTTTGTTAATTATTTCATTAAGGATTTTTGCATCTATGTTTATCAGTGACATTGGCTTGTAATTTCTTTTTTGGTATGTGAATCTTTGTCTGGTTTTTATTGCAAGGTGATGTTGGCCTCCTAGAATGAGTTTGGAAGCATTTCATCCTTTGCAACTTTTTGGAATAGTTTGAGAAGGATGGGTGTTTAACTCTACTCTAAATATTTGGTAGAATTCACCTGTGAAGCCATCTGGTCTTGGACTTTTGGGCTTTGGGAGTTTGTTTATTACTGATTCAATTTTATTACTGGTAATTGGTCTGTTCATATTTTCTATTTCTTCCTGGCTCAGTCTTGGGATATTGTACATTTCTAGGAATTTGTCCATTTCTTCTAGGTTGTCCATTTCATTGGTATAGAGTTGCTCATAGTAATCTCTTATGATCCTTTGCATTTCTGTGGTATCAGTTGTAACTTCTCCTTTTTCATTTCAAATTTTATTGATTTGGGCCCTTTCCCTTCTTTTTGTAATGAGTCTGGCTAAAGTTCATCAATTTTATTTGTCAAAGAACCAGCTCATGGTTTCACTGAAATTTTTTTTAAGTCTCTACCTCTGCTCTGATCTTTCTGATTTCTCTCCTACTAACTTTGAGTTTTGTTTGTTCCTCTCTTTTTTAGTTCCTTTAGGTGTAAATTTTTGTTGTTTACTTGAGATTTTTCTTTTTTCCTGAGCTAAGCTTTTACTGCTATAAACTTGCCTCTTAGAACTGCTTTTGCTGCATCCCAAAGATTTGGAACATTGTGTTTTCATTCTCATTTGTCTCTAGGCATTTTAAAAACTTTCCTCTTTGATTTCTTTGGTCACTCATTGATTGTTTAGCGGCACATTCTTTAGCCTCCATGTGTTTGTGGTTTTTGCAGTTTTTTTCCTCATAGTTGATTTCTAGTTTCATAGCATTGTGATCAGAAAAGATGACTGATATAATTTCAGGCTCCTTAAATGTACTGAGACTTGTTTTATGGACTAGCATGTAATCTGTCCTGGAGAACATTCCACATACACTTGAAAAGAATGTGTGTTCTGCTGCTTTCAGATAAAATGGTCCATTCAGTCGCCTAGATTTAATTTTTAACTTATGTTTTTATATTTAAAGTGAGTTTCTTGTAGACTGTGTACTCATCGGTATTGTTTTTATCCAATCTTTTCATTTTATCCAGACAACAATTTTTGTGATTTTATTGATATGTTTAGACCATTTGAATTTAATGTAATTTTTGACATGATTGAATTAAAATCTATCATCTTATAGCTATTTTGTTTGTTCCATCTCTTTCTCCTTTCTTTTGGATTATTTGAGTGTTTTTTATGACTCCATTTTATCTCCACCATATTTTAACCCTAGGGTAAGTGCTAAAATTTTAAAAAATGAGGTGTAAGTAGTAAGCGTACTATTTATACTTCATTTTTTAAAATTTTAGCACTTACCCCAGGGTTAAAATCTAAATCTTTAATTCATCACAATCTACCTTCAAATATTCTAGTGCTTCATATGTTGTGTGAGGGCCTTACAACAGTATATTTCTAATTCTACCCTTCCATTCTTTGTGGTATGACATTATATTTTACATATGCTACCAAAAATATACTGATACAACTGATTTTTGCTTTAGATAATCAGTTATCTTGTAGAGCAGTTAAAAATAAGGGGAAAAAAGACACTTTGCTGTACACCTGAAACTAACACAACATTGTAAATCAACTATACTGCAATAAAAAATTTGTTAAAACAAGGAAAAAAAGGAATTTTATATTTTCCTTCATTTATGCCAGATTTCTTCATTTCTTTGTGCAGATCCAAGAATGGAACAATATATTTCTTTCTAAAGTTAATGAAAATATTTTCCTAAGGCTGTATAAGGAAAACAATTATGTCATCTAAGAGACTGTTTGTCAAGGTTCATAGAATATAAGAATTGATGTTCACAATTTCTCCTTTTTAATGTGTATATATATTAAATTGTTTAATGTGTAGTTTAAGTTCTCTCTTCAGAAGAACTTTTTTTTGTATTTTCACACTTGTGCATATAGCTGAGACATTTATATTCAAATATTTCTATAAAGTTGAAACTCTTTTGAGAGAAAATATTTGCAAGCAATGTGACTGACAAGGGCTTAATTTGCAAAATATACAAATAGCTCATTCAACTCAATAACAAAAGAACCCCAAAAACCTAATTTTAAAAAATGGGCAGAAGACCTAAATAGACATTTTTTCAAAGAAGAGATATAGATGCCAATAAGCACATGAAAAGATGCTCAACACTGCTAATTATTAGAGAAATGCAAATCAAAACTAACAATGAGTTATCACCTTGTACTAGTCGGAACGGCCATCATTAAAAATGTCTACAAATAATTATTGCTGGAGAGGATGTGGGGAAAAGGGAACCCTACTACACTGCTGGTGGGAATGTAAATTGGCGCAGCCACTATGGAGAACAGTATGGAAGTTTCTGAAAACACTAAAAATAGAGCTACCATATGATGCAGCAATCCTACTCCTGGGCATATAACCAGAGAAAACTCTAATTCAAAAAGATACAGGTACCCTAATGTTCATAGCAGCACTGTTTACAATAGTCAGGACATGGAAGCAACCTAAATGTCCATCGATAGAGGAATGGATAAAGAAGATGTGGTACATGTATACAATGGAGTGCTACTCAGCCATAAAAAAGAATGAAATAATGCCATATGAAGCAACATGAATGGACCCAGAGATTTTCATACTAAGTGAAGTAAGTCAGAAAGAGAAATGAAAATGCCATATGATATCACTTATATGTGGAACTGAAAATTTGAAACAAATGAATTTATTTCCAAAATAGAAACTGACTCACAGACATAGAAAACAAACTTATGGTTCCCAAAGGGGAAAGGGGGTGGGAAAGGGATAAAGTGGAAGTTTGGGATTAGCAGATACAAACTATATATAAAATAGATAAACATCAAGGTCCTACTGTATAGCACAAGGAACTATATCCAGTATTCTGTAATAAACCTTAATGGAAAAGAAAAAAAGTCTTTTGGACCTTCTATCATCACTAGCCCTTCTAACTAAATCTAAAAATGATTCAAAACATGTATTTTAACTTTACTGTTTTCATTTGAAGCTTATTCACATGTTGGTATCAAATTTTATTTGAAAAAATGTCCTATGTGTTAAACTAAACTTCAATCAAACACAGCAGAAGCATTTTAAGAGTCCTGAAAGCCTAAGATCTACTCTTAGACACTTAGCAACTTATGTATTCCAATATTATTCCCAAACTTACAGCATTTATTTTTGGAACTAACACTAAAAATGTACACTATGAAGAGAATGCAGCCGGGCTTCCAACAGAGACCGAACGTCTGTGTTCCTCAATTCTCAGGCAGATGACATGTTCATTTCTTTGAAATATATTTGAGATAGAAAGTGAACAGGTCATCACAGACCTTGTTTGAAAAGGTACAATGTTTGCAAATATAGAATTCACACACCTTTGCATGTATTTATTTGTTTGTTTTTCTGTTGCTTTTGTATGTCTCCATATAGGTCATCAGTCTTACTTCAAAGGTAATGCATATCAAAAAAAGTATTTATATACTTTTAAATATCCATGTCCTTAATTAACAGCTCTATAAGCCTCCAAGATTTAACTAAATTTTTGTTTGTTTGTTTATGTCCATTACAGGGTTATGTGTCAATAAGACCAAAGTCATAATTCTCATAAGGTGGGTACTCCAAATTTCATCTCCTGAGCCCAGTGACCAGGCTTATACAATCACTACTTCTAAAACGGTCTTAATTAGTTCAGGCTGCTATTACAGAACACCGTAGACTGAGTGGCTTATAAGACAATATGCATAACCATAGACATCTATTTCTCACAGTTCTGGAGAATGCACGTCTAAAGTCAGGGTACCAGCATGGCTTTGGAGAGAGCCCTCTTCTGGGTTGCAGATGGTTGCCTTCCCACTGTGCCCTCCCACAAGAGAGCCAAGAGAGAAAGCAAGCTCTCTAGTGACTCTTATAAGGGCACTACTTTCATTCGTGAGGGCCACACACCCTTGACCTCATCTAATTCTAATTACTCCCAAAGGCCCTACCCTCTAATACCATCACTTTAGGGGGTAGGGTTTCAGTATATGAATTTGGGGGCAGGGGGACACATTCAGTCCATAACAAATAAAAACAACTGAAAACCTACAGACAGGAGCTCAAGAGACAATTAACTGGTTTCTGTGTAAAAGATTAGCACCACCATAACCCTGTCCAGAATAACAGGGCCCAATACCCACCCAGCCCAGTGCATAGGGAATTCTCCAGCTGGTTCTTTCCAGCCTACCTTGGGAGGGAGATACACCACCTCTATTCATCACAAGGTGTCCAGAGGAGGAGGCTCACTAGCGTATGAGAATGCTACAGGGTAGGCTAACCACAGGCAAGGAAGACAGGCTGGATGGGATGCTGGAGCGCTGGTGGGGGCAGGAAGTGTTTGTGGCATGCTGCTCTGTATCCAGTCTGCTTTCAGAGGCTGAAAGTATCCTTTTCCTCATCTTTCCAAACCTAGTTTCTACACTCTTTCCCCTGCCTTCCCCAACCAGAATCTCATGTAAGCCCTAGGAGATAAAGCTTCCACAGCTTCCTTCTTTGAGCCTTTGTTTCTCCTAAGTGGGTAATTCACAGCTATCATAGTGCTCTGGGGAAGAAATAAAGTGTCCTTCAATACCAATGAGAGTATGGAAAGGAAGGGGGAAAAACCAAAAAGCAACAGATCAATTCCTGGAGGTATAACTATGACCTGTTCATACATGATCCTCAGGACCATATTTTTAGACATTTGCTGTGATGTATTTGTATAACCTCCTCCCTGGATTTTCATTTTCTCTCCCTGTTGCTTCCTCTACCTGCCTCTTTAACATATTTAAGTCTGTTGGCAAAACAAACAAACAAAAACCTCTCTTGACTTTGCATCCCTCTCACATTACTATTTTATTTCTTTCCTTTAGAGCCAGTGTCTTGAAATAATCTCTACATCAGGAGACTTCAAACTGGGAGACAGGTACCCCTGGAGGTGTGCCAAGACGTAAAAGGGACTGTAGTTTAATGGTAGGTGTTCAGGTCACACATAATAAATCCACGCCAACCTTTCTATGTCCCTAAACCTTTGGGTTCCCTTCTGCACAACATGCAGGGAGGCTCTGGCATCTCAATCTCATCGTCATCAGCCACGAATCAGCCCAAATTTCAGTAAATCCATCAGGTAAGTTACTAGAGGCAACTACAGCTGCATGAATTAACACATTAAATTTAAAATCTCCAGTAAGGACACCTATATTAATTTAATTAGCCTTTTTTTATTTTCTTCTCTCTTGAGTCTAACACCTTTAGAATCCATTTCCACATGCATTCCCTAGTCTCTGCTGAAATACATTCATAAAATCTTGCAATACGTTTGGTGTGTAATCTGTTATCTCCCATAATTGTTTTGGCCCTTTGAAATATGATGAAATTTGACCATAGTTATAGGTATAAAGAAAACAGAAAGCAATTGTAGTGGGTACTGAGAGGAAAGAATATCCACTTGCAAAGCATATGTCTGAAGTGAGATTATCACAAGAAGACAGTAATCTCAGACATGAGATAGAAAGCTATGTCTGGGGGTAAGGGAGGCTTAGATTCTCAGTTTCATCTGAGTCTAACTAGATGTTCTTATCTCAGGTTTTAGGGTGCCATAATGCCCCAATCAATGCCCTAACTTTCACATGAGATACTTAGTGAGGCTGTGAATTTAACTGCTGTTATAATTCTGCAACTCACACTATTAAGTTTTATGTTTGATTTTCAACATCAGCTCTGTAGCGACAAGAACTGAGATTCTTTTAAAGATGTCATGGTTCTGTGGTTCTAAGACCATATTTATCTATTTATTTATTGGCTGCGTTGGGTCTTCATTGCTGTGAGCGGGCTTTCTCTAGTTGTGGCAAGCAGGGGCTACTTTTTGTTTCAGTGTGTGGGCTTCTCATTGTGGTGGCTTCTCTTGTTGTGGAGCACGGGCTTTAGGCATGTGGGCTTCAGTAGTTGTGGCAGGCGGGCTCAGTAGTTGTGGCTCGCAGGCTCTAGAGCACAGGCTCAGTAGTTGTGGTGCACGGGCTTAGTTGCTCCTCGACATGTGGGATCTTCCCAGACCAAGGCTTGAACCCATGTTCCCTGCATTGGCAGGCGGATTCTTAACCGCTGCACCACCAGGGAAGTCCCTGTAGTTTTCTTCCTATAAGCACTCCAATGCACTCAGAAGAGTCTACAATAGTCAAATCAGCTGCAGGGACTCCCACAACGCTTATTTAACTGGGATTTAATTAACCTCAGGTGGTAAGTTAATTGTAATGTTGCTGCACTCCATGGGTTACTAGTATTGCATTTCCCACTGGCAAGAAGCTCAACACATTATCCAACCCCTGAATTCATCTTTTCGGGTCTGTCTCCAGGGTCCACCCCGGATATGAATTCTACAGGAGACGGAGCTCAGTTAGGGACAGAAACCATGCCAGTAAATAGAGCAAGGGAAATTTAAAATAAAGAATTGTTAACTAATAAAAGGTAGTTAACTATTAAAAAGGGTAAAGATGACTCAAATATCCATAAGTAGCAAGCACAAAATAGAAGCTGTAGTCTAAGAAAGAGCGAACAATGTAGAAACAAGGGATTGAACAGAGATGTGAGACCTCTTCAAAGAGAGCGTGGCTACCACAGAAAGACACAGCCCCACCAATGGTGTGTAAGCTTGCCAGAGGTCTGGACCAGAGCTGGACTGCAGAAATGGCTCACAATTCCCAGAACAGATAAACAGCTGGTTATAGACACAGGATGAACTATTATTGACTTTGACACCCCCTAAAGCTGCCCTTTCAATATGTTGGTGGCTCACCCCAACTTTCATCTATGCCTCATTTTGCAGGGTTCAAAACCTCTCTGGTTCAGTTTCTCCGGAGAGTGACTTTTCTCCAGTTTTCTGCACAAGTGAGGGGGGGAGTCATAGAGTGGGGGAGGAGATCTCCGTGTACTAACTGCTCCTTTCAACAAATCCTTCTGTTTTCAGCCCAACGCTGTACCCCTGGCTTCAGAGGTTGCTGAAGACTACAGGCTTGAATCTTTCTGGAACTCAAAGGCAGAGACTATTTCACTTGTTACCTTCTCCCTATAGGCACTTAGGTGATTTTAGTGAGTTTTGAGTAGAAAAAACAGAAGTCCATTCTTTTGTACAGTGTATCATATTTAACCAAAATCCCTCTTATCTTTTTCTGTACTTCATTTAAAAAAATGCCATCTTTAGTCTATCAGATGTTTATTCTGGTGTGTGAAGGGAAATGTGGATATAAGTTGAATCTTACTCTGTACCAGAGCAAGCCAAAACCCCATCATTTATTGAACATCCTTTCCTTCCCTCTTGTTTATAACACACAGAGAGGGGTGTGGCTTTCAGAAATCAGAATGGTATCAAAAATTTATATTTTCTCTGGGTCTTAAATGATCAGCCAAGTAGAGATGTATGGAGGGAAGTAATTAAGGCATAAGAATGACATGTGGGACAGCGTGTGGAAGTGAAAATGATGGGACGTGAAAAATTAGGCTGGTGAGAAGACATTGGGCCAGATCTTAAATGGCATTTTATACCATATAAAAAAATTGAACTGTATATATAAGAACCACTAGGTCATAATATGATAAGCTAAGCCTAACACTTTAAGAGATACACACAGACCATCTTGTTACCAGTTGATTAAGTGACTTCATGGTGGTCCCTTTTCGGTTATATTGATTAGTAATTTTTTCAGCTTTTACTCTCCCAAGCATGTTTCTTTATGATTCCATCAATGCCTTATGCCTCTATGATTTTTACTTCTTTCTGCATCTGAATGTGACACACTGAAGGATTACTCATCACATATATGCTAAATAAATTCTTCACACATCCCTGGATGACTGGGAAAGTATACATACACACAAAGGAGACACAAGAGAGCTCAGTAGAAAGCAAAAGCCAAGGGACACTGACAACTGGCTAAGTTTTGAATACGTTACCCAATCACCACACAAATGGGTCAGCGGAGTGTGGAAGCCTTATAGGCTTGGGGTGTTTGAAAACAAGCTTTGTCCAAATCGCTGGCTGACTACTAAGCCATGAAGATACAAAAGTAAACCCTAGGAGGTTAGGCTGAAAGAAATAAAAATTGCAATGGAAAAGTCATCAGATATATGCACAGCTGTATAACTGTGGGGAAGACAAAATCTGCAGTTCAAGTCCAGGAGAGATACCAAAAAAAACAAAAAAAAACAAAACTCAAAATCCATAGTTGCTACAATATATTAGCCAACATGTCTAGTTTTCTGAAAATAATAATAATAAAATAAAAAAGTAAAGAAATATGCAAAGAAGCAGGAAAGTAAAAAAGTAATCAGCAGAGGCTGACTTTTACTGAACTCAGCTGTTGGATTTATCACAAAAATACTTCAAAGAAACTATTATAAATAAGTTCAAATAATTTAAAAAATATATTGACAATATAATATATACAATATATATCCTCAACAAATTGAGGATACCAATGGAGAAATATAAATTATTTTTTAAAATGAGATCCTAGAGTTGAAAAATGCCACACTAAAAAAATTTTTTAAATGACTAGATTGGCTCAACAGCAGATGGGATGTCAGAAGAAGGCATCAGTGAACTCAAAATAGAGCAATATAAATTGTTCAATCTGAACAACAGAGTAAAAAAAATAAAAAAGACAGCAAAAATGAACAGTCTCAAAGACCTGCGGGATTACATCAAACATATAATAAGAATCCGTGAAAGAAAGATCAAACAATACAGAAAAACATATTTGAAAAAATAATGGCCAAAAACTCCAATTTGATGAAAAACAAATATTTACAGATCAAAGAAGCACAAATAATCCTATGTAAGATAAACCCAAAGATATCTATACCAGAACAAAGAGAAAACCTTGAAAGATAGAAGGAAAAAAATGGATAAGATTTTCTCTTTCTTTGTATAGGCATGGATATCTTTGTGACACACTTTGGATTCAAAGACTCAAAAGTAAAGTAAAATGTAAAGGATGGAAAAGAGTACATAATGCAGACAGACACTATACGGTAGCTGGACTGGATGTATCAGTCAAAATATACTTTACAAAAGTATTTCTTGAGACCAAGAGGGAGATTTCATAATGGTAAAAGGGTCAATACACCAGGAATAGTTAACAATTGTAAATGGATAACACCTAAAAACAGCCACAAAATACATAAAGCAAAAACTGACAGAATAGAAAGGAGAAATAGACAATTCAACAATAGTAGTTTCAGATTTCAATATTCCTCTCAAAGTAATTGATAGAGCAAATAGACAGAAAATTAGTAAAGATACAGAAGACATGGACAGAACCACAAGCCAACTTGGTCTTATTGATACCTAGAGGACTCTCTACTCAAACAGCAGAATATATGTTTTTTTTTAAAAGACATGGAACATTCTCTAGTAGAGATCATATGCTAGGATAAAAGACAAATTTCAATAGTTTAAAAATAATTGAGGGACTTCCCTGGTGGCTCAGTGGTTAAGAATCCACCTGCCAATGCAGGGGACACGGGTTCGATCCCTGGTCTGGGAAAATCCAAATGCCAAGGAACAAGTAAGCCTAAGTGCCACAACTACTGAAGCCAGAGCACCAGAGCCTGTGCTCCATAACAAGAGAAGCCACTGCAATGAGAAGCCCACGCACTGCAACAAAGAGTAGCCCCTGCTCGCTGCAACTAGAGGAAGCCTGTGCCCAGCAATAAAGACCCAACACAACCAAAAAATAAATGAATTTATAAAAAAAAAACTGAAGTCATATAAACTACATTCTCTGACCTCAATGGAATCAAATTAGAGATTAACAGCAGAAAGAAATTTGGAAAATCTCCAATATTTGGAAATTAAGCAACACACTTTTAAGTAATCATGAGTCAAAGAAATCACAAAGAAAACTAGAAAACATATTGAATTGAATAAATATGAAAATACATGTCAAAATTTATGGAATACAGCTAAGGCAATACTTAGAGGGAAATTTATAGCTGTATATGCTTCTATTAAAAAGGAAGAAATCTAAAACCTGTAATAGGGCTTCCCTGGTGGCACAGTGGTTAAGAATCCATCTGCCAAAAAAAAAAAAAAAAAAGAATCCATCTGCCAATGCAGGGGACACGGGTTCGAGCACTGGTCCAGGAAGATCCCACATGCCTCAGAGCAACTAAGCCTGCGCACCACAACTACTGAGCCTGTGCTTTAGAGCCTGGGAGCCACAACAATTGAGCCCATGTGCCACGACTAACTGAAGCCCGCATGCCTAGAGCCTGTGCTCCACAACAAGAGAAGCCACTGCAATAAGAAGCCTGTGCACCACAACGACAAGTAGGCCCCGCTCACCACAATTAGAGAAAGCCTGTGTGCAACAATGAAGCCCCAATGCAGCCAAAAATTTTAAAAAAAGAAACACTGAACAGAAATTAAAAGGAATACTACAAAGAACTTCATGCCAACAAAACTGTCTCAAGAAGAAACAGAAAATTTGAAGAGATCTGTATCAGGTAAATACATGGAATTTTAATTAAGAAACTTTACACAAAGAAAATCACAGACCCAGAAGACTTCCCTGTTGGATTCTATCAAACATGACAATAGAAATAATATCAGTCTTATAGGAACTCTTTCAGAAAGCAGAGGAGGAGGAAACATTTCCCCAAACCATGCTATGAAGCAGCATTTCCTGATACTAAATCTGTATCACAAGAAAAGAAAACTACAGACTAATATCTCTCATGAACATAGACATAAAAATTCTTAATAGAATATTAGTAAACAGAACCCAGCAATGTATAGAAAAGATTATGCATCACAACCAAGTAGAGTTTATCTCAGGCAAGTAAAATTGCTTTAACCTTCAGAGGTCAATTAATGAAATACATTATATTAGTAGAATAAAGGACAAAATCCATGTAATCATTTCGGTAGACACTGAAAAAGCAGTTGACAAAATCCAACACCCTTTCATGATAGAAATGCCAACAAACTAGGACTAAAAGAGACCTTCCTTAATTTGATGAACAACATTTATAAAATACCTACAGCTAACATGATACTTAATGTGAAAGTCTGAATGTTTTCACCCTAAAATTCATAGGTTTATGAAAAGGAAGGAAGTAAAAAAGAAAAAGAAAAATAGAAAGGTGAAAAAAAGAAGTCCTTTTAGACTAATCTAATGACCTTCCTTGAAATAGTGGTGAATAAGGAGGTTTGGGAGGGAAAAAAACTATAATCTCTGTAACCAAAAGTTCTGTGCTGATGCTCTGGGAAAGAGCATGGCAGACCTGAAGGGGAAAGTGGGGAAGGAAGTGATGAGTAAATGATTCTTTTCCACGTGGAAGCTTGACTCCGTATTTGTTTGCATAGGTACAGTTGTTATTATAAAGAGAAATTGCACCAATTCTGGCTGATAAGTGTCTGTCTTTCACATTTGGGTTGGCAAATTTGCACTGGAACATGCTCAGCTCTGTTGTTGATGCTATTGCATTAGCATCTGTTCATACTAAGGAAGTGAGCCTTCTCATCTGAGTTTTGGCTTTGATGAAGGATGTATTCAGATTTCTTTTGGAACTGGGTAAGACCACTTGATCTATCCCATAACAAGGGTTACTAAGTCTTTCGTAACAGGTATTCTTGGAATCCCTTCCATCAACATTTTAATCAGGGTCCTGGGTGATAAAATAGTTCAGCAATACGCATGCCCGTTGACGCTTAGCAGGGGACTAGGCGAACCCCGTGGTAGATGAAATCAGTTCATAGTGAGCTAGCTGAACTGCAGAACCAGTCACAAACACTTTCCTGGACAGGTGAATACTAGCACAAATACAAAGTGTGGCAGAAATGTTGGGCTGTTCCCTTACCTACAACTGAAACACAGGTATTCAACATTTCAAGTAAGGATCCTCTCTCACAGTCCATTTTCCTTCATTGGAGCATTGGAGTTTCGCTTAACCAATCTCTAAATTTTAGTTACAGTCCTACCACTAAAACCACTACACCAACCATTACTTTTTAAAACTGTATCTGTTTGGGACTTCCCTGGTGGCACAGTGGTTAAGAATCCACCTGCCAATGCAGGGGACACGGGTTCAAGCTCTGGTCTGGGAAGATCCCACATGCCGAGGAGCAGCTAAGCCCATGTGCCTCAACTATTGAAGGCTGCGTGCCTAGAGCCCATGAGCCACAACTATTAAGCCCATGTGCCGTGACTGCTGAAGCCCATGCACCTAAAGCCTGTGTTCCACAGGAGAAGCCACCACAATAAGAAGCCCATGCACCAGAACAAAGAGTAGCCCCCACTCGCCATAACTAGAGAAAGCGCAGACACAGCAACAAAGACCCAATGCAGCTGATAAATAAATAATCTTAAAAAAAAAATGTTTTTTAATTGTATCTATTCGAGAGACCTGTACCAGGCCCTGTTCTGTGTGCTTTATAGGTATTAAATAACTGTCACAATAACCATAGAAGTCATTGCTATTATTTCTCTCCATATTCCAGATGGGAAACTAAGGCACAAAGTGGATAAGTAAGTTGCCAGTAGTTAACTAGCTAGTAAGTAGCAAAGCTAGTATTCAAATCCAATGGCCTGCTTCCAGAGCCTCTATGCTTGACCCCCACATAAGCCTCTAGAAGCTCAGTTGTTTGGTGTAAAATCTATAGCCGGGGCTCCAGTGGAAATGGTAACTGAATTGTAGTGTTTGGGCTCAAAATATGTCATTCTCTCTGCTTGGCAGCTGAGCTGAAAACAGGAGGCCATCCTCAAATAGGAAATGGGATTGTCCAAAAGAGGGTGTATGTTTTCAAACAGAAAGACAGAAGGTGTCTGCTTCTCATCATTTGAGGAAGACAAAGCTCTGGGGAGCAGTGGCCCCCCAAGCTACATGAGAGAAGCCCAGATATTGACTTAGGTAAAATGAAGAAATTGTACGATATCACACCCGAAGGTAACCCCAGCCCCAGCTACCCACTTGAGACAAACCAAGCAGAAAGGAAGGGATTAGAGCAAAAGTAAAATTTCCAAGGTCCAGAGCCATAAACATGAACTGAAGTGCTAGAGCTGATTCCAAACACCTGAAGATTAGGGGCAGAATCCTTGCAAATCAGGGAGGAAAACGTTTTTTCTACTTAGAAAGACAGAGAAACGAAGCTGAGCTGAAACTCTCGGATTTGTGTGAAGGAAAATCAGTTGGGCCCCAAGCTGGAACCGACAGTCAGAGAACTGATCCCAGGGAACAGACCCAGAGGCAAGCTCCAGAGGAACCAGAAATCCTCCCTGAGATTCCACCAGAGAGCATCTGTTCCAAAGTAACATTGGGCCAGAATTCCGAGGAGCTCAGTCTAGCCTCCACCCTATCAGGCCAGACAGCGCGGAGGCCAGGAAAAAGAACTGGAGCTGGTTAAGCTCCACAAACAGCGCCAACCTAACCAGGCTATGGCTGAACCGTGGTGAGATTAGGATAAAAAATCGGGTTTTGTAAACCTATCCATTTCACTGCTCTCATATTTGCTTTCTTTTCCTTCAGTTCTCTCTCCCCCCCACCCACCCCCCAAATTCCAGCTGACCCCAGAGTAAAACTGATCTCCCACACCTAAATCAGGATAAATAATGGAAGTGCTCCAGAGGCAGATACGGTGGCAGTAGAGCCAGGGAATCGGAGGCAGAGAAAAAAGGAAGGAAGTAGGACGTGGAAGAGTTCTGAACAGTAGGTTATACTATTGCCTCCTTCCTAGGGATTTTTACCTTATCTTTATGCTTTTCCTTGAAGTTTGTGCTTGCATGACAACCTTGGGTATGAGGTGAAAGAGGCTTTGTGACTTCCCATTGTCAGGGCAAGAGAAACAAATAAAGGATTGTCCCTATGGAATTGTGGAATGTTTATTCTCTTAAAGAAAAGCATTTATCTTCTCTCACAGGGAAATCCTGTCGTCTTATCTTGGAACTTCCTCTGAAATAAGTGGTCTTCAGTGCCCTCACTTATCTTTCACCAGCTTTATTGAGATATAATTGCCATTCTGTCAGCTTAAGGTATAAAACAGGATGATTTGATATAAGTATATGTTGTGAACACAATAAAGTTACTGCTTTTAATACTAGAGAAATCCAAACAGGAAGCTTTGGTGACCTATCTACAGGCACCCATCTATGGAGAGTGGCTAAATTCAAAAGCAACCCCCACAGCTGCTCAAGTCAAAAATGACCATAAAACTAAACCCTCTCGCCCAATCCCAGCACGTTTCTGCCCTGTCCTTTCCGCCTCCTCCCTTCCCAGGGAGCAGGATCTGGGAGGCTATGGTCTTGAGCAGAGCACCAAGCCCCAACCCCAGAGATGAGCAATGGAACTCACTGACAAATATTGCTGTGAACTCTCAGTATGTTTAAGAACTTCAAGGAAGCCAGGAAAAGTGCAGGCAACGCCGGCTTGCCTTTCAGCTCACCCTGTCTTGCTGACAGAGAGTGCCTGATACCCTTACAGGATGCACAGCTGCTTTCACGATTCTGAAATTGGCCAGAGAATGAGAGACTTTTAGTAAAACCTATCCCTAGTTTAAAAAAACAAAGGACAAAAAAACCCTTTGCCTCCTTTGTGTTGGGATTTTATACATTTTTTCCTTAATCTCTTCTGTAGGATCTAAGCAAATAAAATGTGACATTAATAAAAATTCATTATCATTTTCTGTAACTAATATGTAAATATCTTACAATCCTACTTCCTTTTTTATTCCTTTTTTTTTTGGCCCTGCCATGCAGCAGGCAGGATCTTAGTTCTCTGACCAGGGATCCAACCCATGCTCCCTGCCATGGAAGTGCAGGGTCCAAACCACTGGACCACCAGGGAATTCCCTACTTTTTCTTTTTCACTTTCTATTTCTGATGCTCACTTTTCAAAAATAGCTTTCCAAAGTGAACTTAGGAACCAAATGCAAGCTTTATGTCTTTGTCTTTCTATTTTCATCGTCCTCCTTTGCAGTCTAGTCCATCATATACTCACGCACCCAAAGCAAAAGAAAACACACTTATATGTTTACATAGGATAATTACTGAGCTGATGTTATCACTGTTTTATAAATGCACATTTAGAGATTTGCAAAAATGCAGTTTAGCAGTTTCAAAGTCTAACTGACAAAATAGTTCTTATTTCTAAAAAGAGCAGAACTGGAGGACTTTGTGCTTAAACTAGAAAAAAGAAATTTCAGCACAAGAACTTTATGATCCTAGTAGTACAGAAGTTAAATGGTAGCAAGAAGACCAAAATACACAGTGAAATCTTCATCTCTGGAAGATCAAAGCTAGCATGGAAATTCTACCAGAATTTACTCAATGAAATCGGGTCCCTTTTTGCTTTAAGGTTGTATAATTTTGTAACACTGTCACTAACTCTGGACAGTGTGCTGGAGTTTGTTATCTTATGTTTTGCCAAATAGGACTGTCTTTAAACAGTAGAAAATTCTGGGACTTCCTTGGTGGTCCAGTGGTTAAGACCCTGGGCTCGCAATGCAGGGGAACTAAGATCCCGCATGCCACACCTCGTGGCCAAAAAAAAAAAAAGAGAAAAGGTAAAGAGAATTCTTACTTTAGTGAAATCTAAAATGATTCATTGTCAAATCAAAGAATGGAGACAATGTCTCTACCAAAGATAAATGTAGCCGACTTTATAATTTTTCCTAAAGCAATATGGTTTTACACATTTTCTCTGTCTACAGTTTACCAACCACGGGTGAACCTTGCAAATGTTATCAAATGTGTGTTTGTTAAACAAATGAATTGTTGTTTCAGACAAGTAGAGAGATTTCTAAGCCTCAGACTTTTGATAAATGGCAGAAGCCCACGTAACTGCTGAGGACCAGTTGGACAGGAACTGGCAACGATAACACACAGAACAATGAACCTCCATTATCTCAGCGTGCACAGGAGAACGGCTTGGCACCTAGCCAAGTGTATAATAAGTCTATTTTAGTGTTTATCATACAAACTGATGGATTTTTCCAGAGAATAGTAAATTAGGTGTGGCTCTTTTCTTTCTTTTTTTAAGAAGAGGATTTCCTGACAATCTGTCTAGAAGTTATGATAATATCTTTGCATATTTTCATAAAATGGTACATCATGCACCTATGATAAGAAACAATGGGACTTTGGTATCAGCTTTTTGATTCTGGGTGTTTGGGGAATTTTATTTTCAATGGTTCTCTCTTGATTTTGTTCGTCTACATCAAGGCTGACTTTACCTGAGTCTAAATCTCTTAAAATATGTGCTTTGTGTTGCCTCATTGAAATAAATAAGGAGAGTCACGTTGCCTATACTGCAGCCTGGTCTCCACACAATCAGGAGGAGAGGGAAGCGAAGACAGCACTATTACCCAGGCATTGCCTGCAACATATAACTCTAGGGTCACACATGTGTTTTTGAAACCAAATATCTGTATTTATTAGTACATTGCAGTAATCGCTGCGTAATTAACTTTCCTCATTGTCACAACATATGGAGCTAACATAAAATTGTTGGTTTTGAAAAGAAAACCAACTTCAAATCACTTAACGTTCTATATATTATTGAAGCTGCCGTAAAAAAGTAAAAGAATTGGTTTTTAATATTAATGAGAAAATTCTTCATTTTTTAAATTGGAGATACTATAAATCTGTTGCAAATTTTATAAATAATATTAAAACATGACTCACTCTTGTATGTATTTGGTGCAAATTTTGAAATTATATTAAAGTAATTGATCAAAATTCAAATAATGCTCAAAATGTTTAAAAATCCAACATTCATTAACAAAACTCTCAGCAAATATGAATAGAAAGGAACTCCCTTAATTTTATAAAGGGTAACAATGAAAAACCTATATCTAACATCATATTATACAGTAAAGATTGAGTGCTTTTCCCCTAACATGGGGAGTGAGGCAAGGATATCTGTTCTTACTACTTCTATTCACGATCGTACTGAAGGTCTTAGGCTGTGCACTAAAGCAAAAACAAGAAATAAAAGGCACATTGATTGGAAAGGAAGAAGTAAAGCTGTCTTTATTTGCAGGCAACACGATCACTTATAGGAAATCCTACAGAATCACAAAAAAGCTACCAGAACTAATTTTTGAGTGTAGTAATATTGCAGGATGCAAGACCAATACAAAAATCAATTATATTTCTACATTCCAGTGAAGAACAATCTCAACTTGAAATTTATAAAAGCAATACTGTTTATAATAGCACCAAAAAAAATTTAGGAATAAATTTGACCAAACATGTTAAGACCTGTACATTGAAAACTATAAAACATTTCTGACACCTAAATTAAGGGAGACATGCAGTGCGTTCCTAAATTGGAAGACAGTATTGTTAAAATATCATTTCTTCCTAAATTGATCTGTAGATTCAGTGAAATTCCAGTCAAAATATTAGCATTATTTTTTCTATAGTAATCTATAAACTGATTCTAAAATTTGTATAAAAATACAACATACCTAAAATAGTCAAAACAATTTTAAAAACAAAGAATAAAGTTGATAGACATATACTACCTGGTTTCAAAATTACTATAAATCTACAGTAATCAAAGTTGTGAGAAATTGTCATAAAATAGGCACTTAGATCAACGAAATGAAGAGAGAGTCCAGAAACAGATTCAATTGTTTTTCCACAAAGGTACCAAGGCAGTTTAACAAAGAAGTGAAAATCTTTTCAATAAATAGTACTAGAAAAATAACCCCCCAAATGAACTTCAAAACCTACTTCATATCATGTGCAAAAATTAACTTGAAATGCATTAGAGACCTAAATGTAAAAAACTATAATAGTTTTAGAAGAAAACATAAGAGAAAAATCTTAATGACATTTAGTTAAAAGAGTTCTTAAATATGACACAAAAAACATGAACTGAAAAAGAAAAAATTTAGTAAACAGACTTCATCAAAATAAAAAGCTTTTGCTCTTTAGATACTACTGTGAAAATGAAATAGCAGGCCACAAACTGGGAGAAAATATTTGCAAAACTCTTATGCATTGGACTTTATTTAGAATTTTAAAATATCTCATTAACCAATCAGATGGCAATCTGTTAAAAATAAGCAAAATAATTGGACACTTTAGCAAAGAAGATATGTGGGTGACAAGCACATGAAAAGCTCATCATGAGACATTAGAGAAATACAAATTAAAATCACAATGCAGTATCACTACACGTCCACTGAAATGGCTAAACTTAAAAAAACTGACAATATCAAGTGTTGCTGAAAATATAAAGCAACTGGGATTCTCACATATTGCTGGTGGGAATGTAAAGTGGTACCACCACTTTGAAACCAGCTTGGCAGTTTCTTAAAAAGTTATACACATACCTACAATTTGACCCAATCATTCCAGTCCTGGGTATTTACACAAGGGAAATGAAAATATATTCCATATAAAACTTATACACGAATGTTTGCGGCAGCTTTAGTTGTAATAGTTCCAAACTGCAAACAACTCAAAAGTTCATAAACAACTGAACGAAAAAGCAAATTATAGTACATGCATACAATGAAATACTATTTAATAATGAAAAGCAACAAACCATTGATACATGCAATGGCATAAATAAATCTCAAAATAATTATTCTAAGGTGAAAGAAGCACTACCAAAAAAAAAAAAAAAAATCCTGACGACTCAGGAATAACAGCTATTATTTTTGTTTTCAGAGTTTTTCATGCATATACAAAAATAATAATTTTTTAAATTAGGATTATGTTATACATAATGTTTTGTATCTTGATTTTAATTTAACATTACATTAAAAGCATTTTACATGTAATTATATAATTTCTGAAAATGCAATTTTTCTATTGTGTAATAAATTTTACATTGTATGGATATACCATAATTTATTTAACTTTTCTTGTATAGGGACATTTAGGTTGTTCTCAAATTTGCACTAATATGTATATAATGTGTTGTACATCTTTGCATGTGTGTGTGTTAAACCATGTCCTTATTTTTTAGCAAAGATTCTTACAAATGGATTAATGCTCAAAGAGTATGACTATTTTTAGGACTCCTGACCCATGGTGCCAAACTGTTTTTCAGGAACATTGTACCAACTCACATCCCATTGGAGTATATAAAAGTATATGAAAGAGCCAATCTTGCAATATTCTCCAAAGTATTGAATCTTACAGAGCTTTTAAATTTTAACACTATTCCCCCCCTACCCATTGTCTAAGGAAAAAAGGAAATTCCTTCAAGGAAGTTATTACTTTGATATGACATCCTACTTTTTTTTTTTAAGATTTATTTTATTATTTATTTATTTATTTATTTTTTATTCTTGGCTGCATTGGGTCTTTGTTGCTGCGCACAGGCTTTCTCTAGTTGTGGCAAGCGGGGGCAGCTCTCCATTGCGGTGCGCCAGTTTCTCATTACAGTGGCTTCCCTTGTTGCAGAGCACAGGCTCTAGGCACACGGGCTCCAGTAGTTGTGGCATGCAGTCTCAGTAGTTGTGGCTCCCAAGCTCTAGAGCACAGGCTCAATAGTTGTAGTGCACCGGCTAGTTGCTCCATAACATGTGGGACCTTCCCAGGCCAGGGATGGAACCCTTGTCCCCTGCATTGGCAGGCAGATTCTTAACCACTATGCCCTGAGAAGCCCTGACATCCTACTTTAAAGGCATGAGTCGGCTTTGCAGAAAAGTAAAAACCAAAGCGTTACATTTATGAGACAAGTAGTGTCAAATTCATTAACATGTATTACATTGTAACTCATATATATAGTTTGATTCTGACACACAAACAAGTAAAAATTTAAAGCATAATTTGTGAAATGATAAATTTTTCTTTTTTGCTTAATGTTTTGTTATTTTCCAGCATAGAATTGTCACCTGGTGAGAAGTGACAGTTATTTAGCTACAGATATCAAGTATAAATTTTATAGACTATGAATATGAATATAGACTATGAATAGTTAAAGCCATGAAGGATCTACAATCTAGATATATTTCCTGTTTTTTTTTTTAACTGTATTACATCAGGAAGAAAACTAAAACACAGGTCAAGTGCTAGGGCTTTTTCATTTTTGTGTATTCTAGAGAATGCTGAGTCTTTTGGGTCTTTGACAGCTCTGATCTTCACCCAAGTGATGGTCCTTGCTGGTCCAGCATGCAACAAATGGTGTAGCCTCGTCTGTGGTGTGGTGGGCAAGCACTGCAGAGAGAATCCAGACTGAGCCAACGTCTATGGGCCCAATGTCAGTTTTTGGTGGGCTATTCAGAAAGAAAAATGGTAAAGAACCGGACAAAAAGCTATACTATTTGAGGCCTGAGTATGAATAAATATACTATGAATGAGGGCTATAGGAACCTGCTTAGAGAAATTATCTAAAATGTGATTTAAAAGTAAATAATGTGCATATTCATTAGAAATTGCAGTATGTTATAAAAAACATGTTGAAATGATTAAAAGGTAGTATTGAAATGATAGGTACGAGTATCTTACCCTGGTGCCTTTCATGGTGCTTGGTGCTTTGCAGGTGTTTTACAAAAGTTTGCTGGATGAACAAATGCTTGTTATCTTGGAGTCAAGATAAAAGATGGAAAATAAAACAACATTAAAGGAGATTGACACCTTGGATCTGAATGTTATGCTCAGAATAGCCCTAGATGATTTTCTGTCTGAAGAAAGAAGAGATGAATATGAAGATGAGCAGTCTGAGTTTTCTTTGAGGTTTAAATAAATCACACTTGAGTCTTTGTCAACCTCCTCCCCTCCTCAGTATTTCTGTTCTTTTCCGTACCGATTTATAGAGGAGATCCAGTAGAGTGGAAAGAATGATGCCTTCCTTAGCAAAGGAAGGATGTCTCAGAGGCTCCAGTCCTGAGAGTAGATAAGAAATCAAGGAACTGGATTATCTAGATCCAACTTTTACCAAAATGGTGGCCCAGAGAAAAGAAGGAACCTTAGACAGTCTGACCTAGTTAGGTTTACATTCTAAGGGAAAATGAGTGAGTAGTATAACTATCAAGTTTTAAGGCTGCTTATAAGTTTGAAATTTCTCTGAATGCTTAATCCTGCCCCCCCCCCCCCCAAATACTTTTCTTCTTTTGAAAGCTGTAAAACTCCTTAGAAACACTTCTGAGTCATTTTCTGGCATATAGACAAGGAAGGCAGGAAATAAACAATGATATTGTTTTCAGAGTTGAAAAGGGAAGAAAAAGGCTGGGGAATGAGGGGTGATGCCAGAAGAGAGTTAGGGTCAGACTTGGATCATCTGGGAGAAAAGGACAAATAAAGGGCCAGGCCTGGCAAGGAGACATGTCTTCAGGAATTTATCACTAACAGGAGAACTTTGTCACCAAAGGCACTGCTAGTTTCTGGGTAGGAATACATGGGTGTACTCTACAGCAGAGAAGAAAAAACCATTAGCTTTCTGTGTTGTTGTTTTTTTCCCCATCAGATACTGACATGTTTTTTTAAGATCATGAAGTTCCTTTTCTGAAAATATCTTCTTTTAATTCCACACTGATTTTGCAACTTTCTCATTATTAATTCCCTGCCTCAGAGTAGTGTGCAAATAAGCCTTGGGTGATTTCCTGAGTATAAATCCCAGCTCCGCCAATTACCAGTTATGTTAATATGTCCATTCATTTCCTCATATAGAAAATTAGGAGCAAAAAAAAAAAAAAATAGAAGAAGAAAAAGAATGGTACCTTCCATCTGAGTTTGTTGTGAGTATTCAGTGAGATAGTACATACAAAACTCTTAGCAGACTACCTGGCCTAGAGCAGGTGGTTGCTAAATGTTATTGTTGTTACAAATTCAGTTGTATAAGAATCTCAGTTTGAGACAGATAGTACCAGGGGCTCACTGGCTTTATCAGTGAGAGGTTAACCCCAATTTAGAGGAGTGTGGCACAGAGACCGTTGGATGTTTGTTGCATCAGGCGTGCCCCTTGAGATCTGTCAGCCTCAGCTGTATCCAGGGTTTCGACCCCTTGTGTGGGTCCAGCTGCTGCTGCAGTACCAACTCTGCATGTACTCTGACTTCATGCAGATGCCATGTGATGTGATGCCATGTGACTCCCCTCATGTCCATGCACACATCTGCTGACTCCCTTGATGAAGCTCCCCTGTTAATGATGAAGCATGAGATACCATGGGACCCACACAGCACCCAGGGCAACAGCAGGAATTGCAAGGAGGTTAATGCCTGATGGGGTGAATCGCAGCTGATAGGAGATAGGAACCAGCGGTTGAATTTCTCCTTCTTTCTCACCTGGACAGACTGTTCTGAGATGTGGTCATTCACACTCCTCTCTGAGGAGTACACTATAAAATCAAGTGGTTAGTTGTGCTTGATACCAAGTGATAGCCAGTTCGATAAACACCCTGACATTGGCTCTCCCTCCTTCCCAGCCTCACTCCCTCTCTTTTCACTGCTTCTCTCCTGGCTTTGTCCTCCATGGCAAATAGGAGCACATTCACTTTGCCTCAGCCTCTGCTTTCTGGGGAACCCACTTTAAGACACATATCCACTGTTATTTCTTTTATATAAGATAGTATTTTTAATTTTAGCTAAGCATGTGGTTACCCAGAGTAAACCCTATAGTATCCAATTCTCTTGCAGCTATACTTGGTCATATGACTAAGTTCTGACCAATGAATGTTATTATTTATATATAAATATGATCATAATAACATAGACTACATTATAATAATACATAATACATATTTAATAAGATACACACACACATATACGCTTTGGAAAATGCCTTTAAAAGAATGGGAGCAGCTTTCTCCTCTTCTTTACTCCTTCCTCCTGGCTTTACTGTATATATGATGGCTGGAGCTGGGGCAGCCATCTTTTGCCATGAGGTGGAAGCCACATGTTGAAGATGGTGGAGCATGAAGATAACAAGGCTGGGGCTGGGGCTCCTGATGATTGGGCAGACACCACATCAGCGCTAGAATGCCTACCTGGATTATCATTTTAAGAGAGAAATTTCTATCTTTTCAAAACCACTGTTATTTGGGGCTTTCTTTCACTTTCCGCTGAGCTTAATCCTAACAAGTCAAGTAGAAAATTGACTTTCTTTGGAATAAAAAGAAAAAAAAGGAAGAAAAAATAGCACCAAGTGTCATTTTATATGCCTTACATGGCAGCACTGGATCCAAAGGTCAAAATTTTTACCGTTACATTATACTACCTCTCACAAGTTTAGATTATACAAGCCAGATATCTGGTGACCTGATCACCTGTGAGTTACCAGAATGTTGACATTCCAGACTAACATAAAACAAACAAAATGCTACCATTCAGAAACTTGGCCTGTCAGTGCTTCTCATCTGCATTAATACATGGTATTAATTACGATAGTATTTACTGTGGGTCAGGCCGTGTGCTAAGCTCTCTAGTTCGAAAACCTAAGAAATAGCACTCTATGAAGTATATGTTTGAGAGAGACAGAACACAAGTCTGGGATTTTAGTTGGAAGGCTTACCAGCATCCTGGATTAAGATAGCGGAAGGTAGCAGAGTTACAGAGGAGGAGTGGGCATGGAGACTTTTTAAGAGATAATGTTAGTAAGACTTAATGATTGATGGGATGTGGGTGTTGAATGAATTTAGGATTATTCTCAGGCTTCTATGATGGATGTCTCATCAGAAGATGGTTTCACAAATTGAAATGAACATATTCAGAAAGAGGAAGAGGGGGACTTCCTAGATGGCACAGTGGTTAAGAATCTGCCTGCCAACACAGGGGGCACAAGTTCGATCCCTGCTCCAGGAAGATCCCACATGCCACAGAGCAACTAAGCCTGTGAGCCACAACTATTGAGCCTGCACTCTAGAGCCCATGAGCCACAACTATTGAGCCCATGTGCCTCAACTACTGAAACCCACGCTCCTAGAGCCCATGCTCCGCAACAAAAGAAGCCACGGCAACGAGGAGCCCATGCACCACAACGAAGAGTAGCCCCCACTTGCTGCAACTAGAGAAATCCCATGTGCAGCAACGAAGACCCAACAGAGCCAATAAATAAATAAATTTATTAAAAATAAAAAACCAGCATGTGAAAAAAAAAAAGGAGGAAGAGGAGAAGAGGAAGGAGGAGAAGGAAGGGCAGGGGGGGAAAGAAAATTTAATGAAGAAGATGATGGGTTCAGCTCTAGGCATGTTAAGTGTGAGATGTTCCTGAGTACCAAGTAGAGATGCTGAGCAGGAAATGAATATGTAAGTCTGGAGCTCAGGGAAGAGGGCTTAGCTAGAGTACTTTTCAAATTATTTTGTAATTTTCTGCTTTGACATTACTCCTTCCCGTAGACTGAATTTTTGGGGGGGAAAGTAGTGTTGTTAATCTTGGGTTCCCAGCACCTCGAACAGAGCCTGCAGCATAGCCAGTGCTCAATAAGTGTTTGTTCAGTGACTGAGCGACAGATTAAATAAATGAATGAATGAATTTCAATCAGTCAAAAAAGGGACTTTTTTTTTTTCATCTCAAGTTGAAACTCCAATATATATTCCAATGGAAACAGGGTTACAAACCTCGGTTGATTTCACAGTACTGTGGGTCCAGCTACATTATGTTTTTGTTTGTTTGTTTAAATTTATTTTTATTTTATTTATTTTATTTATTGGCTGTGTTGGGTCTTCGTTGCTGCACGTGGGCTATCTAGCTGTGGATAGCGGGGGCTACTCTTCATTGCGGTGCGGGGGCTTCTCATTGCTGTGGTTTCTCTTCTTGCGGAGCACTGGCTCTAGGCGCGAGGGGCATTTAGGCGCATGGGCTTCAGTAGTTGTGGCTCGTGGGCTCTAGAGCATAGGCTCATCAGTTGTGGCGCACAGGCTTAGTTGCTCCACAGCATGTGGGATCTTCCCAGACCAGGGATCAAACCCGTGTTCCCTGCATTGGCAGGTGGATTCTTAACGACTGCGCCACCAGGGAAGCCCTACATTATGTTTTAATAAGCTTCTGCAGACTAGTCTCAGAATTGAACCATCCTTCAAAATCATTTCCACGGGGGTGGCACCTTTCAAATTCCAAGTGAGTTTACACCACACTTTTGAACCAAAAGGTCCTTCACTAGCTGGGAATGTCATTATTTTATATTTCCCCCAAAGAACTTACATAACACCCTATACCTGCATCCTGGAAGCCATCATGTTCACCCTACAACTGGGTCAGAGCATTGAGTGGTCACTACCTCAATGCTTCAGTGCCACCCTAGGCACCCTCTTTTGGAATCAGGTCACTACAAGGCCTATAGAAAGAATCTTGAGGAAGGGAACAGAGGCACAACCCAGTGACTTGAAGAGAACTCCACAGACTAATAATTGGACCAGATCAAGGACACAAGTGGATTTGCAGAGGGCCTAGAGTTTGTCGCTTTTCTTCACACATAGTTATCAGTAACAGCTAGATATTTACCAGCAGTTGCCAACTCTGATTCAGACAAGCCCTCCAACTTTTCTGTAATCATCACACTTAGATTGTGTGTTAAATTCTTGTGTAAAAAAGCATTCACACATTCAATCACTAACTTAATAAACTCATAGTGTGTAAAGCAATTTACAGTACAAGTTGTTTTTTAGTTATTTTAAGTAATGGTTGTTGTATCATTCAGCATTCTCAGAGAAACAGAACCAATAGGATATATAGAGATATGTTTAAGAGGAGATCTCTCTTTTTATAGGAATTGGCTCACGTGTGATTACGGAGATGAAGAAGTCCCATGATCTGCCACCTGCAAGCTGGAGAAGTAGGAAACCCAGTGTTATAATTTGGTCTGAGTCTGAAGGCCTGGGGACCAGGGGACTGCTGGTAAAAGTCTCAGAATCTAAAGGCCTGAGAACCAGGAGCTCTGATATCCAAGGGCAGGAGAAGATGCACCTCCCAGGTGAAAAAAAAAAGAGAGAGAGAGAGAAGAAGGAGAGAGAGAGAATTTGCTCTTCTCTCACCCTTTTGTTCTATGTTCTATTCGACCCCCAGATGGATTGGATGATTCATCCACATTGGTGAGGGTGGATCTCTTCACCCAGTCTATCCAATCAAATGCTAACCTCTTCCAGAAACACCCTCACAGACACACCCAGAAATAATTTTTTTTATCAGCTATCTAAGCTTTAAGTTAACACATAAAATTAACCATCACAATTGTATTTCAGGAAATAAGTGGCAAAGTCACAAAGTAAACATCTACATGACAGCTTTGTCATTATAATACAGTAACTATGCCTAAATATTGTATACCACTAGTGTTGCCAAAAACAATATTTGAGGAATGTCAATGATTTACTTTGCACTTAATAAATGCATTGTGTTGGTACTTAGATTTGAGTACATCAAACTGAGAGCAGCAGATGGATTGTAAGTCACATTAAACTTGGAGTCAGGAAACCTGGATTTTAGTCTCAGACTAACTTCTTGGGTGATTTCATTCATTCATTTGACAAATATTTCTTGGCCACCTTATAATGTTCTGGACATTGTGCTAAGTGCTAGGGCACAAGAGTAAAAAGAAATTGACGTTGTATCTATATTTATAGACTGGCAGTGTAAAAGAGAGGATAGACATCAATTTTGAAAAAACCTATGTGTTAACAATGCGCCTGCTATTAAATACTATGAAGAAAAGTTATGTGGAGATTGGACCAGGGAGTAGGGTGGTCAGTACAGGCTTGATTGTGATTGAGATCTGAAAGATAGTTAGGTGTCAACTAGGTGAATGGGACAGAGGGAACTGCATATGCAAAGTCCCAGTACCCTGGGTGGGACATCAGACATATTCTAGGACTTAGAGGCCAGAGCAGCTTGAGCTTAGAGAACAAGTGCAAACCAATGACCAGCAATGGCGGTCAACATGTAGTGTGGGGCAGGGAGGGGCAGGGAGATGGAAGAAGTGAAATAATCATAGTTTTTTCAACAAACTAACTCTGGATTCAGTACTGAGAATGAATTGTAGGAGGTACAAGCAGATATGAGAAGATCAGCTTGGAGGCTACTGCTGGAGTCCAGAAGAGAAAACTATTGTGTGACCTGGTTGGGCGTGGGATGGATATAAAAAGGTGGACAGATGCAAGAGGGGGTAAAAGCAACACAACTAAATGGTAACAGGTTGGGTATGAAGGAGGCGCAGGAAAGTGCTAGGCTGGCTCCTGCATTTCTAGCTGAGGTAGGGAATAATGGAAGCACACCAGACTTGAGCAAGACACACTGCAGATCTTTATTTTTGTTTCTGCAAAATAAGAGGCAAACTTTTCCTTAAAGTCTTGTCCAGGTCTACTGTAAAATTGTATGATTGTATTATGTAATTCAATCATTTTTTGAAAATAAGGAGTGGCTAAATTAGAGTAGAAATTCCTTATAGGTAAACGCATTAATCTCCTGTTACATTAAAAAAATTACCCCAAACTTCAGTGACTTGACAGACATTATTTCACAATTTCTGTGGGTCAGAGATTCAGGAGCAGCTTAGCTGGTAGTTCCTGCTCAGGGTCTCTCAGGTGGTGGCATTCAGATTTTATGTCGATACAGTCACCTGGAGGCTTGACTGGGGCTGGAAGAGTCACTGCCCTTCACTCCCAGAAGGCCTTGCTTCCTTGCAGGATCCTGGCAGGAGGCTCCATTTCTCACCACATGGGCCTCTCCATAAGGCTGCTTGAGTGTCCTCCTCACATGGCATCTGCTTTGCCCCAAAGCAAGGGATCCCACAGAGAGCCAGCAAGAAGGAAGCTGCAGTGCCTTTTATAACCTAATCTAGGAGGTCGCATACCATCAATTCCACTTTATTCTTTTGTTAGAAGCAAGTCACTAAGTCCAGCCCGTATTCCTGGGGAGGGAAATTAGGCTCCATCTCTTGATGGGTGAAATATCAAATAATTTGTGGTTATAGTTTAAAACTACCACAGTAAAATTTATTTACTTATTTTTTAAATATTTACTACCTGGCCATTTATTTATTTATTTAGGCTGCATTGGGTCTTAGTTGCTGTGCATGGGCGAGTGGTGGCTACTCTTCATTGCGGTGCCTGGGTTTCTCATCATGATGGCTTCTTTTGTTGCGGAGCATGGGCTCTAGGCTCACAGGCTTCAGTAGTTGCAGCACATGGGCTCAGTAGGTGTAGCTCACAGGCTCAAGAGTTGTGGTGCACAGGCTTAGCTGCTCCACAGGATGTGGGATCTTCCCTAACCAGGGATCAAACCTGTGTCCCCTGCTTTGGCAGGAGGATTCTTAACCACTGTGCCACCAGAAAAGTCCCCACAGTAAAGTTTAACTCTTGACACTTCGCTGGGTACCTTTCCTTGACAGTAAATGACACTGTTGATTTAATTTAATTTAGTTGATTTAACTAAATTAAAATAAAACTTCTGTGTTATAAACTAGAAAACAGCTGCCTAGAATACTCAGTGCTAAGTTCAGGGCAAATATTAATTAATTAATTAATTAATTTATTTATTTCTATCTCTAATGCGGCAAGGAAAGTCTAGCAATGTACAAAGCTTAATGGGTCATAAACTAATGGATATTTTAGTTAAAAATTGTGAAGTATCATGGTAAGTGATCCTCTACATAAAAGATTTATGTTATAAAATACATAATGAATTTTAGAAATTACACATTGTTATGTATGAGAATCAAATATTTTATATGCGAATCACAGTCAGAATTAAAGAATTATAGAGCTTGAAGAAAGCTTACTGATGGACTGTCTAATCCAGCTCCCTTATTTAGTAGATAAGAAAACTGAGATTATCAAAAAAAAAAAAAAGACAGAAAAAAATAAAAAGTTGTTCCTAGAGTCTCACACAGTTAGTGGCAGGAAGCCACTGCTGATGGTTGGATGGCCATTTCACAGTAATACCAGGGAGGGGATTTAGTGCTCTTTGAGCTCCTCATCTAGTTCTGAAAATCTACAATGACGTAAAACAATCTCTGGGACAGACCCAAAAGGTGTATTTAACATTCTCCCTCTTTTAACATTGTTTGCAAATAAATTACAGACTAGTTCATTGGATCTTTCAATCAGCAACTTGTTGGTAGGAATTAGGAAGGAAGCCAAGGTTATAGCTTTCCTTACTTGGACCCTTGCCACTCCATTTATTACTTACCTCTGAGGTGTTATTGCTGTTTATCATGAACTAAATTGGCTTTATTACCTAAGCAGAGAGGATTAAGCAATAACTTTTATCTTGTCTTTGTTGAAGACTAGATGCTCATATCTGTGATCACATTATGAATTATGTACTTATGTAATTTAATCTTTGGGAGAGGATAAAGGTAGGAATAGACGTGGTTTTTTGACTCAGTTTAGGTACACTGGACATCAAACCTCTATTGACTGTACTGAAATCTTATAGTTTATATCAGCAGTTAAATTTGTACAGCTTTCTACGCATACAAGGCAGATGATAAGATAGTTTTATTTACTTTGCCTATTTTTGTGAGGTCTATTATTTTGGTGAACAGATTGTGAATATGTACTTAAATATGCAAGATAGTGTGAATAGTATGAAATATCATAGTTTACAACAGAAGATTCTCATTTGTATTTTTTGTATGTATGGGTTTTAAAAATAGTGATTTTTACATTGTAGCTTTTTAAAAATAGTGAAAAAAATAGTGAATAAACTTTTTGATGTAAAATATTTTAGTATATTATGATGCTCCAGATTATTTAATTCTAATACTGTAGTACAATCCTTGGCTTGAATGAAACTATATTTTCCAAAGAAATAGTTGTGAATGAAAGGCCTGTTTTAGCATGTTATGTTCATTTCTTTAACAAGTATTTACTGGATATCTCATTTGCTGTACTTAGAGTTCATATATTTCCAGTTACTGAGTCCTAGGTTGCCAATAGACACTTAAAAGTCAGCATCTTCCTAACCTGTTTAATTATCTTCATCTGTCAGTTCTACTTCTTTTATAATCTGCATTTATTTTCATGGCACCCATCGGAAACCCTGAAAACATTTTCACTTCTCCTTTTCTCTCACTCTTCAAATCTTTTAAAAGATTCTATTTCCTCTTTTTCATCCTTATAAACCTCCCAAGTTCAGATCCTCATCCCCTCGTGCTTGGGCCTTTTTTGGCAAGACTGTGTGCATAAGGCATCCCTCATGATCTCACCATCCACTTTCACTGTCATTGAACTTCTCTCCCAAGCAATCCACACGGTTGCCAGTTACTTTACGAACATAAATCGGATCACATTGTTCCTCTTCTTAATACCTCTTATGGGAATTTCCTGGCGGTCCAGTGGTTAGGATTGCGCTTTCACTGCTGAGGGCCGGGGTTCAATCTCTAGTCAGGAAACCAAGATCCCACAAAGTGGGTGGCCAAAACAAAAAGCAAAAACCAAAACCAACCAATCAAACAAACAACAAAGGAAAAAAAGGGTACCTCCTATGGACTCTTATTTCCTCAAGGATGAAGGACAAATTCTGAACTTCCCAAAGGGATCTCAACTTAACCTTTCTGAAGTCTCTGGCTATAGATATTCTTAGGTCTGAACACCAACCCCATCTTGCCACTGTGTCTCTCAAGCTGTTTGCCTTTCCCCTCACTTCTCTTGGGGAACTTCTACTCATTCCTTTACTCTCCCTTTCTCTTTCTAGCTTTCCCTTCTCTGGGCAGAGTTAATTACCCTCTTTTGTATCTCCCTGGACACTATGTGTCTATCTTCATTACCGTGCATATTACACAGCGCTGTTTGTTTGCCTTTCTCATTACTGAATCTAGAGGGCAATGACCAAGTCTTATTCAAACTAGCAAAGAGCTGGAACACAATGTTAGGTCTAGATAAAAAACAAACAAAACAAAATAAAACAAAAAACAAAAAACCCCCATAAAAAACAAAAAACAAGCAAAAAAATCCCTTCCATTTATAAACCCTACTTGCAAAAGTGAATTTTCTTCATTTTTAAGAAAGACTTATATGTGCTGGTGACACAAATGCTTTATAACTAATCATTGGAATCCCAGAATTCAGAATTAGCCAATATATTGTGGTGGAGTAGAGCAGGATTCTCTCTGTTATTAAGTATGGAAATAGATTGGTTTTGTCTTTCTTTTTTATGCATCCTATGTGCTATACATAAAATTTTTTTTTGTAACTACTGGTAATATCATCAGATTTTTTTTTCTAAAAAAAGTAGTTTTAGTAAATGTGTGTGATTTTCACCACTTAAAATATGAAATGTTGGGATTAAACTGAGAAAGACAATTGTCAATTAAGCCTTTTTTTTTTTTCCCCACTGCACAACTAATATAGAAAATACTGAAGAACAGAATAAGGGGCATGGGGGAGGGATGCCCATAGAAACACTATCCTGAGACAACTCTGGGTTTCAATCTTTCCTTTTTCCTAACACTTCACAGTTGTTTAAAAAAAAATAGATGTGATCACATGGCATGGTCAGTTTCATAACTTGTGGGGGGTTTTTTTTCCACTTAATATTATACATTTTAAATTGGTACCTAAAATGCTACAACGTGTTTAGTTACTTTTGACATTTAGTTTCCATAATTTTTATTTTTACATCTCATAAATAATATTGTGACATACAGTTTATGAATAAAATATTTGCTCTATTTCAGATTATTTCATTCAGAAAGAATCCCAGTTATGAGATTATGGGTTCCAAGAGTATGAACATTTTTTAAGACTGAATCACAGCACCAAATTTTTTCTAGATAGGTTGTTTCAGTTTGTACTCCCACTCATGTCTGGTAGCACCCTTTTAATCTCACCAGCATTGAATATTATCCTTTACTTAAATATTTACTAATATGATAGCTGACTGACGTTACAATTTCTGGTCTGTTTGCTGCTGAAGAGCATAGGATAAAATCAAGGCTTTGGAATCAAATAATGTTGGGTTTGGTCATAGCTTTGCAACTTCCTAGCCATGTTATAATATATAGAGCAAATTACTTAACTCTTTTGAGGCTCTCTTTGTTTATTCATTGGTTTTTTAAAAAGGTCAATAATACTATTTACCCCAAACTCAGGGCTGTTGTAATTATTAAAAGTCATGTAAAGCATTTCACACCAGTGCCTGGCATGTGACAAACGACAATGAATGCTTCATTTTCTGTTGCAAAAGTATGTTTTATTAGTGTGCTCTCTAGGAACTTACATAATGCTTTGACGATCTTTATGCACGCAGCTTGCTGTGGAAGGCTGAACAATCACCTGGATAATTCTTGCACCCCAGGGAGGTCAGGGAGTAAGCTCATAGTGAAAAAAAAAAAAAAAAAAAAAAAAAAAAAAAGGCACACACCTGGTTCCCACCCATGAGGAATCTGCACTTTAAAGGACTTTGAGTTAACTCCTGGGGCTTTTAATTGTTCAGAGGGGTCTCAAAGGGCAATGATGGAAACTCACTGAAGAGTAAATTTAGCGAAAGTAATCAGGGGAGAGAGTTCCTGGAAAAGCTATTGTCTCGGGGAAGGCAAATGCTAAAGCAGGAAAGATATAAATTATTTGTTCTGTAAAAGTTAAGTACGCTCGTGAGGTTTTATTTGAATGTAAAGCATATTAATAAAAAGTATATAAAGCACTGCAAACAGGTCAAGCTGGGCTAATCTGATTTTCTGCACTTGCTGTTTCTATACACGGAGCAAGTTTTGCTTTTTAAAAAAATCCCAGAGGCGTGGGGGTAAGATGACACAACATCGAGCAGAAGTCTATCTAGTCTCAACCACTAAAGTGAGTGAGCTATAGAGTCAGACCATGATCAAATGCCCAACTTTCACAAAGTCTAGGATAATTTAGGTTTTGTTGCTCTTTGGGGTCCCACTTCCGACATGTTCCTTTTAACCGACTTCTTCCAACTGCCGAAGAACGCTAGAGATAATAAACATTTATCAAATATCCTTGCCTGGATAAAAATCTGCACTCTCGACTGGGGCCACATCCATCGAGATTTTGGTGGGGATTTAAGAATTGCCCCTGAAAAAGCAAGTTTTTCTAGTTAGGTAAATTCTGTCCAAATAATGTAAAGTTCTTTAGTGCATATATAAACTCCTCCAAGGCAGGCCCTTTTCTCTCTCCAGGTCCAGGATTTTCAAGCTCAGCAGCCGAGTAACACGCTCGACTGTTCCGGATTCCCTCGGGGAAGGATTCCTCCTCGGGGGCGCTGGCGACGCCCTCGGTGAGCTCTTCTGGCACCAGCGGGAGTTTCAAGTTACCACCCGTCGCGAGGAGGCGGCGGACCCACCCCCAGCCCTGAGCTGGGCGGCTCCTCTCCCCTGATGGTCGCGCTTCGCTCAAGCCTAGTCCTCCCCGGAAGGAGTTCCCCACCCCCGCGCTCTCCCCCTTACCCTCCCGGCTCCGGAGCCGCAGCCCGGCCCTCGCGCGTCCCCGCCCCAGACCGGGACCCCCGAGCGAAGCCGCGTGAGGCGGGCGGCGGCGAGCCCGTGGGGTGGGGTGGGCTGGGCGGGGCTGGGCCGGGCCGGGCCGGGGGCGGGGGCGGGGCGCGGGCGGCCTGGCGGCGGCGGCGTCGCTGCTCGGGCCCGCGGCGCGAGGCGGGCCGGCCGGCCGGCAGGGGGAGGCGGGGGGCGCGGGGCAGCCCCGCCTTTACCCCCGAGGAGCCGCCGGGCAGCCATATTGCGGAGCTGTCTGCGGTGGCGGCGGCGCCTCTGCTCTCCCGCGGCCAAGCGCTCCCTCCACCGCCTCTCCCTCCCTGCCGCAGCCGCGACGCCCGGCGCCGCCGCGCAGTGCCCCGGCCACACTCGGGGCGGGAAGGAGCCGCCCGCTCTCGGGGTAAGCCGCCGGCGCCCTCCCTTCCCCCACTCCCTTTCCCGGGCTCCGCCGGAGACGCCGAGGTGGCGGCGAGAAGTTTCGGGGCCCCGTGCTGCCCGGTGGCCGCGCCGCGAGGGCCGCGGTGCCGCTGCTCTAACGGCCCGGCGGGCCAGGCCGCTCCCGGGGCCGCGGGAGCCGCGAGGCTCGGCCCGAGTCGTGGCTGCGGCCTGAACACGCCGCCGCGCGCTTCTCCCCCGGCCGTGGGTCCGCTCTCAGCGTCGACCCCGAGTCCCCTCTGCCCCGGGCTCGGGCGGGTTCCCGCCGCTCGGGCGCGGCCGCGGGCTCGGCCTGGCTCGTCCCTGCTAGGTAGTTGGAGAATACAGATTTAAGCGTAGGGAAAATTAGGTTTTGCCATGTAGATAAGGAATTTAGTACCACTTCTCCCCGGCCTCCGGTTAGAAAGTGAGGGCGTTGGATTACTAGAGAGCGTGCGTTCCGCGCTGTTGGCAGAGGGATGTTGCATGACGGGGTTTGGGGCGCGAGCCGCTCCCGGCCACCCGCACCCGCGCGGCGAGGGCCGCCGTTGCTGCCCCGGCTCTACCTGCTGCTGCTGCAGGCGGCCTCCCAGCCCCATAACTTTCTCCCTTTTGAGGCAGCCCAGTTTAGTATCTTAAACCCCAGTGGACAAGTTGAGTGCATTATAGTCCCCCCTTCCTTTGAAGGGTTGTAAACTTAATTCCCGGGCTAACTTTGAAAGGGGGGGCACTACATTATTTCAGTTTAAATAGAGCACATCACTTCCTACACAGATGTGGCATGGTTCTTTAACCATTCACAACATGTTATTTAGAGTTTTTTTTACCATTAAGGAGTGGTTATTAATGAGGTTGGAAATGTGTTCAACGTTAGCTTCATTAAAGATGTATTTTAAAATACAGTTGAGATTTTTGTAGAAGACATTCTAATGAGTTCTTGATGTAAATGTAAAAACCTAAGATGATAATGGTTTATTTGATAAACGAGCACTTGGACATAGACATTGCAGTCTATTGTTTACGGAGCATACATTTTTTTAGAACACTAAATACTCTTTTATATTTTGGACGGAGCTCTGAATGAACAATTGCCCCGTTCATTTTGCTGGATAAATAATGGCTTAATCCATTTATGGGCCCTAACAGCGTAATTATCGATAGATTTAGGAAGAGACTAATATTCAGGATTGCATTTTTTTTTTAAATTTCTTAGTATTACATTACTTTCACCAGTGTGCTTTATCTTCCAGAGACGACTAATCACCTCAAATGTGGCAAACTGTTTTCAGTAAAATATTTGTTTTGAAGTTAATGGTATCTTGTAAAGTTGATTGCACTGACTTTCTTTTTTGCCAAATCACTTTTTTACTGTATGATGGGATTTAATAAACAATATATTATTAGTGAAGAATGAATAGACATGCATTGAAATTCTTTACAGTTTTATTTATTTATTTATTTTAATTTTATTTATTTATTTATTATTTTTGGGAGGGTACACCAAGTTCAATCATCTGTTTTTATACACATATCCCCGTATTCCCTCCCTCCCTCGACTCCCCCCCCACCCTCCCTCGAGTCCCCCCCATCCTCCCCGTGCCAGTCCTCATACAGTTTTATTTAAATGAGACAAAATTTGTGGCATTTAGGAATGTTAAATTCTTGCCGTTGTGGATTGTTTTGTTCACTCCTGTATTCACAAGCGTGGCCGTGCATGTAGGCGAGGCTCAGAAATTAAATGCAATTAATTTCAGCGTGGGGAAAGTATGTTTAGTCTGTCCTTTGTTTGGGACATTTGTATTAACTGGAAATTAAACTGTCTTTTTTTTGAGAAATGACTCTGCTGTTCTTTCTCTTTTGCTAACTCTCAGTAGTCTCAGAGAACACGGGTTATTTCTTGGTTTTTTGTGTCACTATTCCCAAGAGCAGAATTGGATTTTATTATTCATTTTTATCTTTTGTAGGTGGTTGAAATGAAAGTCTTTATATATTTTTATCTTAATTTCAGTTCTCTATCTTCTAATATAATCTGTGTATAGTCTAATAGAATGGAACCTGAAATCTTGAGTGATGATGGGAGTCTTGTTTTCTCATCTATTTTTAACTTATTCAATTTATACCATTTAAAAATGACAAATTTTAACCAATATGTCCCAAAGACCAAAGCTTTAAAAAATGTGTTCTGTTACGATTGTGAAGATAGCCATGTTGGTGAACATACTTGATAGGTATGGTTAATATAACTTCATGCTCTTGCTGTGAATCTGGGAAGTCAGGGAAGTCACCCTTTCTTGGATGGCTTGGACCTCCTGCAGACCAGGAGCTAGTGGGCACTTTTCATGACCCTCATATTACCCTTGGGGTACTGGATTGAGTGGAACAGGATTGGGTTGCTGTAGACTGCAGCCTTACAAGGTTATTTAAAACCTCCTGGTGTTAAAAGCCCCTCAGGGAATTTCCCTAACTTCTGCAGCAAGTATATGCTCACCTGTTGAGTGGTAGAAGTGGCCAGCCTGGCCCCAGAGAGTTCCTGAATTTCTAACCTCTTTTAGAGGAATCCTGCCTTTACTATTCATATTAGTTCCTGGTATATTTTTCAGTATTAATTTATATTGAACATATTTTAAACCATTTTTAAAGACTATAAAATTAGTGAATTTTATGACAAAGTTAAAAAACACATAAAGATATTAAGGGGAAAGTAAAACTTCACCCCAACTTTCCAGACCCGCCCCCACTCTGTTTTTCAGAGGTAATTGCTATTAGCTATTCTTGTAGTATATAGAAAATGCCAGTATTTTTGCAAGGGTAAACATATACTTTACATATACCCCTTATTTGTGATTTTAAAGTCTTTAAAAATAAGTTATTTTGTAACAAACATTGAAAGGGTGTTGTTTATTACTGTGTTGAGCATTGAGTAATATTTCTCAGATTTTCATCATTTGAATGAAATAAAAATAGGGAATTTACTATAATCTCAAAAGTGTTCATGTACAAGTGCAAATTTTCTTAATAATTGAAGGTGAATTCACTTTTTTTCTTCCTAGGGTATGGTATATAACTGACTGAAAAATGGTGTCCTTTAAAAAAGGGTTTACGATTTGGGGTAGTGAAATGTCACTGTGATACATGTAGCTTTTTAGTTGGGAACTGTTTGGAAAGGAAATATGGTCCATATGATTCACTTCTTTATTTCTTCGTTCCATTTAATAGTGAATCTTAGCTTTATCTTCCTGGAAGAGAGGGGTTCTTTCAGGTTAGTAGTTGTATAGGTTTTCTGTTTTCGTTTCTGTTTTTTTTCTTTGAATAGCCAGTATGTACAGACATTCTTGCAGATGCACAAAGTTTTAATTTTTTTCCTATTGCAGAATTCTAGCATAGATTTTATAGAGGCTAGTTATATATGTAAATATGGTAAGTGGACTTTCTTTTACATTAGGTGATCTAATGCATATGAATAGGATGCTCTAGAAACACTGGTTCCTTTTCTGCTTTTCTACATTATTTACATACATTTGAAATAAGAAACTTTTGGGTTCTAGTAAAGTTGATTTATTTGAAAATGATATTCTCTTTACCGTTAACCATTTGAAGAGGTCAATAAACTGGTTTTGTAGGCCAGGTTCAGCCTACTTACCTGTTTTTTGTAAATAAAGTTTTGTTTGAACACATGATAGCTCATTGGTTTACATATTATCTATAGGTGCTGTTGTGGTACAGCAACAGAGTAATTGCAGCAGAGGCTGTATAGGCCACAAAACGTAGAAAGCTTACTTAACGTGGACCTTTACAGAAAGTTTGCTGACCCTTTAAGGTATCATTTATACATTCAGACATAATCATATGCCAGATATTCTAATTTGTTAATAAGTAAGATAATGAGAACGTCACAGTCTAATGAAAATACTCTTCTGCCGTTTTGTATACCATAGAGCGTTTTTGCTTAAGTGCTCTGTGTGTATAGACTGGAGTTCATATTCGTTGTAACAGTTGTAAGCATAGTCTTCTGTGATGTGAATTCTGGTGTTTCTTGTTTTGTACTTAAAAAAAAAAAAACACTTGTTGTTTCTGTAAGTTAACTAATAACCTTTTGATAAATTAACCAGAGTAGTTGTTTATAACTGAAAATCCTGGTAGTACTCAGAATGATGTGGGCACGAGTATAGTAGAGGGACCATTAATAAAAGAGAGAATGGGGACGTAGGAAATCTCAGCCATGGTTAATTGAATCTACTCACCCTTTGGCTTTTATTGAGTGTGTGGGATGGACTAAACTTTGTTAGCCATCATGAGTAGTGTTGATATTTACGCTGTTTCTAGATTCGAGACTTGAAGGAAACTATAAATACCTAGTTTGATTATTAAGCAAAGTTGATATATACAGTTGGTACTCCACATCTGTGGGTTCTCCCAACCTTGGATTGAAAATATTTGGAAAAAAATTCCAGAAAGTTCCAAAAAGTAAAACTTGAATTTGCCACATGCTGGCAAGTATTTACATTGTATTAGGTATTATAAGTAACCTAGGGATAATTTAAAGTATATGGGAGGATGTGTGTGGGTTATATGCAAATACAGTATTTTATATATATGTATATAAATGTACATATACTTTGTGTAAGGAACTTGAGCATTCCTAGATTTTGGTATCTGCATAGGGGTCCTGGAACCAATCAACTGTGGATACCAAAGGATGACTGTGTACCTAAAGTGCTTACTGTTTACATCTAATCACCAAGCAGCATGATTATTATAGATATTATTAAATGTGTCAGATTAGCTGGCCTTTAAATTTAATTTGAATTGTCAAATTAAATGAGATTATTGAAAGAGTCTTAAGTAGAGATGATAAAGGCCTGAACTTCGGAGAAGTTTGGTTTTTTTCCCCATGTTCATGGTTGCTATCTCTTATAGCCTATTGCTTGCTGGTTTGCTCATTTTACAGTGTAAAAGATGAGAGGAAAATATTGCCCTTGATAATGATCAACAGAAAAATTCAAGTGAATATTATATATAAACTTCATTCACCAGCAAAATCAACAAACATCTGAGGCCTTACTGTGAGCCAGACACCATTCCAATTTTCTCAGAAGGGGGATTGAATATCTCAAAATTTAGAAACAATGATAGAACTGCCATATAGCCTTATTGACTGCATCAGCGGATACTGTCTAATTTTAAAGATATTAAAGAAACTTGACTTTATTCTGTTTTGAAAATAAGCTACTGTAATATCTAGTATTTCAAAACAGTTATAGAATTGTGAGAATTCCTCAGGTCAGCTTGAGAGTTTTCTTCTACCTAGGTGATTTACATGAACCTATCTTTGTTTTTCCATTTTTAAACATTTATTATATGAATTTTTGGTGTTTCCTTAAGTGTAAAATGAAGAAATTGGACTAGATTTAACTTTCCTACCTTTTAGCATTTAAACTTAATTTTTGCAAAAATGACAATGTATTGTTTTTCTACCCTCCTAGGAAACAATGCAGGTATGATGTTTCTTTTAAATTTACAAAATTCATTTAGAAAATAATTGAAATTCAATGTAAAACTTTGCTTTCTGCTTTATATTTGTTTTAAGTTCTAGAAATTTGTCTTGCATTTCCAGTAATGTGTATATTGCCCAGAACAATGTGAATAATTTATTTCCTTGAACAAAAGGCATTTCCTACATAAGCAAGCACTTAATGCCTTATTTAGCACTGCATGTCACCCTTACAGGAAATTAATTTACAGAGGTAATTATACCATTATTGATGTGCACTTATAACGTCTTTAGAGGTAGTCTTTTTCATCTGAAAACAACAGAGGAAAGAGAACTTCTTGAAAAGCTCTTATAATTGGGATGAGCTTGTCTAGAATGATGTCAGAGGAAGGCAGAATAGGATAGCCAAAAGAGCACAGGACTTGGATTTAGAAGGACCTCTGACTTCTTCCACTAGCCTTATTGCTTTGGGCAGGTGACTTATCTGAAACTCAATTTCCTTAATTAGAGGAACAAGGGATTGTGATACTTATCTTGGGCAGAAGGAGGAAGGGCAGTTATTGGTAAGATTAGATAAAGTGGCTGAAAAGTGAGCCACTTTACCTACATTAATTCCACAAATAATTCCATTTACTACCCTTGTCCTTGCTTTTGGCCTTATTTCTTTTTTGCAAAATGGAACTAAAAATTCTTGTCCTCTGCTTGACTTGTAGAGTCACACATAATTATTGCTATTAAACTCAGTACTTAACAGAGCTAAAAAACTTAATAAGCATAGTTCTTTGTATATTCAAGGTTTTAAACCTGTGGGTCTGTGAACTTGAATGGTGAAAAAAGTTACATCTTTACGTGTTTTCTTCCATTACGAAAGTGGGCAAGGGAAGCAGAGACTGTTTCTAATAGAAACTGCAGATATTTTCGTGATGTATTACCGTTGTTGTAGATCTCAAAATGACATTTAATACTCATCATTACTTAAAGTTTAATTATTAGACACACTGGTAGATATTGTTATTTAAAGATTAACAAGCACATATATTACTGGATTGTAAATTTGTGCTTTTTATATTTTTGATAATTGTAATTCAGTACAATTGGCTTTTTGTGTAATATTGTATATTTTGTGCATTTAAAAATACTTTTCTAGGACGGGGTTCATAGGCTTTATCAGAGGGGCCCATGTTGGGGGAAAAAAAGTGATTAAGAACTTTTTTTGTAGATGCCATTATTGTGTTAATTTGACTTCCAGAATTACCTTGTTAATTCAGTTTATACTTCTCTTTGTTACCTTGCTCCTTGTTCTCCCATTAAGTTGGCAGAGGACTTCTTTAGTAATTTTTTGGTCTGTGGAGAGACCACAGTTATGTTCAGAGATGGTGTCTCAAAAGACAGGAAAAAAGGACAGTTATGCTTGGGGAAAAGAATATCTTAAGAGTAAAATTAGGCAGCCTGGTATAAATTATTGAAGCATTATTGTAGGCCCAGTATGGACAGACTTTAACAACCTGTTTTACCACCCGACAGGTGGGGAGAGTCCATTGTTGTGCCACTGACTAATAGAGCTCAAGGTGTCAAGCATAAGGCTGTTTCTCCATTGTACTGTAGAAAAGAGGCTGTTTTAGGGTCACCCTCAAAGTTAAAGGATAAAGAATGTTTTATGTGAATGTTTTGTCTCTGAAATGTGGCACTGTGTTTGTGTATATATTCATACATTTTCTGGAAATGGGAGATATATATGCTGGCAGCATTTCTTAATGCTGCTTGGCATGCCTGTGCTTCATTGCTTTTGTGGGAGTCAGTGTGAAAAAGAGGTAGGGTAAGACCACTTGAAGAAATTTAGGAAGAGTGGGGAGGAAGGAGTAAATTTTTAAAAAATAATTATCATGAGGGTAGAGGGGGAAGAGTTGATATTTATTTATTTATTTATTGGCTGCATCAGATCTTAGTTGCTGCCTGCGGAATCTTTCATTGTGTTGTGCAGGCTTCTGTCTAGTTGTGGCGTGTGGGTTTTATCTTCTCTAGTTGTTTTGTACAGGTTCCAGGGCATGTGGGCTCTGTAGCTTGTGGCACACAGGCTCTCTAGTTGAGACACGTGAGCTCAGTAGTTATAGTGCACAGGCTTAGTTGCCCCGCGGCATGTGAGATCTTAGTTCCCCGACCAGGGATCGAACTTGCATCCCCTGCATTGGAAGGCAGATTCTTTATTACTGGACCACCAGGGAAGTCCCTGATTTTTATTATACATCTTTGATATATAGTGGTTTAGGTGATTATATGGTGTCATTTTTTTTTTTAGAGAAGAAGGCACTGAAACACAGTTTTCAAGATGAGCCAGTTAGAGGTACAAATCCAGGACATATACCTAGGTACCTTGGCTTTTCACGTGACATTTTATTAAATTGTCCATTTTACTACTAACATGTCATTTTCAAGAATAAAAACATGCTACTACAATCATGGGAGGACTAGAAATGTACTATTGAGGTTAAATAATATTATCGTGATATAAATATTTTTTAAAGATCACTACATTGGCTAAAAACTTAGGTTTTAACTACATTTATACACAGTTTCATCCTAAAAAACTTAAGGTAGAATTCTTATGCATATCATGATATTTTATGAATAGACTGGTATATAGACAATTCAGTGAAGTATATATGTATTTTTATTTGGCTGCTTTGGGTCTTCATTGCTGCATGGCCTCTCTCTAGTTGTAGCAAGCAGAGGCTATTCTTCGTTACAGTGCATGGGCTTCTCATTGCCATGGTTTCTCTTGTTGCAGAGCATGGGCTCTAGGCTCTGAGGCTTCAGTAGTTGCAGCGTGTGGACTCAGTAGTTGCAGCACGAGGGCCCTAGGGCACGCAGGCTTTAGTAATTGTGGTGCACAGGCTTAGTTGCTCCTTGGCATGTGGGATCTTCCTGGAGCAGGGATCAAACCTATGTCCCCTGCATTGGCAGGCGGATTCTTAACCACTGTGCCACCAGGGAAGTCCTATATTTTTAAAATTCATACCTGATTTTTAAAATGAGTAACTTAACAAAAATAAGACCCTGATTAGTATTAAGTGCTCAGTTCTGCATATCCCAATATCCTTTGTAAGGACAGCTGTTTTTTTACTTAGTTATAAGAGACGGCTACTGTATTCTGCCTTTTCACTTATCCTTATGTAATGTTGACACAGTTTGTCCATCTTGTTATCACGTAATTTCAACTTTAATTGTGACTTTGATTGTAATCATTGGCTGTTATAATATCTTTGTACTGCTGAGACTGTCTTGGTACAGATTACTTTGTTTTATATCTTTTTTTTATTCAGAGTATATTTAAGAGAGAGCACTGGTCTGAAAATATGCATTTTTATAAGCTTTTTTTGGGAAGTCAACCATATCCTTATTTGCAAAGGCTTTCTGTCCAGAATTACAAACTCCATAAAGAAACAAGTCCTAATGAACTGGAAATAGAAAATTTTATAGTGACATAAAATAAACATTATGGGGTAAAGGGAGGATTCATATGAATTATAAAATAGTATAGCATTAAAATTTTTCTTAAAAGACCAAAAGTGAATTTCTACAAATTAAAATATATAATCACTGAAAATTTAGACTAGTGAACAGGTAAAACGTTAAGAACACCTGCAGAGAATTTAGTGACTGGAGAAATGTTGCACGGAGAGGTAAGGAGATGGAAAATATGAAAGAGTAGGCATGGACTAGAGTATAAGATACCCGGTATGTATCTAATAAGAATTGCTGAATTTAAGAAAAGCATGAGTCTTCAGAATAAGGAAGTTTACCAAATCCTGAACAAGATAAATGAAAGCAAATCTGAAGAACACACACACAGAATCTTAAAGGAAGGCAGAGAAAAGGCATGTTACCTCAGAGAAATGAGTTGAATTGATAGACTTCTTCTCATCAGTAACAGATGGCAGAAGAAAACTAGTATCTTCCGAAAGCTGAAGAAATAACAGTTAATTTAGAATACTGTATGCAATTAAATTATTACTTAATGAAAAAAAGAAATATTCATTAGGTATAATAATTCTAAACCTTTACTCACCTAATAACATAGCTTAAAAGCATATAAATTAAAAATTAGCAATTTAGAAGAAGAAATTAACATCTACAATCAGAGTTGGGAAAATTTAATACAGTTCTTCTCAGTTTGATTAACTAAACCAAACTGAGATTGAGAGACTATAAACAAATCATTAGATACTTAATCTGGCTCGATCTAACTTATCAAATGCAAAACATACATTATTTTCATTTATATCTGGAACAATCAAAAAAGAAAGGAAACTGACCAAGCACTAAGCATGAAGGAAATCTTAATGAATTCTTTGACTGTAGTATATGGTAAACTTAGAAATAAATAATAAAAAGACAGCACTCTGTCCCCCAGGGCCTCTAACCATTCTATTTGAAACTTTAAAATTTACTAGTAATGAGTAGAAATGATAATTGGAAACTGAAAGACCTAGAGCTAAACAATAATGAAAAAAACTGTAAGAACCTATGTGGGAAGCTACTAAAGTGATACTTAGAAAAATAGTAGACTTTTAAATATAAGATTTCCCCACAAATTATTCCATCTGAAAGGAGATTTATATTTCTTTTCATAGGAACTCTCATTGCAAGATGTTCTCTTTCTCTTTTTTTTTTTTTTAACAGACAATAAACAGCCTATATTTAGAGTGTACAATTTGGCATCCCAATATTCCAATTCATTCCCCCCCAACCCTCCCCGCTTTCCCCACTTGGTGTCCATGTGTTTGTTCTCTACATCTGTGTCTCTATTTCTACATTTCCTCTTTCATAGTTGTTAGCATTTGCCTTATGTATTGAGGTACTCCTATATTGGGTGCATATATATTTATTATTATTACCTCCTCTTCTTGGATTGATCCCTTGATCTTTATGTAATGTCCTTTCTTGTTTCTTGTAACATTTTTTATTTTACAGTCTATTTTATCTGATATGAGTATTGCTACTCCAGCTTTCTTTTGATTTCCATTTTCATGGAATATCTTTTTCCATCCCCTCACTTTCCGTCTGTATGTGTCCCTACATCTGAAGTGGGTCTCTTGTAGACAGCATGTATATGGGTCTTGTTTTTGTATCCATTCAGCCAGTCTGTGTCTTCTGGTTGGTGCATTTAGTCCATTTCCATTCAAGGTAATTATTGATATGTATGTTCCTATTACCATTTTCTTAATTGTTTTGGGTTTGTTTTTGTAGGTCCTTCTCTTCTCTTATGTTTCCCGCTTAGAGAAGTTCCTTTAGCATTTGTTTTAGGGCTGGTTTGGTGGTGCTGAATTCTCTTAGCTGTTGCTTGTCTGGAAAGCTTTTGATTTCTCCGTTGAATCTGAATGAGATCCTTGCTGGGTAGAGTATTCTTGGTTGTATGTTCTTCCCTTTCATCACTTTAAATATATCATGCCACTCCCTTCTGGCTTGCAGAGTTTCTGCTGAGAAATCAGCTGTTAACCTGATGGAAGTTCCCTTGTATGTTATTTGTCCTTTTTCCCTTGTTGCTTTTAATAACTTTTCTCTGTCTTTAATTTTTGTCAGCTTGACTACTATATGCCTTGGCATGTTTCTCCTTGGATTTATCCTGCCTGGGACTCTCTGCGCTTCCTGGACTTGGGTAGCTATTTCCTTTCCCACGTTAGGGAAGTTTTCAACTAGAATCTCTTCCAATATTTTCTCAGGTCCTTTCTCTCTCTCTTCTCCTTCTGGGACCCCTATAATGCGAATATTGGTGCGTTTAACATTGTCCCAGAGGTGTCTTAGGCTGTTTTCAGTTCTTTTCATTCTTTTTTCTTTATTCTTTTCTGCATCATTGATGATCACCATTCTGCTTCCAGGTCACTTATTAGCCCTTCTGCCTCCGTTAATCTGCTATTGGTTCTTTCTAGTGTATTTTTCATTTCAGTTATTGTGTTGCGTATCTCTGTTTGTTTGTTCTTTAATTCTTCTAGGTCTTTGGTAAACTTTTCGATCTTTGCATCCAGTCTTTTTTCAAAGTCCTGGATCATCTTCACTATCATTATTCTGAATTCTTTTTCTGGAAGGGTGCCTATCTCCTCTTCATTTAGTTGTTTTTTGGGGTTTTATCCTGTCCCTTCATCTGGTACAAAGTCCTCTGCTTTTTCATTTTCTCTATCTTTCTGTGGCTGTGGTTTTCAGTTCTGCAAGATGAAATACTGCTGATACTGCTCTCTGCCCTCTTGTGGCGGAAGCTATCTAGGAGCCTCCTGTGTGCTTCCTGATGGGAGGGACTGATGGTGGGTAGGGCTGGGTGGGAGGAGCTCAGTAAAGCTTTAATCCAATATGGTGGGCGGAGCTCAGTAAAACTTTAATCTGCTTGTCTGCTAATGGGTGGGGCTGTGTTCACACCTTGTTGGTTGTTTGGCCTGAGGCCACCTTGTGCTGGAGCCCACAGGCTCTTTGGTGGGGCTAATGGTGGACTCTGGGAGGGCTCACACCAATAAGCACTTCCCAAAACCCCTGCTGCCAGTGCCCCTGCCTCCTCGGTGAACCACAGCTGCCCCCCCCCCACCTCTGCAGGCAACCCTCCAACACCAGCAGGTAGGTCTGGTTCAGTCTCTTATGGGATCACTGCTCCTTCCCCCTGGGTCCTGGTGAGCACATTCCTTTGTGTGCGCTGCAAGAGTGGAGTCTCTGTTTCCACAAGTCCTGTGGTAGTCCTGCAGTCAAATCCTGCTGGCTTTCAGGGTCTAATTCTCTGGGGATTCCTCCTCCTGTTGCTGGACTCCCAGGTTGGGAAGCCTGATGTGGGGCTCAGAACCCTCACTTTAGTGGGTGGACTTCTGCAGTATAACTGTTCTCCAGTTTGTGAGTCACCCACCCAGCATTTATGGGATTTGATTGTAACACGATTGCACGCCTCCTACTGTCTCATTGTGGCTTTTCCTTTGTCTCTGGATGTGGGGTGTCTTTTTTGGTGAGCTCCAGTGTCTTTCTATCGATGATTGTTCAGCAGTTAGTTGTAATTCTGGTGCTCTTGCAAGAGGGAGTGGGTACACATCCTCCTACTCCGCCATCTTAATCCTATCTTCCCTCTTTCTCTTGCATATGGAAGTACTGTTTAAGAGAGGCATGTTAACCTGAAATGCCTTTAGTAGGTGTCAATATGGAAAGCTCATGGAGCTCATCTGATAAGTGATTTAAATGTAAAAAAGAGAAGTCTAGAGGAGATCTGTTTTTTAAAAAGTCACTTAAAAATAACACACCTAGTTATACTGTGGATATTAAAATATATTCCAAAAATACAAATAGGAAAAAATAAAGTCCTGCTAAAGTTTTATATAAGTGGGTAGTTGTGGCTTGGGATAAAAATTTTAGTGATAGATTCAAAAAGTGCTTTATGTAATCTGGAAAACTCACTGTGATTCAAAAGTTTGATGTAGATGCTCATGTCTGGTGTGTGAGGAATTTAGATTATTTTACATAATCAGATGATAATTATTTTAAAATAGTCTCACTGGTGAAATAGGGAGATCACTTTATGTTGGAATTGCCTTATGGTGGGCCATATTTAGTTTGTGACCTTAATGCATGTATTAGAAAAAAAAGATTGGAAATTACTTAGGTAAACTTTCAGGGAGCCACAGAGTAAAAGCCAACTAATGAGAAGAAAGATGATGAGGAAAAGGACAGAAATTAACAAAGTAGAAAAATAAAAGGCACAGATGATCAACAAAACTGAAAGCTGGGTTTTAGAAGCAAACTTCTGGCAAGAGTAATCAAGCAAAAGGGAAGGCAAGAATTAACAGCATTAGGAATGGAAAGGGGCTCATAACTGTTGATGTAGTAGAGATATAAAAAAAAATCATGAGAGAATACTATGAATAATTTTATAGAAATATGTCACCAAGACTTGTGGAAAAAGATTTTACTGTGGGGTGTAGAGACTTAAGCCATGTTTTAGTCATGTCGTATTTGAGGTACCTTTTAAATATTGAGCAAGCCAAGTTAGCCAGGCAAGCCTGGGGCTACAGACTTGAGAGTTACTGGCTTATAAATTGTGCAGAAGGTTGGTTTTAAGACCTGAGATGAATTTGATAGTAGGGGATTAAAAGAAGATTTAGAAGTGGAAGATAGGACTGAAGTACAGTTAGGTTCATGGAAGTAGGTGATTTTACCTAGGGAATATCTTATCTGTCATTTCCTAGCTAAGAGTTAAGCAGTAAGAGTTAGGAAGTGAGGAATTTAATACTTCTATTTCGTAGCCCATTGTATTAGATAAGAAATTTCTCTTGATGAAGTTCCTGCTATAGGAAGGTTAATTGACATGTGATTGGCTAAAATTTAGAGAAATGACCTTACTTCGATCTTTTGTTTTTATTTCAATTTGGAGAATTTTCAGTTTTATTAATAACAGCATCTTAAAAAGCAATTGATAATATATTTTTAAAATTTAGAATTGTGTATTAATTTAGTCAGTAGTGCAACAAATAAATATCTCTCGGCAGAGATATTACCTGTATAAGCTGATTTTCAGGTAATTATCTAATGCACTTCTTATTGTAGCTTTTCAAATTGGAATCATAATCATTTTTTTCTGGACAACTAAATGGTTAAGAATGTTAGATCTTTTGGTAGGTTTGTAGGGGAAAAACCCAATTTTGTTAGATGTTTGTAAGAACATTTACCGTAAAATAGCATGTTGTTTTTCCTGGGTTAAGATTTACCTCTGCTGCCTCAATGGGAGAAAATATAATTTAACATTAGTCTTAAGGGCAATTCTATATTTCAGTGAAGGCCATTAGCTGGCTGATGAATAGCATGCAGATTGCTAGTATGCAGACTTTGGCTGTTTTATCCACCTTTGGTGAAAAAGTTACTCATATATTTGTCTCTACTGGGACTTTTAAACTTTCAAGGAGGAAAAATTTTCTTTAAAAAGTTATCTTTTGGGACTTCCCTGGTGGTGCAGAGGTTAAGAATCCGCTTGCCAGTGCAGGGGACACAGGTTCAATCCCTGGGCCTGGAATATCCCACATGCCGCAGAGCAACTAAGCCCGTGTGCCACAATTACTGAAGCCCACACGCCTAGAGCCTATGCCCATGCTCCGCAACAAGAGAAGCAACCACAGTGAGAAGCCCGTGAACCGCAACAAAAAGTAGCCCCCAGTTGCTGCAACTAGAGAGAAAGCCCACGTGCAGCAGTGAGGACCCAACACAGCCAGTCAATCAGTGAATTTTTAAAAAAAGTTATCTTTTTGTAGTTTACATTAATCAGTATTTCCTTTTTTGTCTTTGACAGTACAGAAGAAAGGTTGAAAACTGTTCCTGAGTTCATTTCTTTAGAATCTGAATCTGTCTGTTCTCTTCTTTGCTGTCCCTCTCTTTACCAGTCTGGGCACAGGAGTGAACTTGACTCAGAAAGAGAAAGCATTTGGGCCCTTAGTAGTCTTTCCTTTGCTATGTGTTGTCTGTAATTAAGTTAAAACTTTTCTAAGAGGGACGTTTCTAGCAATATACTCCTACTTCAAGAAACAAGAAAAATCTTGAATAAACAACCTAACCTCACACCTAAAACAATTAGAGAAAGAAGAACAAAAAACCCGAAAGTTAGCAGAAGGAAAGAAATCATAAAGATCAGATCAGAAATAAATGAAAAATAAATGAAAGAAACAGTAGCAAACATCAACAAAACTAAAAGCTGGTTCTTTGAGAAGATAAACACAGTTGATAAACCATTAGCCAGACTCCTCAGGAAAATAAAGAAGATGCAAATCAACAGAATCAGAAATGAAAAAGGAGAAACAACTGACACTGCAGAATTACAAAGCATCATAAGAGAGTACTACCAGCAACTATGTGCCAATAAAATGGACAACCTGCAAGAAATGCACAAAATTCTTAGAAAAGTACAACCTTCCAAGACTGAACCAGAAAGAAATAGAAAATATATACAGATCTATCATAAGCACTGAAGTGGAAACTGTGATTAAAAATCTTCCAACAAACAAAAGCCCAGGGCCGGATGGCTTCACAGGCAAATTCTATTAAACATTTAGAGAAGAGTTAATACCTATCCTTCTCAAACTTTTCCAGAATACAGCAGAAGGAGGAACACTCTCAAACTCATTCTACGAGGCCACCATCACCCTGATACCAAAACCGGACAAAGATGTCACACACACACACAAAAATCACAGGCCAATATCACTGATGAATATAGATGCACAAATCCTCAACAAAATACTAGCAAACAGAATCCAACAACACATTAAAAAGGTCATACACCATGATCAAGTGGGGTTTATCCCAGGAATGCAAGGATTCTTCAATATAGGCAAATCAATCAATGTGATACACCATATTAACAAATTGAAGGATAAAAACCATATGATAATCTCAATAGATGCAGAAAAAGCTTTTGACGAAGTTCAACACTTATTTATGATAAAAACTCTCCAGAAAGAGGGCATAGAAGGAAACTACCTCAACATAATAAAGGCCATATACACAACCCATAGCAAACATCATTCTCAATGGTGAAAAACAAAGCATTTTCTCTAAGATCAGAAACAAGACAGGGGTGCCGAATCTCACTGCTATTATTCAACATAGTTTTGGAAGTTTTAGCCACAGCAGTCAGAGAAGAAAACAAAGTAGAAGGAATCCAAATTGGAAAAGAAGAAGTAAAATTGTCACTCTTTGCAGATGACATATTATACATAGAAAATCTTAATGAGGCTACCAGAAAAATGCTAGAGCTACTCAATGAGTAGTAAAGTAATAGGACACAAAATTAATGCACAGAAATCTCTTGCACTTCTATACACTAACAACAAAAAATCAGAAAAATTAAGGAAACACTCCCATTTACCACTGCAACAAAAAGAATAAAATACCTAGGAATAAACCTACCTAAGGAGGCAAAAGACCTGTTTGCAGAAAACTATAAGACACTAATGAAAGAAATCAAAGATGGTACACACGGATGGAGAGATATACCATATTCTTGGCTTGGAAGAATCAATATTGTGAAAATGACTATACTACCCAAAGCAATAAACAGATTCAGTGCAATCCCTATCAAATTACCAATGTCATTTTTCACAGAACTTGAACAAGAAATTTTACAGTTTGTGTGGGAATGCAAAAGACCCCAAATAGCCAAGTCAATCTTGAGAAGGAAAGACAGAGTTGGTGGGATCAGGCTCCCTGATTTCAAACTAGACTACAAATCCAGAGATAAACCCACATACATATAGTCACCTTATTTTTGACAAAGGAGGCAAAAGTATGCAATGGAGAAAAGACAGTCTCTTCAATAAGTGGTGCTGGGAAAATTGGACAGCTACATGTAAAAGAATAAAGTTAGAGTGCTTCCTAACACCATACACAAAAATAAGCTAAAAATGGATTAAAAATCTAAATGTAAGGCCAGACACTATAAAACTCTTAGAGAAAAACATAGAACACTCTGACATAAATCACAGTAAGATCCTTTTTGACCCACCTCCTAAAATAATGGAAATAAAAACAAAAATAAACAAATGGGGCCTAATAAAACTTAAAAGCTTTTGCATGGCAAAAGAAACGATAAACAAGACAGTGGGACTTCCTGTGTGGTGCAGTGGTTGAGAATCTGCCTGCCAGTGCAGGGAACATGGGTTTGATCCCTGCTCCAGGAAGATCCCACATGCTGCAGAGCAACTAAACCTGTGTGCCACAACAATTGAGCCTAAAGCCTGTGCTCCACAACAAGAGAAGCCACCAGAATGAGAAGCCCACACACCACAATGAAGAGTAGCCCCCGCTAGCCGCAACTAGAGAAAGCCTGTGTGCAGCAATAAAGACCCAATGCAGCCAATAAATACATACATAATAAATAATTTATATTAAAAAACAATCAAAACAAGACAAGAAGACCACTTTCAGAATGGGAGAAAATATTTGCCAACAAAGCAGCTGACAAAGGATTAATCTCCAAAATATACAAGCAGCTCATTCAGCACAATATCAGAAAAAAACAACCCAGTCCAAAACTGGGCAGAAGACCTAAATAGACATTTCTTCAAAGAAGACGTACAGATGGCTGGCAAACACATGAAAAGATGCTCAATATCACAAATCATCAGAGAAATGCAAATCAAATCCACAATGAGGTATCACCTCACACTGGTCAGAATGGCAGTCATCAAAAAATCTAGAAACAGTAAATGTTGGAGAGCATGTGGAAACAAGGAAACCCTCCTCCACTGTTGGTGGGAATGTAAATTGATACAGCCACTGTGGAGAACTAAAAATAGAATTACCATATGACCTAGCAATTCCACTAGTGGGCATATACCCTGAGAAAACCATGATTTAAAAAGATATATATATCACAGTGTTCATTGCAGCACTATTTACAATAGCCAGGAAATGGAAGCAACCTAAATGCCTATCAAAAGATAAATAAATAAAGAAGATGTGGCATATATATACAATGAAACATTACTCAGCCATAAAAAGGAATGAAATTGAGTTATTTTTAGTGAGGTGGATGGACCTAGAGTCTGTCATACAGAGTAAAGTAAACCAGAAAGAAAAAAACAAATACCATATGCTAACGCATATACAGGGGCGAGTCAAAAATTACCCACACTCTGGCTATAGAATTTATTCTAATTATAGAAAAGACAATTACATCATTTTCAACGTAATCTCCTTGCTTTTCAGTACACATTGTCCATCTGTCAACAAGCTTTCATATTTCCTCAATGAAAAATGTTTTAGGCTGAGCTGCCAGCCGCGAATGCACCAGTGTCTTCAGTTCTTCGAAAGTGAAACTTTGTCCGTGTAGGGTGGCTTTCAGGGGACCAAACAGGTGAAAGTCCAGTGGAGCAAGATCAGGACTATAGGGAGGATAATTTTTGACTCACCCTTGTATATGGAATCTAAACAAAACAGAGCAAAATGGTACTGAGGGACTTAGGGACAGGACAAGAATAAAGACACAGACATAGAGAATGGTCTTGAGGGTGTGGTGGGGGAAGGGAAGCTGGGACGAAGTGAGAGGGTAGCATAGACGTAAACACTACCAAATGTAAAATAGCTAGTGAGAAGCAGCTGCATAACATAGGGAGATCAACTTGATGTTTGGTGATGACCTAGAGGGGTGGGATAGGGATGTGGGGAGGGTGGAAAGGAGGGAGGCGATATGGGAATGTATGTGTAAATACAGCTGATTCACTTTGTTGTACAGTGGAAACTATACAACATTGGAAAACAGTTATACTCCAATAAAGATCTGAGGAAAAAAATTAAAACTTTTAGTTGATCAAGGTGCTTTATACAATGTTATTTAAGATGTGTGCTATTTTAAATCACAGATATAAGTATTTTTAAAGAATGGAATATTAGAAATTGAAAATTAGAGTTAAAATGAGAGCTCCATGTTAATTGTAACATTTTAAAATGTGAGTTTAAAGTTTTATTTAATCTATACAAACTATATTGTTAAATAAAAACATTAGTATATAAAAATAATAGATTAATTATGCTTTCTTTTCTTTAACAGAAGTACAACAGAATTTATAAAAGTGGAGAATTTTTAAAGAGGGTGACAGAAAGAGAAGGAAAATGCCGAAACCAGTAAGTATATTTGGTTACTTTTCGCACTGCGTACTTAATAAAATATCAGTGGCATTAAGTTCCTTTTGGAAGAAGGCAAAGTATTATGGTAGAGTTTTGGGGGAAGAAAAGGCACTGATATTACTGTTATTTGTTTTAGACTAATGTGGCTAGAGTGCAGTGTTACCTGGGCTAGTGATGAAGAGGTTTAGGTGACATTGTAATTAAGATTACCATAGGTTGTGGGGTCAAACTTAGTTCTTATCCTTGCCCTGCCACTTAATATGACTGACCTTTGTTAGATTAGTTCAGTCTCTCCAATTCTTAATTTCTTGTGTAAAATGGAGATAGTTACTTACTGGATAGTCTGGTGAAGATTAAAAGATCCTGGTACATGTACATTCAGTGCTCAGTAAAAAGTAACTTATAGTTAAACGAGAAAATAATGAGAGGTCAGAAGGATCCATGCAGTATTAATTTTCTCAGAATTCTAGCTTTGATGCTAGTGATACCAGTGCTGATATTATACATAGTCTTAGATTTTTAATTTAAGGGTATATATGTGATCATTTTATTAAGTTTTATAATTATATAATTTGTGACTAAGGATTATCCTTTTATCTTAGGATAAATATGCTTTTCTTCATCTAACAAAATTGGGTTTTTTTAAGAACTTTTTGGCCAGTTATCTACTTAAGGAAATCATTGGTTGTGGTTATTTAAATTTTCTGGCATGGATGTCACTTTTGAATTACTTTTAAAGATTTAGCAGGTAAAAAAGTGTGCATTGTTGGAGGGAAAGAAGAATAAAAAGAAAGAAAAGTCATAATCAATAGGCAAGAATTAAATTTTTCTATTTGCAGATGACATGATTATGTAAATCACCTGAAATTTACAAAACAACTATTAGAACTAACAGAATTTAGCAAGATTGTTCAACATAAGGTTATATTTTTTAAAAATCAATTTTCTGTTTTATATACTAGCAGCAAAATTTAAAAAATAAAGTAAAAATTCCATTTGTAATAGTATCAAAAACATAAAATATTTAGGAATAAATTTACAGAAATTGTACAAGATCTCTACACTGAAAACTTATAAGGAATTAAAAAGACCAAAATATATAGAAAAGTACACATTGGTCGTAGGTATGTCTAGAAAATATTATTATGATATCAGGTCTCCCCAAATATATTGGTAGAATGAATGTAGTTCCAGTCAGTTGAATCCCAGCAGTTGAATCCCTTTGGTTAAAATTGACTAGCTGATTGTGAAATGTTGATGGAACAGCCAAAACTTATGTGGAATAGCTAAAGCAATTTTAAAAAAGAACAAGGGTGGAACACTTACACTGGATTTCAACACTTATTTTCAGGTGACAAAAATAAAAGTGTGGTATTAAAAAATAATAGAATCAGTGGAACAAATATACACCTACATGCACATACTCATTAGATTTTTTAATAAGGATGTCACACAATTCAGTGTCACACAATTCAATGGGGAAAGTAAATTCTTTTTAAGAAATAATGTTGAAACAGAGTTATCCATACAGAAAAATATGAATATTGACTCATATCACAATTATGCAAAAAACTAACTCTAAATAGATCATAAGTCTAAATTAAAAGGCCCAAACTATAAAACTTCTAGAAGAAAATAGAAAACATTTTTGCATTCTGGGGGGGGTGGGTAGGCAAAGATTTCTTTGATAATACAAAGAAAGTTTGAAGCATTAAAAAAAAAATTGAACTTCAAAATTTAAAACTTTTGCTATTTGAAAGAGAGCAATAAGAAAGTGAAAAAGCAAGGCAGAATGGGAGAAAATAATTGCAATGTAGGGTTCTCTTAGAACTCAATAAGACAACCCAGTTTTTTAAAAGTAGGCAAAAACTTTGAACAGATACTTCGCAAAAGAAGATAAATTAATAGCCAACATACTTGAAAAGATCCTCAATGTCTTTGGTTATCAGAGAAACATAAATTAAAACTACAGTGAGATATCAGTTTATACTTAGTAGAGGGGCTAAAATTAGACTGAAAATACTGAGTCTGTAAGGATGTGGATCAACTGGAACTGTAATATATTTCTAGTAGGAATGTGAAAGTTACAACTACTTTGTAAAATTGTCTGAATAATTGAGTGGAGAACATTTATTATTCCTAAAACTAAGGATTACAAATTGTATATACAGTTGGATGTGTTATATGTGTTGTTAATGCATAAAAACTCTGAAAGAAAATATTTTAAGATATTGACAGTGATTGGTTTTTTTTTTGTTTTAAACTTTTTCTTTTAAACAAAGTTTTTGGTTTTTTTATTAATTTTATTGGCTGTATTGGGTCTTTTTGCTGTGTGCAGGCTTTCTTTATTTGCTACTCTTCATTGTGGTGCACAGCCTCCTCATTGCCGAGGCTTCTCTTGTTGCGGAGCACGGGCTCTAGGCGCTTGGGCTTCAGTAGTTGCAGCACATGGGCTCAATAGTTGTGGCTCACAGGCTCTAAAGCACAGGCTCAGTAGTTGTGGTGCACGGGCTTAGTTGCTCCAAGGCATGTGGGATCTTCCTAGAGCAGGGATCGAACCCGTGTCCCCAGCATTGGCAGGCGGATTCTTAACCACTGCGCCACCTAGGAAGCCCAAAACATAAAGTTTTTAAAAACAAAAAAACCACAAAGCTTGGAGAAATTTAATTTTATTTCCATGTTTTGCACTGATCCTCTTGTAATCTCGGTTAAGTCATGACTCTGTAGCCTAATTTTTTAATTGTAAAATAAAGTTGATTTAATAACTAGTATTTGATTACCTCAGAATTGCTGTTGGGATCAAATGAAACGGCTCTGAAAGTTGTCTTCTGGTGCTTTTTTTGTTAACGTGTTTTTAAGTAGTATTTTCATTTTTCATAATGTTATTTATGTTATCATCCAAGGTTTATTCTTGCTCTATTTGAGTTAATTTCTTACAGTTTTCTCAGTTTTATTTCTAATGTGGTAAATATTGATAGAGAAATCACATAAACAAAAGCTTTTTGGGTTACTTAGTAATTTTTTAAGAGGATAAAGAGATCCTGAGACCACAAAATTTGAGAACTTCTAGCATAGGGCATTATTATTGTCTTTTTAGTTAAAGGTAAATTGCTGCTGAGTCTGAGCTCTAACCAGCAGGAAGGGAGGAAAAAGCATAAGGAAGCATGCTCACTATTCATGCCTAGGCTGCAAAGTGGCCTATATCTCTTCTGCTCATGTTGTCTTGGTGAGATCTTAGTCACATAGCCATAGTTAATTGCAAGAGACATTGAGAAATGTTCTAGTAGCTCAGTAGCCATAGGTCAAACTGTAATTCTGTTATAGATTTTGGTCAAACAACAAGTAGTCTGCCACAATCATATGGTTAGTTTTAAGCAGAAAAATCATATAATAAATTCAGAAAGCACAGTTGCTAAAATTGAACAACAGTTCATGATTTAAAAAATAAAAACCAACACCTCTTAAGCTTAGAAGAAAATAAATTTTGTTTAAACCTTTTATTGAAATAGAATATACATATACAAAAGAATATGTGTGTAGCTGATGAATTTTCATAAAGTAAATATATATATGTAATCATTTCCACATCAGGAAAGACTATTAGCAAGTATTGTACAATTTTAATACAGCAATACAGCTAAAAATCAAAAATTTAAAGCTAAACAGTATTTTATACATAGATACCTACATTTATGACAGAGCTATTGTTTTTTAAAAAGCTTAAGGAGAAGACACAAAATTTAGGTTAGTACTTGTGGGGATTGGGGCCAGGGAAATTTCACAAAGAAGTAGTACACTGGTGATATTTTTTGTCATTTCTAGTTTTTAAGTTGAATGGTAGGTTTAGGTGTGGGTAAAAGGAAAACCTTTTCTTTATTCAAAACGTTCTGACACCAAAAAGGAAAACGTTTTCTTTATTCAAAATGTTCTGATACCAAATATGTGGGTTTTCCATACCAAGCAGTTCTCCAGTTCTGTGTGGATACCAGTTGTGTGTCCTGCGATTTAACTCATCCTGACACAGCTACCTGGAGTTAGTGCAGACCCCACAGGTTAAGGGCCCAGACCCACCAGATGCTCTGGACTTCTGAAGCTAATCACAGGTAGTGCAAATGACTCACACTTCTGTCTAACTTGGCTCAAGTTTGGGGATTCCCACTATCCCCTCTTCAGGTTCTGTAATTTGCTATAACAGCCCACAGAACTCAGGGAGACACTTTACTTACTATTACTGGTTAATATAAAGGGTGCTGTAAAAGATACAAATGAAGGATACAGGTGGAGAGGGTGAGGTCCAGAAGGGCCCCGAGTGAAGGAGCTTCTTTCTGTCTTTGTGGAGTTCGTGGTATACCACCCTCTCAGCAAGTGGGTGCATGCACCAATCCGGAAGCTCTCTGAACCCCTTTGTTTAGGATTTTACTCAGGTTCTATTTCATAGCTGTGCTTGATTAAATCATTGGTCATTGGTGGTCAACTCATTCCCCAGCCATTTTCCTCCTGGGCAGTTGGGGTGGGTGGCTAAAAGGGTCAATCCTCTAATCACGTGGTTGGTTTCTCTGGCTACCAGCCCCCATTCTGAAGCTATTAGGGTCCATCTAGAGTCACCTCATTACCATAAACTCTGGTATGGTTGAAAGGGGCTTATTATGAATAACAAAAGGTCTTCCTCACATCTATCACTCAGGAAATTACAGCAATTTTAGGAGCTCTGCCAGGAACCAGAATGAAGACCAAATATACATTTATTGTTATATTACAGTGAGTTTTATTGTGTTTCGTTTTCTATATATGTTACATGTATTTTATATGCATTAATTGTTCCTAAAAGATTATTTTAAAGAAGGCACTCTGTAAGATTGATTAGAGAAGGTATTTCAAATATAAGTACGTGTTGAGGTACATGTGGTTGTTGGAATGAGTAAAACATAAGGGGAAATAAATCTGATTTAGAGTTTTAATAGTGTGAGTTAAAATTAAAAAGATAGTTTTTACCATATGGTGAATTCAGGATGCTTCTTTGGAATAAAAATTATTTTGGTTAAGGCATGTTACATTTTTGGTGAGATATACAACTAGAAAGGTATTTACACACAAAAATTAGAATTTAAAAAAGTCTAGCAAATAAAAGGCAATAGATGAATGCTTTTTATAAAGTGAAGAATATGTTTGCAGTGTAAATAAAACTAAATATTTGATTTTTGTGTTGAAAGAAATATGGAATAGTCAATGACTTACAAAGAATTTGGAGTTATACCTCTGCCTTGCCATTTGATATCCATATGTCCTTGGGCAAGTGATGGAAACTTTTTATATAAATGAATTTTTGTATAGAAATGCACATTATCTCCTAGTACTGTAGCAGAGGCTAAATAAGAGTATGAAAAGCACAGGGCCTTGTGCCTACTATATGTTAAGTATTTAATAAATCAAAAATAAATGTAAATAAATCAAACTATCACTTTAATAAATACTAGGTACATTATAGAACTGCTTTTTACTGCCTGCATATTCTACCCCTTTATTTTATAAATCAGATAAAAGTATTTTCTTATGCCTGATACTTAAATATTTTCTCTTTTCTATTAATTATCCCTTTTGTTCTTATTGCAGATCAATGTAAGAGTAACAACAATGGATGCTGAGCTGGAATTTGCCATTCAGCCCAACACAACTGGCAAACAGCTTTTTGACCAGGTATCATGTACTACATGAAGTGTGTAATTTTGACACAGTAGTGTGGATGCTATTGCATACTTCTTTCTGTGTTTTTCTATAACTTTATGTATGGTGCAACAATGTAGCACTTGGAAATTTTCACAGAACCCATTCAGATGTCTTGAACAACTGTAGGGATAGTCTTTCTCATTCCTAGATTTGAGAGACAGGACTTTTTTTTTTAATTTATTTATTTTATTTTTATTTATTGGCTGTGTTGGGTCTTTGTTACTGCTCGTGGGCTTTCTCTAAGTTGGGGTGAGCAGGAGCTACTCTTCGTTGTGGTGCGTGGGCTTCTCAGTGCAGTGGCTTCTCTTGTTGCAGAGCACGGGCTCTAGGCGCATGGGAATCAGTAGTTGTGGTTTGTGGGCTCTAGAGCTCAGGCTTAGTAGTTGTAACTCACGGGCTTAGTTGCTCCGCAGCATGTGGGCTCTTCCCAGACCAGGGATCAAACCCATGTCCCCTGCATTGGCAGGTGGATTATTAACCACTGTGCCACCAGGGAAGCCCCAGGACTTTGACTTTTTTTTATTTTCTTATTTTTTTAACCTTAATATGTAAAAAAAAATTTTTTTTTTTTTACAATAAACTGCATATATTTAGAGTGTACAATTTGGTATCCCAATCTCCCAATTCATTCCCCGCCCCAACCCTCCCCGCTTTCCCCACTTGGTGTCCATATGTTTGTTCTCTACATCTCTGTCTCTATTTCTGCCTTGCAAACCGGTTGATTTGTACCATTTTTCTATAGTCCACATATATGTGTTAATATACGGTATTTGTTTTTCTCTTTCTGACTCACTTCACTCTGTATGACAGTCTCTAGGTCCATCCATGTCTCTACACATGTCCCAGTTTCATTGCTTTTTACAGCTGAGTAATATTCCATTGTATATATGTACCACATCTTTTTTCTCCATTCATCTGTGGATGGACATTTAGGTTGCTTCCATGTCCTGGCTATTGTAAATAGTACTGCAGTGAACATTGGAGTGCATGTGTCTTTTTGAATGATGGTGTTCTCTGGGTATATGCCCAGCAGTGGGATTGCTGGGTCATATGGTAGTTCTATTTTTAGTTTTGCAAGGAACCTCCATACTGTTCTCCACAGTGGCTGTATCAGTTTACATTCCCACCAGCAGTGCAAGAGCATTCCCTTTTCTCCACACCCTCTCCAGCATAGCATTTACTGTTTGTAGATTTTCTGATGATGCCCATTCTAACCGGTGTGAGGTGATACCTCATTGTAGTTTTGATTTGCATTTCTCTAATAATTAGTGATGTTGAGCAGCTTTTCATGAGCTTCTTGGCCATCCGTATGTCTTCTTTGGAGAAATGCCTATTTAGGTCTTCTGCCCATTTTTTGATTGGGTTGTTTGTTTTTTTGATACTAAGGTGGATGAACTGTTTATATAGTTTGGAGATTAATCCTTTGTCTGTTGATTTCTTTTGCACATATTTTCTCCCATTCTGAGGGTTGTCTTTTCGTCTTGCATATCGTTTCCTTTGCTGTGCAGAGGCTTTGAAGTTTCATTAAGTCCCATTTATTTATTTTTGTTTTTATTTCCATTACTCTAGGGGGTGGATCAAAAAAGATCTTGCTGTTATTTACATTGAAGAGTGTTCTTTCTTTGTTTTCCTCTAGGAGTTTTATAGTGTCTGGCCTTACATTTAGGTCTTTAATCCATTTTGAGTTTATCTTTGTTTTTGGTGTTAGGAAGTGTTCTAATTTCATTCTTTTACATGTAGCTGTCCAATTTTCCCAGCACCACTTATTGAAGAGTCTGTCTTTTCTCCATTGTATATCCTTGCCTCCTTTATCATAGATTAGTTGACTGTAGTTTATCTCTGGGCTTTCTATCCTGTTCCATTGATCTATATTTCTGTTTTTGTGCCAGTACCATACTGTCTTGATCACTGTAGCCTTGTAGTATAGCCTGAAGTCAGGAAGCCTGATTCCACCAACTCCGTCTTTCCTTCTCAAGATTGCTTTGGCTATTTGGAGTCTTTTGCATTTCCATACAAATTGTAAAATTTCTTGTTCTAGTTCTGTGAAAAATGCCATTGGTAATTTGATCAGGATTGCATTGAATCTGTAAATTGCTTTCGGTAATATAGTCATTTTCACAGTGTTGATTCTTCCAATCCAAGAACATGGGATGTCCCTCCATCTGTGTTGTCTTTAATTTCTTCCATTAGTGTCTTATAGTTTTCTGAGTACAGGTCTTTTATCTGCTTGGTTAGGTTTATTCCTAGGTATTTTATTCTTTTTGTTGCAATGGTGAATGGGATTGTTTCCTTAATTTCTCTTTCTGATCTTTCATTGTTAGTGTATAGAAATGTAAGAGATTTCTGTGTGTTAATTTTGTATCCTGCAACTTTACCAAATTCATTGATTAGTTCAGGTAGTTTTCTGGTGGCATCTTTAGGATTTTCTATGTATAGTATCATGTCATCTGCAAACAGTGACAGTTTTACTTCTTCTTTTCCAATTTGGATTCTTTTTATTTCTTTTTCTTCTCTGATTGCTGTGGCAAGGACTTCCAAAACTATGCTGAATAGTAGTGGCGAGAGTGGACATCCTTGTCTTGTTCCTAATCTTAGAGGGAATGTTTGCAGTTTTTCACCTTTGAGAATGATGTTAGCTGTATATTTGTCATATATGGCCTTTATTATGTTGAGGTAGGTTCCCTCTATGCCCACCTTCTGGAGAGTTTTTATCATAAATGGGTGTTGAATTTTGTCAAAAGCTTTTTCTGCATCTGTTGAGATGATCATGTGGTTTTTATCCTTCACCTTATTAATATGGTGTATCACATTGATTGATTTGTGTATATTGAAGAATCCTTGCATTCCAGGGATAAACTCCACTTGATCATGGTGTATGATCCTTTTAATGTGTTGTTGGATTCTGTTGGCTAGTATTTTGTTGAGGATTTTTTTTTGCATCTCAATTCATCAGTGATATTGGTCTGTAGTTTTCTTTTTTTGTAGTATCTTTGTCTGGTTTTGGTATCAGGGTGATGGTGGTTTCATAAAATCAGTTTGGGAGTGTTCCTTCCTCTGCAGTTTTTTGGAAGAGCTTGAGAAGGATGGGTGTTAGCTCTTCTCTAAAAGTTTGATAAAATTCACCTGTGAATCCATCTGGTCCTGGACTTTTGTTTGTTGGGAGATTTTTAATCAACCCCAGGACTTTTAAAAAGTAATTATTAGCAGGTATTTATTTAACATCTGTTTTCCAAATCATTGTAATGAGGACTAAAAGGAATTGAAAGATACTGTCCATAGTCTGTGAGTGGTGTAGGTAGAAACCCTAGATGGAGGGTGTAATCAAGCAATGGGCTTGTGTTCCCGCAGTGCAGAAAGCCAAACTGGCAGCTAGAGTCTGCAGCAAAGTTAGGGTTTATTGCAGGGCGCCAAGCAAGGGAGTGGAGTGAGAGACGTCTCAGATCCAGTTAGAGGTTTTTTTTTTTTTAAGGGAAAGAACAAAGAAGCTGGGATTGATCATCGTGTTGTGACGTCTCTGTGACATTTCTTAATCATAGTTTTGGTTTTGTGAGTCAGGCTGTCTCTGCTTTGTGATTCACTAGCTGGTTGGTCCATAACTCGGGGGTCTGTTAAGTCATCTTGCCCTAGAGAAGTAGCTTGTATATTAATGATGATATCTGATGATACAACAGCAATTATAGCACATTAAAGATATTATCAACAATATCAGTTTTGGTCATCTGACTTGGTTGATTAGTGTTTAGTTAGCACAGGATTAAGGTCAGAGGAGACAAGAAAGGGAATAAAGGTGGATAGAGAGCTTAATCATAAACTTGGCAGGGGAGCTCGGTTTTAGGGAGTCTTGGTTTCAAGGGGATGGCAGGAGCAAAGGCACAGGCTATAAATAGGCACCTGACAACAGTTTGATGTGGTAGGCTCATGATATGCTAGCCTGGAGTTAGAGCATGGATGTCATGTTAAAGAACTTGGACTATTGATCTGGTCTTTTTTTTCTGACTCTTGAGAGTGCATTTGAGCCACCCTGGGGAGCTTTAAAGAGTTAAAAAAAGCAATGCCTGGAAACCACCTCTAGAGATCCTGTTTAATTTTCTGGAACCTACTCTAAACTGTTGGTATTTTTACTTAGGCTCCCCAGGTAATGCTGTATATAATGTTGTAAGTAATCAAGTTTTATTGAGAAAAGGAGGAAAGAGATTGGTGACCAGAGGTCAAGTGGTTAATAAGTGAACTGATCACAAAAAGGAAGAAGGTGACTTTTGCATAAACTTTTATTGATACACATGGGCAGGAGAGCAATAGTCTGCGATCAAGCTAACTACTGACCTTAGAAAATGGGGGAGAGAGTTTCTGGCATTACAGCAATAAATAACATGTTAGAGATTTGCTGATCCAAAATATGATGAAATAGAATGTAAAAGCTCCTGGGGAATTGTTTCTTCTCTTGACAAAGTAGTAAATGTAATCTCCTTATTAGATAACTAAGGAACTTGAACGCCCTGATAGTCTTTTTGGAGGATGAAAGGCTGTTTTGGTGTGAGTGAGCAAATTTTTAAGGCAACATAAGCAGCTGCATGCACCATACGTTATAGATATTTTACTTTTGTGAACTGATACTTCTGTTGATTCTTCTGGGTCTCCTGTTTGTAAATACATAGCCTGTCTTGTTTGAATAAAAATGCGGATGGAGTTGGCATTTACTTTTTTGTTGTTGTTGTTATTGTTTTTAAGAGACAATAAACAGCATATATTTAGAGTGTACAATCTGGTATCCCAATCTCCCAATTCATCCCCCCCCCCCAACCCTCCCCGCTTGGTGTCCATATGTTTGTTCTCTACATCTGTCTCTATTTCTGCCTTGCATTTCCTCTTTCATAGCTGTTAGCATTTGCCTTATGTATTGAGGTACTCCTGTATTGGGTGCATATATATTTATAATTGTTACCTCCTCCTCTTGGATTGATCCCTTGATCTTTAGGTAATGTCCTTTCTTGTCTCTTGTAACATGTTTTATTTTAAAGTCTATTTTATCTGATATGAGTATTGCTACTCCAGCTTTCTTTTGATTTCCGTTTGCATGGAATATCTTTTTCCATCCCCTCACTTTCAGTCTGTATGTGTCCCTACATCTGAAGTGGGTCTCTTGTAGATAGCATGTATATGGGTCTTGTTTTTGTATCCATTCAGCCAGTCTGTGTCTTTTGGTTGGTGCATTTAGTCCATTTCCATTCAAGGTAATTATTGATATGTATGTTCCTGTGACGATTTTCTTAATTGTTTTGTTGTTCATCTTTGTAGGTCCTTTTCTCCTCTTATGTTTCCTGCTTAGAGAGGTTCCTTTAGCATTTGTTTTAGGGCTGGTTTGGTGGTGCTGAATTCTCTTAGCTGTTGCTTGTCTGGAAAGCTTTGGATTTCTCTGTTGAATCTGAATGAGATCCTTGCTGGGTAGAGAATTCTTGGCTGTAGGTTCTTCCCTTTCATCACTTGAAATATATCATGCCACTCCCTTCTGGCTTGCAGAGTTTCTGCTGAGAAATCAGCTGTTAACCTTATGGGAGTTCCCTTGTATGTTCTTTGTCGTTTTTCCCTTGTTGCTTTTAATAACTCTTCTCTGTCTTTAATTTTTGTCAGCTTGACTGCTATATGTCTTGGCGTGTTTCTCCTTGGGTTAATCCTGCCTGGGACTCTCTGCACTTCCTGGACTTGGGTAGCTATTTCCTTTCCCACGTTAGGGAAGTTTTCAACTAGAATCTCTTCCAATATTTTCTCAGGTCCTTTCTCTCTCTCTTCTCCTTCTGGTACCCCTATAATGCGAATGTTGGTGCATTTAACATTGTCCCAGAGGTCTCTTAGGCTGTCTTCAGTTCTTTTCATTTTTTTTTCTTTATTTTTTTCCCCATCAGTTGATTATCACCATTGTGTCTTCCAGCTCACTTATTCACCCTTCTGCCTCAGTTAATCTACTATTGGTTCCTTCTAGTATGTATTTCATTTCAGTTATTGTGTTGCATATCTCTGTTTGCTCTTTAATTCTTCTAGGTCTTTGGTAAACTTTTCGATCTTTGCATCTAGTCTTTTTTCAAAGTCCTGGATCATCTTCACTATCATTATTCTGAATTCTTTTTCTGGAAGGGTGCCTATCTCCTCTTCATTTAGTTGTTTTTTGGGGTTTTATCCTGTCCCTTCATCTGGTATAAAGTCTCTGCTTTTTCATTTTCTCTATCTTTCTGTGGCTGTGGTTTTCAGTTCTGCAAGACGAAATACTGCTGATACTGCTTGATTCTGCTGTCTGCCCTCTTGTGGAGGAAGCTATCTGGGAGGCTTTTGCTGGTGCTTCCTGATGGGAGGGACTGATGGTGGGTAGGGCTGGGTGGGTGGAGCTCAGTAAGACTTTATTCTGATTTGGTGGGCAGAGCTCAGTAAAACTTTAATCTGCTTGATGGGTGGGGCTGTGTTCCACCCTTGCTGGTTGTTTGGCTTGAGGCTACCCAGCAGTGGAGCTTACAGGCTCTTTGGTGGGGCTGATGGTGGACTCTGGGAGGGCTCACGCCAATGAGCACTTCCCAGAACCCCTGCCGCCATTGCCCCTGTCCCTTCGGTAAGCCACAGCTGCCCCAACCTCCACAAGCAACCCTCCAACACCAGCAGGCAGGCCTGGTTCAGTCTCCTATTGGGTCATTGCTCCTGCCCCCTGCATCCTGGTGAGCACACTTTTTTTGTGTGCCCTCCAAGAGTGGAATCTCTGTTTCCCCCAGTCCTGTGGAGGTCCTGCAATCAAGTGCTTCTAGCTTTCAAAATCTGATTCTGTGGGGATTTCTCCTGTTGCTGGACCCCCAGGTTGGGAAGCCTGACGTGGGGCTCAGAACCATCACTTTAGTGGGTGGACTTCTGCAGTATAACTGTTCTCCAGTTTGTGAGTCACCCACCCAGCATTTATGGGATTTGATTTTAAAACGATTGCACCCCTCCTACCATCTCATTGCGGCTTCTCCTTTGTCTCTGAATGTGGAGTGTCTTTTTTGGTGAGTTCCAGTGTCTTTCTGTCAATGATTGTTCAGCAGTTAGTTGTAATTCCGGTGCTCCTGCAAGAGGGAGTGAGCGCGTGTCCTCCTACTCTGCTCTCTTGATCCTATCTGGAGTTAGCATTTACTGAACTTCATAACAAATTGAAATGTTATGTGTTAGCAAAATGTGAGCAAAATGTTTTGTGTTAGTCACAAACTAATCAGCAACTGGGCCTTTTTGGTATTGGATAGTGAGAAATAAAGTATTTGTTTTTTACTAAGCAGAATTGCTTTAGCTGGAAACCAGGGAAAATGGAACTACACATATTATATTGCAGTAATGTGTAGTAGTTGAAAAGTGGGGGCTCTGGAACTGCACTGCCTGCAGTAGAATCCAAGCTGTAGCTGTTTCACTTCACACAGATTATTTTCTTTGCCTCATTTTTCTCATTTGTACAATTAGGTTGATAACATTACTCCTTCAGAAGGTTTTTGTGAGAACTAATTGACACTCCATGTAAAGTATGTAGAACAGTATTTGATACACACACACACACATTTCCTATTGTAAATGAAGAGGTCTAAATTAAAAAGTATTGTTACCTACTATGGGCTCTCTCAGCAATTAATTCTTGTGGTCCCTGTTCTATTTCCTGACAACCTGAGCCTGAATGCCAGGATCTAAAAGCAGGCGTTACCTTGGGTGTAGTGAGTATATGGGTGAGCTGTCAGGTGAGTAGGTTCAAGGTCAGGCCAGCAGCAGACCTAGGGGTAGGAGTTCTCTCAAATGAATCCACCTGCAGCAAAACCTCTCTTCTGATTAGGATTTCAGCTTGAGGCTGTCTGCCATTTGGAAGGGCTCTAGCTGAGTGCTTGAAGTCCTTCAGTTTGCTCCCTGTTGACTCTTTCTTCACTGGCCTCCTTTTCCAGCTTCTGCCTGTGGGATTAGAATAGTAATACCCCCAAGGAGTACTTACTCAGCGTGATCTGTTAGGATACAAGAAAAAATGGTAAAAGTTAGTCTATATTTTTGTCTTTCCTCTTTCAAATTATTTTTTAAAAATATGTTTTCTAATATATTAATGTGATAGCATGTGTATAGCTTACAAGTAAAATATACATATATTGTAGTTATGTGCCCAAGTATGCTTTTACTTGTAAGGTCATGATTTAAAGTTTCCTAGAACACTTTCAGAAGTAGGGGAGGATGGGGCCTCCTCAGGAGTTTCACAGCTGTGCTCTTATTTGTCTTGGTGCCCCGCTGTGGCGAATCCCCCCCTTTTACCTAGCAGCAGTGGGAATCACAGAAAGCCTGGAAACGAAGGCTGAGGCCTGTTGTGGTACACTTCTCCCTGCTCTTGACATTTCCTGCTTCTGCCAGTCGCAGCTGGAGTGTTTTCTGTGCTGCTGTTGGGACCACCTGTCTTTTGCCAAAGTTAAATTATCTGGGGTCTCCTTTGTCCACATGAAAGTTTTGGTGATTTGGCATCAGTCAGCTTTCTCCAGCAGTGTGGATCTTTATATCCCATACCATTCAGAACTTTCTCAGGTTTTTTTTTTTGCGGGGAGTGGGGTTGGTTTTTCTCTAGTGTGGTCACCTTTCCTAGCACAGCTAAATATTTTTGCTTAATTTTGTCTGTCATTTCAGTGAAATTTTTCAAGAGGGAAAGTAAACTGAAGGGTTCAATTTGCTATCTTGAAACCAAAAGCCTGGCATGTTTTTAGATTTTTATTTAAAAAGAAATATTTATTGCTTATTTTAAACCAATAAGTTTTTTTTTACTTTAATTACTTAAGAACTAATGTTGAATCTTTCTGTAAAGCTTTTAAAATCTTAATAAACTTTCACCTTCCTCATTTTATGTTAAATATAGATTTAAAAATATTCTTTTTTTTTTTGCATAATCCTAAGTTTGGAATAATAATCCTAGCTCACTGCTTTATTTACTCTAATATTGTTGAGTACCTACCACAGGTACTTGGAGATGACATGAAATGAATATTAAGATCAATAAGGCAGTAATCTCTGTCCTTAGTCAAGGAGGGTAGACACTTTACTAATAGTAGTTAATTATGATAAAATAAATGTTCAAATAACAGTTTAGATAAAGTACTATGAGATTATCAAGGAGCAAGTGATTAATTCTATCTAGATGATAGGAGAGCTTCATTCACAGAAGCATGTTAGTTGAGCTGGGCCTTGAGGAATACATTATTTAACAGGTGGTAAAAGCACAGAAGAAACACTCTAGGCACGGGAAGAAGCATGAGCAGAGGTGTAGAAGGGTAAAATTTATGGCATGTTCCAAGAATGGTTTTTTGCTCGGTGAGGGTGGAACATAGAATATATGATGGTGAATGAAGGGAAATAGGAATGGGGGTGAAATCAGCGGCTGGATAGCCTCAGGCATGACATTAACATGTCCTCAGAGACTCTTATCACCAAAATCATACTATTTGTCTAGGCTACCTGATAGTATACTTGGGGGGGGGTGGGGGGGGGGTAAGCTGAAATAGGAAAGTGGGATTATGATAGCTCTATATCTGTTCCCCAGATTCTTCTTTTTATCTGTTAGGGTCATGATGGGAGATGAGAAGGAAAAGAGCACGCAAAACAAGATTGCTATGACAGCATACAAAATTTAATAAACCAAACCTGAATTTAAATTTTTAGAAATGTTCCTTTAATTACTATGTTAAATTTAGGAAAAATCTTTTCTATAGCAGGGAAATAAACCTATAATTTCTATGTAGTTTTGTTCTTCTCTTGTTAAAGTATAGTGCCATCTAGTTATAATGTGAGTGTTGAACCATAATTAACTTTCTTTTTTTTTTTAAGGTGGTGAAAACAGTTGGTTTGCGTGAGGTCTGGTTTTTTGGGCTGCAGTATGTGGACAGCAAGGGTTATTCTACATGGCTTAAACTGAATAAAAAGGTAAAGTGTGTATGAGAACATCCAGCTAATAATTAAGTTGCTTTGAAGTTATCACGATCGTGAATTTGTGCCAGAAAAGCTCAGAGTCTGATTTCAAGCCTCCTTTTACAGTTACCTCTGTAAATCATTAGAGGTGTCATGTCTTTTAATTTAGTAAGGTACCATCAACTTATCGTCTTCAAGGAAAGAAATGTTCACTTTTCCTGTTTGAAAACTCAGTAGTAAGAAGTATTACGAGGTGTTACTTACTACTTTGACCTTAATTTAAACATCTTCAGGATAAGCTTCTCAAGAGAAATTTCAATTTGGTTATTAGGATCTGTGAATTATCGGTCACATTCGTGAGCGTACTTTTTTTACAGGTTTAGAATCTTACCTCATAGATTTAAAATTTTACTTATGTTTTACATCCCACTTTGTTCCAAAGAGAATTTTATGTGACTATGGTTAGTTATTGTGAACTTAAGACATTTTTATTGATTATACTTGAAATTACTGTTCCAGGTGACACAGCAAGATGTTAAAAAAGAGAATCCTTTGCAGTTCAAGTTTAGAGCTAAATTCTTTCCTGAAGATGTTTCTGAGGAATTAATTCAAGAAATAACCCAGAGACTTTTCTTCTTGCAAGTTAAAGAAGCTATCTTAAATGATGAGATATATTGTCCACCAGAAACTGCAGTTCTTTTGGCTTCCTATGCTGTCCAAGCCAAGTATGGAGATTATAATAAAGAGGTTCATAAGCCGGGGTACCTGGCTAATGATAGACTCCTACCCCAGCGGTGAGTGAAACAGGCTTTTATGTTATAGTCTCTGAAAAATTATGTTTTAGAAGCTTGTAAATGTTTGTGGGTTTTTTGGTGGTGGTTGTTTTTTTAGATTTTTTAAGTTGCCAGCTGGATCAGACAGTATACTTTTAAAAGTTATGACCCAGAAGCTACATAGATTTATATACGCTGTAATTACTTAAACTTTCTGCCTCTTCTTATTTCACAAGGTAAGCAGTAAATGGAGGCAGTGATAATTTGGGCTTGAGGAGGACATGATTATTGCTGCTTATTAGTAAAAATTCTCACACAGGTAGATAGTTGCTTAATAAATGCTTTTGAAAATAATAAGTGCCAGGTTATATTTCCTCCATAGAATTAAAATTAACTTTCTAACTTTTCAAAAGGCCTTTTCAACTTGGTTTTCAGACTCAGTCTAGTGCTCTATCCTCACCTGCAGCATGCAGACCGGCAGCAGAACCAGGCTACTGACGCCTGGTGTGGTGAAGGAAAGTGCGGCATTTACTGCAGGGCACCAAGCAGGGCAGTGGGAGACAAGCCTAAGATCCACCCCCACTTGGCCTTTGAGTGAGGGGCTTTTTAAAGGGGAAGAACAAAGGGACTAGAATTAACCACTGTCTTATGACACCTTGGGAGTCAGAAGTCTGTGGTTTAAGATCCTCTGGCCAGGTGCTCTGTGACTCAGGGGTCTGCTAGCTCATGCTGCCCTGGAGAAACACCCTGAGTTTGTACATTAGTGATGATATCTGTAATAGCAAGTTTAGTACATTAGCAGTGTTATCGACAGTAGCAACTTTAGTCATCTGACTTGGTTGATCAGTGTTCAGTTAGCACATGATTGAGGATCAGAGGGGACAAAAAAAGGGAATAAAGTTTTGGATAGAGAGCTTAATGAAAAACTCGATAAGAGAACTTGGTTTAGGGGGACTCGGTTTCAATATAACAGTTATTTTAAAGTAACATGGCATAGGAAAACATCATCAGCAGAAGACCTAGATTTTGAAGGCTGATTCTACCCTTTGCTAATTATGTGGCCTTAGGTTGCATAACCTAACTCTCTGAGCCTCTGAATCTGCAAAATGGGGATAACTGTCTGAATCTGCAAAATGGGGATAACAGTTTTGCTCTGTCAACTTTACTGTTTATGATTACAGTTCATGAACTGTATGCTTTACAGTTTTAATTGTAAAGTGTGATACAGGTGTTAGTTGGTAGTAGTATTTATAAAATCTAGAAAGTACATCAAATATTACTTTTAAATATCTCAGTTCTTGATTATAGTAGCATATATGACCCTGATATTAGAATGTAGATGGGGATTTTTCTTTAGAATCCAGAGAAGTTATTATAGTTCTTAGCGCAAATACCTGAATTTTAAAATTTCTATTTAAAGGCAAAACTGCATATTATTAACCTCAAGTTTCAGTTCTCTATCACTTCCTCATAGTATTTAAGCTCTTAGGTATAATTTCTTTTTTCATAAGTACTGAATGTGAAGAAACCCAAAAGTACTTTGTCTACTTTTTATTAATTTGCTGTGGTTGTGTTAACGATTATTTTTCGCGAATAAATTATATTCTGTTGTTATATGTTGTTATATGCTTTATAGGTACCATTAAGTATGGTAGCTTTAATAATTGATTATTAAATGTTATACTGTCCTGTTCTTTAATATTACAAGTTATCTTAGAAGGTAAAATAATGCATGTTGTTCACTGAAAGGATCAGGAATATGAGATACTTGGTAGTCTCTGTCTGTTTTTGATTATTATTCCAACTCCAAAATTCCTTGTCTCAGATTTTTTAAGCACTGAATTGAGTAATTGATTACTGGTACAGTAGAATTTCATTTCAGATAAGAGTCTTTATTTTAATTGAGGTATAATTTATATATAGTAAAATGCCAGCAGGTTAGCTTTTAAATCAGTACATAAGGTAAATATTATATATAATCAAAATTACCCTTAAAATTCTTAATTGTTCATAAAATAGTCATGTTTTACTTCAACAAGTATAACATAGATAATTCTTTCAATGTTAGATCAGATTGCTGTTTTGGTGAGTACCAGATGAAGTAATTGGCTTACATTTAGTAGTCATGTGATTAAAAATTTTTTTTTCTAGAATCACTGGAATACTGGAATCACACTTAACCACAATTAATTTAACTTCTTTTATATGCACATGTGCTGTAACCCCCTGTATTTAGAAAGAAGGAAGATAGCACATGCTGGTCAAGACTTGGTCTTTAACTTTGAAGGTCCAGTCAGGTGTCCTTCAAGTTGTTAGTCTAAGGAGGACTAATTCAAATTTAAAAGAGACTTATAAAGTCAGAATACTAAGTTTTTGGTTTAGAATGTAGAAGATACCTTCAGTTGTTGATTTATTCCACGTATAGTATATAACAAACTTTTACCACTAAATACCTGGGGGAAAATTAGTAATCAGGTTATTTGGTGAATCTAAATCAAACACAATATTTTGATGATTTTGATGGATGTTTATAATTCTTGTATTGAAAAACCCAGATAAGCAATCTCTTCTCCCACAGTGGAGTTCAGCAGTCTGCTGATACAAGTAATCAGCTCCACCAGATAGCATCCCTCTCTTTTATTTATTTATTTATTCATTCATTCATTCATTCATTTATTTATTTATTTATTGGCTGTGTTGGGTCTTCGTTGCTGCACACGGGCTTTGTCTAGTTGCGGTAAGCCAGGGCTCCTCTACATTGTGGTGCGTGGGCTCCTCATTGCCGTGGCTTCTCTTGTTGCGGAGCACAGGCTCTAGGTGTGTGGGCTTCAGTAGCTGCAGCATATGGGCTCAGTAGTTGTGGCTCACGGGCTCTAAAGCGAAGCCTCAGTAGTTGTGGCACACAGGCTTAGTTGCTCTGCTGCATGTGGAATCTTCCTGGACCAGGGATTGAACCCATGTCCCCTGCACTGGCAGGCAAATTCTTAACCACTATGCCACCTAGGAAGTCCCAGCGTCCCTCTCTTTTAAAAAGAGCTGTACATATATATATATATATAAGTTTTTATGTATGAGGTTTCTGCCTTGGGCATTTGGGTGGTTTGTTAATACCTTTTCAAGGTTAGAGGAGAAGGAACACATTTCAGAGGAGGAAGATTTCAGTTTTGAACCTATTGAGCTTGAAATATCTCCAGTATAAAAGCAGTTTCAGTACAGTGTTGGGGTTGAAGCCAGATTGTAGTGGACTGGGGGCAATCATGGGAGGTATGGAAATGAAAGATGGTGAATATGAACAGTTCTCAAAAGAAATTTGGCTGTGACAAAGACAAAGACTAAGAGGAGGGGAAGCATGAGTTTGTAGACATGTTCTTTAAAAGGTAGAAAAGAAGGAATTCCTGTAATCACTCTACAAATTTTTGCCTCTTCTGTTCTGGCTCTGGGCATTAGTGGTGAGCAACATGGGTGTGATCTTTGCTCTCTTGACACAAATAAGTATATAGGCATACCTCCTTTTTTTTTTGCGCTTTGCTTTATTGTGCACTGTAGGTATTGTTTTTTTTTCTTCTTTTTTTAACAAATTGAAGATTTGTGGCAACTCTGCATCAAGGAAGTCTGTTAGCACTATTTTATTTCCAGCAGCTTTAGCTACTTCATGGGTCTGTGTCACATTTTCTCACAATATTGCAAACTCTCCACCAGCAGAAAGATTATGACCTCCAGAACGTTCAGATGGTGGTTAGCATTTTTAGCAATAAAATATATTTAAATTAAGGTATGTACATTGTTTCTATGGACATAATGCTATTGCACACTTAATGGACTACAGTATAGAATAACCATAACCTCTACATGCACTGGGAAACCAAAAAATTTGTGTGACTTGCTTTACTGCGGTAGTCTGGAAATGAACCAAAAATATCCCTGAGGTATGTCTGTATCTAGGCAGGGGACAATAAATGATGGAGTGAAGATCCTGAAAAATAGAGGGGTAAGTCATTTAAAGCCCCACATAGACAGACTTAAAGCCAGGTCGGACAGATTAGCCTTACCTGAAGAAGGACTACTTTTTTCTGGACAGAAGAAAAAAAAAGTGGGAACTTTTAGTTTAGTTTTTTTTGTTTTTAGTTTTTATCTTTTTTTTAAATTTAATTTTTATTTTATATTGAGGTATAATTGATTTAAAATGTGTCTGTTTCAGGTATATGACAAAGTGGTTCAGCTATATATATATCTCCATTCTTTTTCAGATTCTTTTCCAAAGTGGGAATTTTGGGATATCTGCAAATCAGTCATGCAGATTAATAATACAAGCACATTATACAAAATGCAAACGAATGAGATTTGAAATGCAGGCTATAAAAAGCCAGAACATAAATCTTAGTGGCATTTAATTAATCCATACCTTCAGATTTAGTTAAATTTGTAATATCTGCAGTGGGCTTCACTGATTATGCCCTCAAGGCTTGCGCCTTGGTGAGCACAGAGGCCAGATGGCAAGAGAGAGTATAAAGACAAGAAAAATGTGGAAACTTAAGTGCTGTAAAGAGGAAGAAAAATATCTCCCCAAAAGCAAGCGCTTAAAAGAGGATACATAGAGAAAGTGGTGTGTAGTAAGAACATCATGGTCAGTCTGAGGCCTCGCTAAGGAATTCATTCTAAAAAGTGAGTAACTTGTCCAAGGGAAGATTCTATCCCATTTATGCTGCCAAAAAGTCCATGGGTTTACCTTAAAATTTTTACATAGGAAAAAGGTAATATTTTAACACCACAGCTTTTGCTATCAGTAAAATAGGATCTGAGTATTCACCAATATAGGAAGACGGGTAATTATCATCATAATTCCCAAGGAGAGTAGAAATACATAGCAGAGTAGTAACCATAGAAGGCAAATTATATGCATGCTGAATTTGCTTATTTGGTGTTAAAATATTAGTAGTTGAAAATAAGAATGTTTATTTGTTTGCTTACATTTGCAGAAGAAACACTGGAAGGATACAAAAAAACTAATAAGTTATTTGAAGCATTGGAGGGTGATGAAAAAAATGCCTTTTCACTTGTATACTTCTTATATAAAAGTATTACCTATAGAAAATGACAAAATTAAATTTAGCAGTAAAGAAAGTAAATACATAGAGTCATAGAATAATTAAGACCCAAGAATTCTGATTTCAATCTGTTCTTTAATAGTTTTATTAATCACGAGCGAGCCATTTTCCCGTTTTTTTGGTCCAATATTTTATTCATTTCAAACATTTGGATTCCCATAAAGTATCCATACAACTATTTTAAAAAACATGTATTATGTAAAATAATTTCAGGATCATAGAATCTTTTAATTTTGAGATAATTGTAGATTCACACACAGTTGAAAGAAATGATAGTGAGGTGCAGGTCTAATGTATCCTTCTCCCAGCCTTCCCTAATGGGAAGTACAATATCACAACTAGGATGTTGACATTGATGCAGTCCACTGACCCCATTCAGGTTTCATCAGTGTTACTGCAGCCATTTGTGTGTATGTATGTATTTGTTAATTCTGTGCAGTTTTATCATGTGTATAGCTTTGTATGACCACCACAGTTAAGGTACTGAATGATTCTAGGCTTTTAAAAAAAATATTGATTTTAAATCTTTGAGGCGTTTTCATAGAGTTTTTTTCCTCACAGTGTTTTGGAACAACACAAACTAACAAAAGAACAGTGGGAAGAAAGAATACAGAACTGGCATGAAGAACATAGAGGAATGCTAAGGTATTTAGGTGATTTTCTTAGTGTTTTTCCTCAAATTAAAGTTGGTTTTTTTCCCATACCATTTATTGTTACATCAGCTTATCCCCAAAAGATTAGCTGATTTATATGAATAAATATAAACACTAAATTTAATCCAAAGTGTTTTTGTAATTTGGTGTTACTTTTATTTATATATATTAAAATTACCTTAATTTCAACAGGGAAGATTCTATGATGGAATACCTGAAGATTGCACAGGATCTAGAAATGTATGGAGTCAACTATTTTGAAATAAAAAATAAAAAGGGAACTGAATTGTGGCTAGGCGTTGATGCTTTGGGTCTGAATATCTATGAACATGATGACAAGTAAGTAAATTAGTTGCATAGTTCACTAATTTTATGTTAGTGACTTCAATCTTTATGTTTGTATAGTTCTTTCTGGGTTTGATTACCCTTAACTGCTTTTTTTCCCTCCCAAATTAAAAGATTAGTTAGTGCCACATAGACTCTCACATAACATATCTGTTTTCTCAATATCTTGCAGTTTCAGAATTCTGTTTCTCAAGTGTATTTATCAAATAGAATGATTCACTTTTATTTGAACTGTGCTTCTTGATGTCTTATGAGTTATATCTAGTAACTTAATTACAATTTGTTCTCTCACAGATGAAGAGTGATTTCTTAAATGTTATGCCTGGCCTATAGATTGAAATTGAAATTAACATGTTTAAATCAGGAGCGATGAGATAATGGATTAATAAGTGTATAATTTACTGTATTTTGTAACACTCTTTTTTGAACATTTATCTTACAGGAATTGTTTTGAATATTTTTGGATATCAATAAAGTAGAATATTCCTGTATCATGCATAGTGAACAGTATGATTTTATTTTGAATTTGACCAGGAATATATAATATGTCAGGCTCTTTGAGCACTTTTCAGTAATAATAGCTACAATTGCTTTATACCTTTCTTTAATTTACCATATCACATAAACATCAAAGTCTGTGCCAGTAATGCCTCCTCCTAAGATGTTTCTTTTTTTTCTGGGTTGGCTCCAGAACTTTATTTTTATTATTTATGGGTATCTAATAAAATACATATTCTTAAGCAAATATACTAACTCCAAAAGAGAGGATTTTACTGATTTTATTCTGACATATTTTCCCCATATTACAAAGCAAGTTAAAATGCTATATCATTCAGAAGAGAAAGTTTTGAAATTTTTGAATGAAAAGCAAAAATGACTTCAAGAGTAATTTTTGTGGATGAAATCTTTTCTTTCTTTAAGAAATTTTTGAATGAGTTTCTGTTAGAGTACCTATTATAGTTATGACTACAGATAAAGATGGGGAATGTCAAAGAGGGGTTAGCTCAAGATGGGAGGGATTAGGATGGGGGACTTTGGACTTAACCGGAATGGTTCAGTTTCTCTTTATAATGAGAATATATTTATCTTAAGGGATGTTTTCATTTTTTAAGGTTAACACCTAAAATTGGTTTTCCCTGGAGTGAAATCAGAAATATTTCATTTAATGACAAAAAATTTGTTATAAAGCCGATTGACAAAAAGGCACCCGTAAGTAAGATTCTTTCATTTTGTGTGTTAACTCTTTAAATTTCTGCTACTTTGCTATGCTGTCACTTGAAGAATGGCATTGTTCATTTATTGAATTGCTTCTGAGGAATATTCTCTTTCATAGTTTAACTTTCCCAATGATGAAATAACATTAAAAATACAAGGTTTTAATCTTTTTACAACATATAAATTACTAGAGTTTTATTTTAACTGAGGCTTAGCTATAAGGAAGGTAATGTTTATTAGGAGGTGGTTGAAAACAATCACCATTCCTATTTTAAAAAAACATGTTGGTGGCTAGAATTAATAGAGGTAGCTCTACTCTAAATTAAGTAGTTTATAGAGATTTGCGTTATGAACATTGTATTTTTGTAACTCGAAGCCCTGAACTTAAGAAATCTTTATATTTAAATAGATTTTTTGATTCCTCTAGTGTCAGGTATACTCCAGTATTTTAACTCAGTTATTGGAAAGACAAAGATATGGAGAACATTTCTAGGTTAAAAAGCTTAACAGCCCCGAACAAAGGTCTGATTTTGAGATTAATGGCAAAAGGCAAAACAAACAAAAATTTCTCCTCTGAGGTGAAGGAACTGATGCTCATAGTTCCTTTGGAGAAGAAAAAAGAATAATGACATTTAATGCATTGAGAGGGTAAGAACATTAGCTTCTCCCCGAAACTGGTAGGGAATGAAAAGGTGAAGAGCCAGCTAATGTGAAAGTGTGGCATGCACACAAGGAGTGAAGAATTTTGTGATTTCTAAACTGTATGGAGTATGACATTAGAATTCATAGCACAGGTTGAAATTTAGTACAAATTGTTGTGGGAGGGACTGTCCTTCATGAAGGTTTTAAATTCAGGCTCCTTTATGTTTAGGATTTTGTTTTTTATGCTCCTCGTCTGAGAATCAATAAGCGGATTTTGGCCTTATGCATGGGAAACCATGAACTCTACATGCGAAGAAGGAAACCTGATACTATTGAAGTACAACAGATGAAGGCTCAGGCTAGAGAGGAGAAACATCAGAAGCAGCTGGAAAGGTATGGCATTTATGGCCTTTTTTTTTTTTTTTTTTTTTAAGATTATTATTTATTTATTTTTGGCTGCATTGGGTCTCTAGTTGTGGTGAGCGGGGTCTACTCTTAATGTGGTGCGCAGGCTTCTCAGTGTGGTGGTTTCTCTTGTTGCAGAGCACAGGCTCTAGGCGTGCAGGCTTCAGTAGTAGCAGCACGTGGGCTCAGTAGTTGCAGCTTGCAGGTTCGGTAGTTGTGGTGCACGGGTTTAGTTGCTTTGTGGCAGAGTGGAAATGATCTTACTTTCCATGAGTTATTGGTCCCTGTATTCTGTATTCTTAAGTCATTTGCATGCAAATTGGGTTGAGTGTACAGTTTAGAGTCAGATACACCAGTTGTGGGCTAGCTGCAGGGTATTCTGTGTGTCTGACTGCCTGTGTCACTAGGACTAAGCTGGTGTCATACAAAGAATACGGGCTTTGGAATTAGGTAAATCTGGGTCTGAATTCTTTTATGATACTTGCTGAAAAGTAACTTCTGACCCACTGTTCTTTTGCCCTTGCTATGAAAATAGTAGTTCTGCTTTGAAGATTTTTTGTGTGAAATAGTGGTTTCAATATAGAAACATTTAGCAAAGTACCTGATGCTTTTAATAAATAGTAGCAATAAATCTTAATATTATTAATACATAGTCTGAATAGAAGTTAGTGTGAGAAGCTGGTCTGAATATGTTAGTTTTTAATCTTCACTTTAAGAAAAATGTAATTGGGACCATCTGGTATTCTTTAAAAAGTAATATATTCTAAAATATTTTTTGCATATTAGTACAGAGAATTGATAGTTTATTAATGTGTTATTTATGTTCTTAAAATAGACCAACTTGGTCAAACAAGTGTTTCCAAATTCAAACCCTAAGTAAAAATACTTATATCTGTGGTTTAGAGTAATCACAAGAGGCTTCATGGGGAAAGGGGGACTTCACTTTGAGAGTTAGAGACAGGGGTAAGATATTTTCAGAAGATGAAGCCAGCCTAAGCAAATGTGTAAAGATAAGAATATGCACGGCATGCCTAGTGGCCCATGAATGGACCAGGTTGGTCCTCCAGCAGTATTTAGGGGAGAAGCAAGCCTTTTCATTTTCATGAGGGAGACAAGACAGGCCTGCAAAAACTAGTTATCCTTAAGAAATGTGGAGAGCCAAAGGCATTTGTATTAATTGAATGAGGCATTAGTTGGTGATGGCTGTAGTCAGGGGAGAATTCTTAAAAGACATGAGACACAAGCCTCATAAGAGTGCAGCAGAGTATACTTTGCAAAATGCTTTAAATATTATAGTCAAGTTAAATATCAGCTATACATTTATTCCATTTTTTCAGTACAAAGACTAAATTTTCCCCCAAACTTGCTTGTTGTTAACTTCAGTCTTTTTTTCTGCTTCCATATCTCCTTTACCTCCATCCTTGAGGAATAATAAATGAAACATCAATAGGGAAAAGCTAAGTAACACCAGTGCCCATCTCCAGAAGGGGCCATCTGTGTGCCAGAGCTGGACCTGAAAGGTTCTGAATTCATGGAATATTATTGTAGCCTTTGGTCTTGAGATATGGTTAGTGGTGTAAGTCCTCATGAAGTGTCTCAGGGCCTCAGGGAGGGAGGGAGGGAGGGAGGAGGGTAACTGTCTTGGAGAACTGCCGCAGTACTGGATTTGATTGCGCAAAGGCTGGAGAGTGTTGGGGGTAAGCTATTCAGCATCCTAGAGTAGTAGGCAGCCTGGCATGGAAAAAAGTAGTTCTTGGCCATACTAGCAATTACTTGGAAAGTACTGTGCTCTTGCTTTCACCGACAAGCCTGCTTTTTCAGCTTTCTGAAGAATACAGAAAGGCAGCACCCTTTGTGGGGGACACCAGGCCCTTGCTTTGCACAAGGAGATTGGTAAACTCAAACATTTCCTTAAATCTCTGTCACCCCTGTCTTCTAGAAGGGTAGGGGCTCTCTTTAACTGTATATACTCTATAGATTGAAACAGGATAGGAAGAAAGAAGAGAATGTTCTGCAGAGGGAGTCCAAGTCTTGGGGGCAGGGAGTGCTTAGTTATTGACTCTTCCCCCTGGCTGTTGAGAGAGTACCTTGTAGGGAACTCTAGAACAGAGGTGGAGCTCCCCTGAATAAACGAACCCCAGGCCCTAGATTATTAAATGCTGTGAGGGTTTGTTAAAGCCAGTTGGGGAGGTATGATCACCCTTACACTCAGCGTATTGGCTTGGTCACTAGGCAGTCACCGTCCTTTGTCTGTCTTATGTCTTGCTGACTTGTCACAACTCTACCTGTTTGTCCTAAAGCTGGGTTCTCTTTTCATGTTGGAGGCAGATAGGTACTAGGAGCTGCAGGAATTTTTACATTTAGGTTTATTGAGTAAGAAATTGGTAAGAAATCTTTGCTGATAAGCTTATCAGAGATTGTAAGTTGAGAAACTACATGGTTTGGGTCTGAAATTCAGAATTGACATCATGTCATCAGTGTCTTAGAAATATTCACGTATGTTCAGATAAGTTTTAGAGGAAATCATAATCGATTTTTTTAACTAAAAAAGGGAAAATTATCCCCCTTAAAGTAGACAGTATTATCTGATAATTAACATAGTATCTCATCTAACTCTTATTCATCATTATACTTCTGGCCCTCAACATAGAGTCTGACCCACAGTAGGCCTTTGGTAGATGTTTAGTGAATGAATTTGTTTGTATTTAGATACATGCTATCATTCGAAGGGATTTGTCAAAGGAGATAAAACTGATTTGTCATCTTGTATCTAAGTGCAAGTTGGTACTACCTTAGAAATTAAACTTGTATTAATTAATTGTTAATGGTTGAAAATTGTTGCCCTCCCACGTTTTCTTGCTGTTTAAAGTGACACAGCCTTGTGTACTCCCTTCAAGCCTTTGTTATTTCGCCCAGTGGAGTGCTCCTGCTAGTCTAAAGAAAGCATGTTCTTGGGGATGGCAGCTGTGCTGTTAACTTGCTTTGTGCTAACATATAATTTAGTGTCAGGAGTTAATTTTAAACCATCATTCACTATACTTTTTGCGACCTCAATGTAAGAAATACATTATAATCCAGGGTATGAGTATGTAACAGTGACTTCTATATTCTCAACTATATGATTTTTGAACACATCTGAATATAATGAGGACCCTGTTAAAATATTTATGCTGTAGTTTCTTCTTAATTGATTCGTAGTTAGTACTTAGGCTCATGTGAATATTTCCATATATTAATTTGTAATAACACAATTGTAATTCCTTTTAAGGGCGCAATTAGAGAATGAAAAGAAGAAAAGAGAAATAGCAGAAAAGGAAAAGGAAAGAATAGAACGTGAAAAGGAAGAGCTAATGGAACGTCTGAGGCAAATTGAAGAACAGACAGCAAAAGCCCAGAAGGGTAAAAGTTTCTTTTTGACACAGGATTCAAAATTGTTGCTCTGTCAACAGATAATAGTATTTCTTACCCTGTTAAATCTTGTCATCTATAGAATAATTACATTTAATTGCCAATTTAATACTTAGTGGAATTACATCATAAACATGTTTAAGGCACATTTAACTATACAACGCTCATATATTTTTTGTCTTTCATTTACTTAAGCACTCAAATATTTTTATATGTACTCTTATTGTGTATTGCAAATGACTGTATGTGTTCATTTATTCCTATCACTATTCAGGGTTCCATAAACAAAAACACATTTTCATATTTTCTGGCATTTAAACAAAAGCATTTTGTGGATATTTAAGAACTTTAAGGCATTTAGGTAGTTTAAGGCATTTTAAGCTATTCTGACTAAACTCTTCTGGGACTCAGTCTGTAAATTTAATTTCAGTTTATTAAAAAATGCACAGCACATACAAGTGTTTTGTTTTTGGTAACTTGTTTGGAAGAACCTCCTTCCTAGGCCATAGGTAACCAAAATGCTACAGTATATGTATAGAAAGGATACATTGGATTTAGAGAGTGTGGTTGATATAAAGTAGCTCTAGAATATACTACTTTCAAACAAGAAATAGTGGGGAGAACAAAAGAAAAATGATATTAAACAAAATAAGATGTTATGCTCCTTCCTAAGCAGTAGGATCTAGGGGATAACATGAAATCTACATTATTTATAAAAATAGAATTAATACCTGCTTTCCTGACAACTAGCACCAGGCACTGAGTTCTATTGGAAATAGCTAGTAGTCTTATTTAAGGTTTATTTTGTTCCTCGCATCCGCCTGCTTCGCTGAAGAGATGCTCTTGAGCAGTGGGTAGTATAATTTGCAGATGGGGTAGCTAGAGGAGGAAGTCACAGAGGACGTTGTAAATCCACGAACCGATCATTCCAACTGCAAGAAGACTGGAAATAATATTTCTAAGAAAGGAAATAGAAAAAAACCTGGATTTTATTCTGACTCATTAGAAGCCTCATTTCTCAGAGCTAGAAAAGACCTAGAAACTATTTAGTTTAAAGCCCAGAGGTAGTGAAGAGACTTGTTTACAGGCCATAGCACAAGGGTAGAACTTGTTTCCTGAATTCCAACTTGATGCTGTTTCTAGCATTCTACATGCCTTTTCATCAGTTAAAGCAGACATTCATGATGTACCTGCTTTGTGCTGTATTTTAGAAAGACAGATACATAGCATGCACAGGAGTGAAGCCTGTGTGGTTGACAGAAATGAGATGTAGACATAAAAAAAACATTGATAAAGTGAGGTAACATGTACTGAGCACCATGTGAAGAGTGTAAGCAACAGTTTTAGAGGAAGAATGCTATTAAAAAAAATTCTGGAATGTACTAAAGTGTGTTTTTTTTGAAAAAGGGAAGTTTACAGAAATTTATGTTACTGTACTGAGAAGATTGAAGGATAGCACTTTTTCATTTACATGATACCTTTTCTGAGAGAATAGCTGTTCACTGAATCTTTCAATCTCATTTATTTTGGCTGTGTAATAAAAATATTAAATGATTTACATAGAGAAAAGTACTCAAGTAAAGAGGCACCTAAGAATATAAGGAAGATAGAACATAAGACAGAATATAGAGCATCCCTGTCAAGACAGTTTCAAGTCAGTCATCCTAAGACAAAGGACATCCAGTTTGTCTTTTTTTTGTTTTTGTTTTTTTTTCTAATAATAAAGCTTTTCCAGGCTGTCCTAAACTCTGTATTATTGTCTTGTAATTTATGCTGAATTCTCATTCAAATGCAGTAACTCAGGTCATATCCAAATCATGATATGCCAGTTTTGGACATTTCATATGAATTGCAATCATGCAAAATGTGGTCTGTTGTGACTTGTGCTGAGCATAATGTTTTAAAGGTTCATCACATTTTAGCATGTTTCAAGGACTTTATTGCTGAATAATGTTCCATTCTCTGCATGTAATGGTACATTTTATTTTTTCATCAGTGTTTGACATTTGGGTTGTTTCCACTGTTTGGCTGTTGTGAATATGCTGCTGTGAACATTTGTGTACAAGTAATTGTGTATCTGTATTTTTCATTTCTTTTGGGTATAAGCCTGGGAGTAGAATTGCTGAGTCATATGTTGAACATTTTTAGGACCAGCCCATCTGATTTCTGAAACAACTATATGCCATGTAACATTCGTACCAGCAAGGCATGTTTCCTCCATATCCTCACCAACACTTGTTAATGTTTGTCTTTTGATTATAGTCACCATAATGGGTATGAAGTGGTAGCTCATTGTGGTTTCGATTTGCATTTTCCTAATGGCTAATGATGTTGGGCATCTTTCCAAATCCTTATTGGCCATTTATATATCTTATTTGGAAAAATGTATTTTAAAAATTTCTGCCCATTTTTCAGTCACATTGTCTTTTTGTTGTTGCGGTATAAGAGCTCTTTTATATTTGTATATAAATCCCTTAACATATATCAGATATGTGTTATGCAGATATTTTCTCCTGTCCCTTGGGTAATCTTTTTACTACATTGATGGTGTTCTTTGATTTTAAATTTGGATGAAATCCATCCAGTCTATTTATTTATGTTGGCTTTATTGCTTTTGCTTTTGGTGTAATGCCTTAGAATCATCTTGGCTATGTTTGAACTACATAGACATGAATTTGTCTATAGTTATTTTTGGCTTCTTTTTGCTCATACTTATTCAGGAAACTACTTTGTTTTTTCACATAGTTGTGTAATATTCTGTTGCATGTATTTGCCGCAGTTTATCCATTCTCCAGGTGATGGACATTTGGAATATTTCCAGTTTGGGGCTGTTATAAAATAAGGCTGCTATGAGCATTCTTGACCATAGCACTTGGTGTACTTACCTACTAATTTGTGGGATGTACGCACTTAGGAGTGGAATTGGGGGATCGCAGCTATACAGAGCTATAGTAGGTACTGCCACCGGTTTCCCAAAGTGATTGTATCGATTTTCATTCCTACCAGTGCACTACATGTTCATCACTATATCCACCACTCGTTATTATCAGGGTTTCTTTTTTGTTTTGTTGTTTAGCGATTCTGGTGAATACAGTGAGTACAGTGCATTTTGTTGATAACTGATGATTTGAGCACTTTAGCAAATGTTTATAGCTATCTGTGAAGTGCCTTTTCACTTGTTTTGTCCCTACCAAAAAAAAAATTGAATTTTCTTTTTATTGATCTGTAGGAGGTCTTTACATATATTGTAAAATAAAATCCATGGTTTACCTTTTTACTTTCTTAATGGTATCTTTTAATGAAGAGACAGTCTTAACTTTAAGCTCCATTTATCACTCTTTTTCCTTATGGTTGTGAGTCTATTATTCTTTACTACCTTCTAGAAACTTTGTTTTACCTTTCACACTTAGGTCCACAATCCATATATAAGTGATTTTTATAAGGGTCAAGGTTTATTTTGTCCCATATGTATTTCTTTCCTTTTTTTTTAATAAATTTATTTATTTATTTATTTATTTTATTGGCTGTGTTGGGTCTTTTTTTGCTGTGCACAGGCTTTCTTTTAGTTGCAGTGAGTGGGGGCTACTCTTCGTGGTGGTGTGCAGGCTCCTCGTTGCCATGGCTTCTCTTGTTGTGGAGCACGGGCTCTAGGTGTGTAGGCTTCGGTAGTTGCAGCATATGGGCTCAATAGTTGTGGCTCATAGGCTCTAAAGCGCAGGCTCAAAGTTGTGGCACATGGGCTTAGTTGTTCCGTGGCATGTGGGATCTTCCTGGAACAGGGATTGAACCCGTGTCCCCCACGTTGGCAGGCAGATTCTTAATCACTGCGCAACCTAGGAAGCCCCCATATGTATTTCTAACTGACCCAGACCCATTTATTGCAAAGACTTTGTACCATATATAGCATCACCTTTGTCACAAATCCAGAAGTCTCTGTGTATGGATCTATTTCTAGACTCTGTTCTATCCCACTTACCTATTTGTCTATCCTGTTGCCAGTGCCCCAGTGTTCAGTTACTAGTTGTATCTAGAAAGATTTTTAACTGACATGTCTCATAAGTAAGTCATAGGTATATAATAAAATGGTAAGAAGCATGTTTCAGAAACAAGGCAACTCTTAGGCTCCCGTGTCACTTAACTTTATCTTTCATCTTTTATGGTATTAGTTGTTAATTGTTACACATTATATACTTTTTATGAATTATAATCCTTAAGTTGAGAAAAGGAAAATAATTACTTGAAAAAGTTACTACAGGGAGCTATTTAGTTTATAACAGGACAAAGTAAGTCTCCAGAAGAGTTTAATATCTGCCAAGACTAGACTCCTCCATTTAAATCAACAGTCTGAATATTCTTCGTATCTCACAGAATAAACCCTCTCCTCCCATAGTATTGCTAGGGGATGCACCTCCTGGATCATTCCTGGGTTGGTAGTTTTCTCTTTGCTGTATTAACTGTACTTTTCCTTTCCTCACATCTTCTGTAGCTTCCTATTCTAGTCATTCACAGTCCTTTCCTGCATACAGAGCTCCTGGAGAGGAAATTCTGGAGATGGAAAATCCACGAGAGGAGGATCAACTGTTGAAATCTCTTTGCTGCAGACTTCTGTGGGTTGAGAATGTGATAATAACAGTTTCTAAACGCGATGACTAGCTCCATAACTCTGATTTATCTTTAAGTTGGCATTTATAATCCAGCTTTCTGTTACGTTCCCCACCGCTGTCCGAGTCTGGCCTGTTCAGATTTTCTTGCTTTAATCTTTCATTCTCAGCCATAGGAGGAGCTTCACATGCTCTTCATACTTGCAGTTTTGCTGTTTATTTGGTGGTTATAAATGTTTTATCTTTTTTGAGATGGGGAGGGGGCCTTTTTTCCCCCCCCTTCAATGCATGATTCTAGTGCAGTGGCTCACTATTCTGCTAAAATAAAAATTAGTAGTGTATTTGGTTCCCTGTCATAGAGCTCCTGAAGTTTTAGTTGTCATAGAGCTTCTTTATAGAGGGCCTATGGATGGTGAAGCTAAACGTTAAAGACAGAATGAAGTTTCTGGAAGGTAGTAAAGGAGAGAATATGTTTGTAACCATAAGGAAAACATTGATGAATTGAACTTTTATAATAAAGGGGACTCTGGCCCTTGGCATCTTTGCAGAGGGTTTGTAGGACCCCTGAAAATCTGTTTCTACATTATTGTCAGTGTTCCTCTGGCATTTTGTTCTTTCCTCATGCTTTGCTTTTTTTCCCGTTCTCCTAGATGAGCAGTATCAATCATAGTCACTTTAATGACCTTGCTTGCTAACTCCAATATCTGGGTAATCTATGGGCCTGTTTTATAGTCTGTTTTCCCTTTTTGGGGTGAGGGGAGGGGGCAGAGGGGCTCATTTGGTCTTATCTGGTATGCCTGGTAATTTTGATTGAATGTCCAACATTGTATATGAAAAGTTATAGAGACTTTGGATGGCGTTATTTTCCTTTAGAGAGGATTTAATTTTCTTTTGACAGGCAGAATATGTGCAGATCACCTTGATGGAGTTGAGCTGGGTTTCAGGCTTTGTTAAGGTTGGTCTCTTTCTGGTTTTCCTTTATTGCTCGTCTGTAGCCCTTTGGGAGTGTCATCTGAATGACTGAGTGTTTACCGGGGCCCTTCTATCTTAGAGCACCTTGAACTCCAACCTTTGACTCTCAAGCTGTAAGAGAGTGTTAATCTCTCTGGTAAGCTCTTTGCCCTCTTACAGCTGCTTTTTGCTTGTTCCCTAGTATTTCAGCCCATATGTGTACATTTTAGGAGTTGGCAGATACCTTGAAGGGAAGTACACACAGATCTTGAGACTGTTCTATTTACTCTTTTTCAGAATCTTGTCCTTTCAAGCCTTGGACGCTTTGGCAAGCCCACCATCTAAATCTCTGTCTTGTTAGCCTGATAGAATACTGCAGGCTCTGCCTCTATTCCACTCTACCAGGAATATTATATACCAAGTTTTTATATATAAAACAAGCAAATACATGATATACATACAAAGATATGTTTTTCTTTCCACTTCTTTCTTAAACAAAAGGTACATATATCCTTTTGCACCTTGCTGTTTTCAGTTAGCATTGCTGAGATGTACTACAGATACTTTAAAATTGCTTTTTCAGTAATTTGTAATCATATTCTTAATTCTATGATTTTTAAGAATTTTGATAATAGAACTTTTATTTGCTTTTGTTTTATAATAGTATTAGTTCTTTCCCCAGGGTAAAAATAAATTATTGCCCTAGACTGGAAAGAGGAAGAAGAAATCTGTAATCTTTCTAAGATTTTTTTATTAATATATTTTTTACTAATACTGTTAGAATTTTATAGCTTCCAGTCTTTGCCCTTGGGGGTAACATTAGAGATCATTTAGCTTGCAAAGTCTTAGACCTAACAAAATCGAGCGATGCTTATGTTCAAACCTGATTGAGAAAGGGAAGCTTTCACAAATTTTATTAGCTTGAACTTCTAACTTCCCTAGTCTACTCCTCATTAACTTGCATAACCATCTACATCAATATACTGTGTACTATTGAGAGAAACAATTTATTATTGTAACCTTTCATCTTTGTCCTGAAAGAGCTGAGGTTCTAAAAGAAGCCAGATTCCTTGGTACCTTCTTCCCACGTGCCAGACCTCAAAATTGTAGGTTCTAGATTTTTATGACTCAGATAAGTAAAACATTGATGTTATTCACCTTTCTCATCTAATCCTTCTCCTCAGGGGCTTCTAACTGGATCCAAGGTCTGGAGAGATGCTTGTTTCATAGAATTTTTTTTTTTTTCTTTTTTTGGCCGTGCCGTGTGACTTGCAGGATCTAGGTTCCCCTGACCAGGGAATGAACCTGGGGCCATGGCAGTGAAAGCGCCAAGTCCTAACCACTGAACCGCCAGGGAACTCCTGAAATATTCTAATTTATGGGTTCACAGACTTTTTCTGGAGAGGGCTGGATAGTAACTATTTCAGGCTTTGCAGGCCACATGGTCTCCGTTACGGCGATCAGCTCTGCCATTGCAGCGTGAAAGCAGTCATGTTCAAAATACCTAAACGAATGAAGGTGTGTGTTCCAGTAAAACTTCATTTACAAAAATAGGGCATTGGGCTGGGTTTGGTCAGTGGGCCAATCATGGTTAACTGGAGAGGAAGGAAAGAGGATCATTGTTGGCTGGATGGCACTGCAAAATGTTCCTTTCTAGAGGAGAGTAGAGTAAATTTGAAGTTTTCAGTTCATTTTCAATATTAAAAAAAATTAGACTTTTGTATAATTTTTAACATACCACAGAACTACCATTGCTTTGTTTGCTATTCCTCAAATTACTACTTAGTACAAAAAAACTGATAGAAAATAAAGAATATTGGGGAGTATTTATTTTGACATTTAACTTTGTAACCTGGGCTTATTTATTGTCTCAGAGTACAGAAAGAATTTTTATTATGAGAGAAACTAAAGCATTGTTTTCCTTATTTAACTATTTGTTTACTTGTTTAGAATAAGGGTAAAGTCATGAACTTTGTGAGCTTTATTTTATGTGTCAGTCAGCCAGGTGGAAAGAATGATCATAAAAAAAGTTAGATGGGCTATCTCTGATGTCCAAGTTTTGGAAGACAAATACTAAAATGAATAACCCTAGCTTCAGTTACATCCTTTGTTAGGTACATTTCATCTTTATAGCCAAATAGTCACATAGAATTTTTACATTTTATCTGGAGTTTAAAGTCTTTTTTTCTTCCCAGTCTTCTCAAAACCTCCAAAGTCTTTACTGCAGTTACTTAAATTAGTTCTGACCAAGAACAACAAATTAAGAACAGTAAGGTGATTTGTACATTACAGTTAGCTTTCAAATCTTTTGATGTATAGATTTTCAGTTTTTCCTCTTTTCTAAAGTATACAGAAAGGGGGAGTCATTCTTCGTAGGACATTGCACACACCCTAATAGATGACATTCCCTTGTCTTCTGTCACAGATGTCCTTGCTATTAAACAAAGATTGTCAGAATAATATTTCAAATTGATTTAAAATCTTTTGGCTTTGTACTAGTAGTATTTTCCTTTCTCACTCAACTCATTAGAATAAGAGAATTAACTTTAAGACCCATACACTTATGGATTAAAATTCATCTCATTCATCTCCAAATATTACTTATTTGTCTTCGTGCTTGAGGAATGGCTATATACTAATAACTCAACATTTTCAGTAATTCATAAATTCACATCAGAATTCCTCCCTGAGTCAGTAAGTATTGTTTTCAGTCTTAATGTCTTGGGTTTACATATCTAATACTTAGTTTAGATAAGTAAAAACTTATGTAAGTTTTAAAATGTGTTATTTTATAGACTTTTGAAACATGGCAGTTTAGGTCAGAACTTTGGAGAGTTTTTTTTTTTAATTTTCATTGGGGTATAGTTGATTTGCAATCTTGTATTAGTTTCAGGTGCACAGGAAACTGAATCAGTTATACAAATATCCCCCCCCGCCTTTTTTTTGTAGATTCTTTTCCTGAACAGGCCATTACAGAGAGTTCCCTGTGCTCTACAGCAGGTTCTTATTAGTTATCTATTTTATATATATAGTAATGTATATGTGTCAGTCCCAATCTCCCAGTTTATCCACCCCCTCCAGTCCCCTGGTAACTATAAGTTTGCTTTCTATATCCATGATTCTATTTCTGTTTTGTAAATAAGTTCATTTGTACCCCTTTTTTTTTAAGATTCCACATATAAGCAATATCATATATTTGTCTTTCTCTGTCTGACTTACTTCACTCAGTATGACAAGCTCTAGGTCCATCCATGTTGCTGCAAATGGCATTATTTCTTTCCTTTTTATGGCTGAGTAATATTCCATTGTATATATGTACCACATCTTCTTTATCCATGCCTCTGTTGATGGACATTTAGGTTGCTTCCATGTCTTGGCTATTGTAAATAGTGCTGCAATGAACATTGGGGTAATGTACCTTTTTGAATTATGGTTTTCTCTGGGTATATTCCCAGGAGTGGGATTGCTGGGTCATATGATAGTTCTGTTTTTAGTTTTTTAAGGAAACTCCATACTGTCCCCATAGTGGCTGCACCAAGTTAACATTCCCACCAACAGTGTAGGAGGGTCCCCTTTTGGAGAGAGTATTTTTTAAAAATAAAGGATGTGCTTCTAGCTTTATGATATAACTTGAATTACAGAGAATTTTCATTTCTTTTGCATCTTTGAATTGTGTAATAGAGTTTTAAAAGTTATTAGGCCTTTGCCAAGTTAAAAACGAGGTAATGTTCATTTGCAGATGTGCTGTTTTTTTAGAAACTGTACAAATTAGAGTCCTTGCTACTATTTGGACTTCTTTTGATAATGCGAAAATTAGAATTAATCATTGTTTTGGGGGGATACATATATTTGACAGAACTGGAAGAACAGACTCGAAAAGCTCTAGAGCTGGACCAGGAACGAAAACGAGCAAAAGAAGAAGCAGAAAGGCTTGAAAAGGAGCGTCAAGCTGCTGAAGAGGCCAAGTCTGCTATAGCAAAACAGGCTGCCGACCAGATGAAGAATCAGGAGCAGCTGGTAGGGAGCCTGGGTTCTATTAGGGAAAAAGAAAATCTACACAAAAGCATGGACAGAATTGGTTCCACAATTTCAGACTATTTATTCTCTGAGCACAAAGCTGTCAGTTGATTATGTTTTCAACTCTCCTCACTGTGGTATGTGTGTGCTCACTGCAAGGGACTTACGTTTTTTTATTTGAATATTTTGTTTTTGGTATTTTTATTTTATTTATTTTTGGCTTTGTTGAGTCTTAGTTGCAGCACATGGGATCTTCCTTGTGGCACGTGGGATCTTTTGTTGTGGCACGCGGGCTTCTCTCTAGTTGTGGCATACGGGTTTTCTCTTCTCTAGTTGTGGCGCACAGGCTCCAGGGCATATGAGCTCTGTAGTTGTGGTGTGTGGGTTTAGTTGCGCCGTGACATGTGGGATCTTAGTTCCCCTACCAGGGATCGAACCCACATCCCCTGCATTGCAGGATGGATTCTTTACCACTGGACCACCAGGGAAGTCCCTCAACTGTATTTTAAAGCAGTAAGTAGAATAACAAAGAAATCTGAAAACCATAGACTAAATGGACCATTTTCTGTATTCAGACAGAGGAATACGCATCACCACACAGGAAATACCAGTGTAGAAATAGACAATTCGGAGGTTGCAGTATTTAGTATAGTAAATAAATGATCAGTATTATGCAGCCACTACCAAAAGTGTGTTGTAATATATCCAAAATCAACACTAAAATTTTGTTTGCTAATAAGTACCAATAAAATAATAAAATAAGTTCAAATAATGGAAACAAAAAAAAAACACACCTTTGTAAAATTAAGTATATTACACCTTTTGGAAAGCAAACCAAAGATACAAGTAACTTAGTAACAAGAGTATGGAAATAAGCCTAAAAGGTTTATTTCTTTTTTTAAAAAGAAGCCTAAAAATTAAACCATAAAAGATACATGGAGCCTGTTGCTAACAAGAGATTCTGACTCGCTTAGACTTTATATAAGCCACTGGCATGTTTTGTTTTAGATAAATTGATAATTACCTATATTCTGAATCCTGTAAGATAACCATAGGTTAACTATAGGTTAATCAACATAGGTCAATCAACATAATCAATAACATAGTTATTAACATAATCAATAACATAGGTTAATCAACATAATTGATTGGGTTTTTCTGTGTATTTAGTGGATTTGCAAATAATGAGGAGTAAGCATGACACCTAGAAGATTTGGGATTTAAATATTGTTTTAGGCATTTCCTTGCTATGTGTCTTTGGGGCTTTCTGAGCCTTACCCTCCCTTTGAAAAAAGGAGTGATACCACCTGAATAAGATTGTTAGGGAATCAAATGAGGTTATTTGACAAAGTGCTGTTTAAATTATAAAGCGTTACGTAAATAGCATTTTTTTTTCCTTCTGTAGCCTTTAGCATATATGTTATTGATGAAAGTTAAAAAATAACTCCTAGGTTCCTGCTACGAAAACAGGAATAACTATGTGTATAAAGAATAATAAAATATTTTTCACTTTGTCTCCTAATTAGCTCCTTATTATACCTAGTACAAATAAGATACTTATGATCTTAAAGAAATAGTTCCCTTTTTTAAATGGAAGACTATCTATGAAAAACAAACAAAACAGTCCACGTGGGACTTCCATGGCGGGGCAGTGGTCAAGAATCTGTGCTTCCACTGCAGGAGGCATGGGTTCCATCCCTGGTCAGGGAACTAAGATCCCACAAGCAGTACAGTGTGGCCAAAAAAAAAAAAAACAGTCTCTGTACGTTAAAGCTGTTTTGACTTAATATAAATTATTAAAATATATTACTTTTTTAGCATTGGTAATTGTTTTGTTTATTTTAGGCTGCAGAACTTGCCGAATTCACTGCCAAGATTGCACTGCTAGAGGAAGCCAAGAAGAAAAAGGAAGAGGAAGCTACTGAGTGGCAACACAAAGTAATCATTTGTTCATCACTGTCATTTAGTGAACACCTATTTTGTGCCCAGCAGTGTGCGGAATTTATAGAGATAAATATAAGATACTGTCATGATTTAGAGGGGAAGAGGTACCTCTCTATGAATGTGTACGTATTGTAGTAAATATTAATCTAGTGATATAAGTACTTTGGGAATCTAAGTATTTTGGGAACACAGAAGAAATGTTTAATTTCTGAGGGAATGATGCAGCTTTTGGGGAAACCCTTATAAGTTTAAGCTGGCTCTTGAATAATACCTTCAGTTTGGGGGTAGAAAAGACGGGGACTGAAGAGGTAGTCATTCCAGATTGCGGGAATTGAATGCACATAGGAAGTATTAAAAACGCATGACAGATTTGAGGTCAACTAGTAAGTGAGCAAAGTTAGAAAGTTAGGGAATTAAGTTGTCTAAGGCTTTAAATAAATACCCTGCTAAGGCAAGATGCTGGGAGTAGTATCTGTAGACTTTGGGCTGTGAAGATTTCAAAAAAGAATTGTAATATGATCAAGCATGGTTTTATAAAAACAGTTTAGCAGTCCCGCGGGAAGGATGCATTGGGATAGTTGGCCGGATTGCCTAAGAGCTAATGACTCACACTAAGGATGTGGCATTGAGAAAAAAGAGGAAGGGCAATTATTGAAGGACATTTTGTGGTAAACATAAAGGGGCTGAGCAACCAAACAATTGGATATAGAGTTGAATTAGAAGAAGGCAATGAAGATGATACTGAGATTTTTGAGTTCCTAACCAGATGAAACCACTTTTGTGTGAAATGGCATAAAAGTGAAAAATAAGGCTTTAGTTGGAGGGATGGGAAATATGAGAATTTAATTCAAACTTTAAATAATGTTAACTCTTAAATGGAACTGTAATAATAACCATTTTTTGCACTCAAAGACATACAGTTCTATGATTTTTCTATGACAAAATATACTTATTAGAGAAATCAGTTTTCTTTCATTCTTAATTTTCTTTGTAGAAGTTTGAAATTTATAGGGAAGTTTTTGCTATTGAGAGTTACCATATATATGTGCCTATGAATAGGACTCTGCAAAAGGAAAAACACTTCACTTACTTGTTAACACTCTTTATTAGAATTGTATGATCGCTTTTTAAGGATGATTTGTGAACTTCAGCGACACATAAACTTATAAAAATAGCATACCACAAAGGCAAATCCTGTGAATTGTAGAAATTAGAAAATTCACACAAAAGAGAAATCACATTCCCACAAACTAGGATCATTGTTTTAACACCATAGTACATATGCTTCCAGGATCTCTTCCTATTTGCAGTCTGTATACATACATTTTTATATGTCTAGAGTGAGATCATGCTGTACATACTATTCCATTTTAGTCAGTTTTCATCTCATCTAATATTAGACTGTATTTAAAAATTTTTCATATAGGTATAATTGACATATATTTTCAGGTATAAAACATGATGATTTGATATTTATATCTGTTGTGAAACAGTCATCACCGTAAGTCTAGTTAACATCCATCACCACATATAGCTACAGAAATTTTTTCCTTGTGATGTAAACTTTTAAGATTTACTTTCTTAGCAACTTTGAAATATAAAATATAGTATTATTAACTATAGTCCATATGCTGTACATTGTGTCCCCATAACTCATTTATCTTATAGCTGCGAATTTGTACTTTTTAATTCCATTCCTATTCCACTTCTGCCTCTGATAACTGTCAGTCTGTTCTCTGTATCCATAAGCTCAATTTTTTTTTGTTTTTCTTTTGGTTTCTTTTTTTTCTTTTTTTTCTTAAATCTTTTTAAATTTATGTTTTTAAAAATTTTACTGAGATATAATTGACATTCAATAAACTGCATATATTTAAAGTGTACAATTTGATGCATTTTTTTTTCTTATTAGTAATGTATACATGGCAATCCCAATCTCCCAATTCATCCCACCTCAAACCTCCCCCCCCATTTTCCCCCCTTTGGTGTCCATAGGTTTGTTTTCTACATCTGTGTCTCTGTTTCCGCCTTGCAGAGCAGCTGATCTGTACCATTCCTCTATATTCCACATATATGTGTTAATATACAATATTTGTTTTTCTCTTTCTGACTTACTTCACTCTGCATGACAGTCTCTAGGTCCATCCATGTCTCCACACATGTCCCAGTTTCATTCCTTTTTACAGCTGAGTAATATTCCATTGTATATATGTGCCACATCTTCTTTATCCATGCCTCTATTGATGGACATTTAGGTTGCCTCCATGTCCTGGCTGTTGTGAACAGTGCTGCAGTGAACATTGGAGTGTGTGTGTTTTTTTTGAATTATGGTGTTCTCTGGGTATATGCCCAGTAGTGAGATTGCTGGGTCATATGGTAACTCTCTTCCCAGTTTTGCAAGGAACCATACTGTTCTCCATAGTGGTTGTATCAAGTTACATTCCCACCAACAGTGCAAGAGTGTTCCCTTTTCTCCACACCCTCTCCTGCCTTTACTGTTTATAGATTTTCTGATGATGCCCATTCTAACCTGTGCGAGGTGATACCTCATTGTTGTGGGTTTTTTTTTTAATTAATTAATTAATTTCTTGGCTGTGTTGGGTCTTTGTTGCTGTGCCTGGGCTTTTCTCTAGTTGTGGCAAGAGGGGGCTACTCTTCGTTGTGATGTGCAGGCTTCTCATTGCAGTGGTTTCTCTTGTTGCAGAGCACTGGCTTTAGGTGCCCAGGCTTCGTAGTTGCAGCTTGTGGGCTCAGTAGTTGTGGCTTAGCTGCTCCAAGGCGTGTGAGATCTTCCCAGACTAGGGATGGAACCTGTTCCCATTCATTGGCAGGCGGATTCTTAACCACAGCACCACCAGGGAAGTCCCCCTCATAGTTTCAATTTCCATTCCTCTAACAATTAGTGATGTTGAGCAGCTTTTCATGTGCCTCTTGGCCATCTGTATGTCTTCTTTGGAGAAATGCCTGTTTAGGTCTCCTGACCATTTTTTGATTGGGTTGTTTGGGGTTTTTTTGATATTGAGCTGGATGAACTGTTTATATATTTTGGAGATTAATCAATCCTTTGTCTGTTGATTTGTTTGCAAATATTTTCTCCCATTCTGAGGGTTGTCTTTTCGTCTTGCTTGTAGTTTCCTTTGCTGTGCAGAAGCTTTGAAGTTTCATTAGGTCCCACTTATTTATTTTTGTTTTTATTTCCATTACTCTAGGAGGTGGGTCAAAAAAGATCTTGTTGTGATATATGTCAAAGAGTGTTCTTTCTATGTTTTCCTCTAGCAGTTTTATAGTGTCTGGACTTAAAATGTAGGTCTTTAATCCATTTTCAGTTTATTTTGTGTATGGTGTTAGGAAGTATTCTAATTTCATTCTTTTACATGTAACTGTCCAGTTTTCCCAGCACCACTTAAGAGGCTGTCTTTTCTCCATTGTATATCCTTACCTCCTTTGTCATAGATTAGTTGACCATAGTTTAATCTCTGGATTTGCTATCCTGTTCCATTGATCTATATTTATGTTTTTGTGCCAGTACCATGTTGTCTCACTGTAGCTTTGTAGTATAGTCTGCAGTCAGGGAGTCTGATTCCTCCAGCTCCGTTTATTTTCCCTCAAGATTGCTTTGGCTATTCAGGGTCTTTTGCATTCCCATGCAAATTTTAGGATTTCTTATTCTAGTCCTGTGAAAAATGTAATTGGTAATTTGATAGGGATTGCATTGAATCTGTGGATTGCTTTGGGTAGTATAATCATTTTCAAATATTGATTCTTCCAGTTCAAGAACATGGTATATCTCTCTATCTGTGTCGCCTTTCATTTCTTTCTATAGTTTTCTGAGTATAGGTCTTCTACCTCCTTAGGTAGGTTTATTCCTAGGTGTTTTTGTTGTTGTTGTTGTTACAATGGTGAATGGGATTGTTTCCTTAATTTCTTTTTCTGATCTTTCGTTGTTAGTGTATAGGAATGGAAGAGATTTCTGTGTGTTAATTTTGTATCCTGCACCTTCACCAAATTCATCGATTAGCTCTAGTAGTTTTCTGGTGGCATCTTTAGGATTTTCTGCATATATATCATGTCATCTGGAAGCAGTAACAGTTTTACTTCTTCTTTTCCAATTTGGATTCTATTTCTTTTTCTTATGTGATTGCTGTGGCAGGGACTTCCAAAACTTATGTTGAATAGTAGTGGCTAGAGTGGACATCCTTGTCTTGTTCCTGATCTTAGAGGGAATGCTTGCAGTTTTTCACCATTGAGAATGATGTTTGCTATGGGTTTGTTGTATATGGCCTTTATTATGTTGAGGTACATTCCCTCTATGCCCACTTTCTGGAGAGTTTTTATCATAAATGGGTGTTGAATTTTGTCAAAAGCTTTTTCTATATCTTCTGAGATGGTCATATGGTTTTTATCCTTCAATTTGTTAAGATGGTGTATCACATTGAGTTTCATATATTGAAGAATCCTTGCATCCCTGGAATAAATCCCACCTGGTTGTTGTGTGTGATCCTTTTAATGTGTTATTGGATTCTGTTTGCTAGTATTTTATTATTTTTGCGTCTATATTTATCAGTGATATTGGTCTGTAATTTTCTTTTTTTGTAGTATCTTTGTCTGGTTTTGGTATCAGGGTGATGGTGGCCTCATAGAATGAGTTTGGGAGTGTTATGTCCTCTGCAATTTTTTGGAAGAGTTTGAAAAGTATGGATGTTATCTCTTCTCTAAATGTTTGATAGAATTCACCTGTGAAGGCATATGGTCCTGGACTTTTGTTTGTTTGAAGATTTTTAATCACAGTTTCACTTTCATTACTTGTGATTGGCCTGTTCATATTTTCTATTTCTTCCTGCTTCAGTCTTGGAAGGTATCCTTTTCTAAGAATTTTGTCCCTTTCTTTCGGGTTGTCCATTTTATTGACATACAGTTGTTTGTAGTAGTCTTTTATGATGCTTTGTATTTCTGCGGTGTCCGTTGTAACCTCTGTTTCATTTCTAATTTAATTGATTTGAGTCCTCTCCCTCTTTTTTCTTGATGAGGCTGGCTAAAGGTTTGTCAATTTTATCTTCTCAAAGAACCAGCTTTTAGTTTTATCGATATTTGCTATTGGTTTTTTTCTATTTCATTTATTTCTTCTCTAATCTTTATGATTTCTTTCCTTCTACTAACTTTGGGTTTTGTTTGTTCTTTCTCTAATTTCTTTAGGTGTAAGGTTAGATTATTTATTTGGGATTTTTCTTGTTTCCTGAGATGGGATTGTATTGCTATAAACTTCGCTCTTAGAACTGCTCTTTCTTCAGTCCATAGGTCTTGGATTGTTCTGTTTTTGTTGTCCTTCATCTCTAGATATTTTTTGATTTCCTCTTTGATTTCTTCAGTGATCTCTTGGTTATTTAGCAGAATATTGTTTAACCTCCATGTGTTTTTGTTTTTTACAGGGTTTTTCCTGTAATTGATTTCTGATCTCATAGCACTGTGGTCAGATAAGATGCTTGATATGATTTCAATTTTCTTGAGTTTACCAAGGCTTGATTTGTAATCCAGGATGTGATCTGTTCTATCCTGGAGAAAGTTCCGTGTGCACTTGAGAAGAAAGTGTAATCTGCTGTTTTCAGATGGAATGCCCTGTAAATATCAATTAAATCTATATGGTCTAATGTCTCATTTAAAGCTTGTGTTTCCTTATTAATTTTCTGTTTGAATGATCCATCCTTTGGTGTAAGTTGGGTGTTAAAACCCCCACTATTATTGCATAACTGTCAATTTCCTCTCTTATAGTTGTTAGCATTTGCCATATGTTGAGGTGCTCCTATGTTGGGTGAATATATATTTACAATTGTTACTTCTTCTTGGATTGATCCCTTGATGATTATACAGTGTCCTTCCTTGTCTCTTGCAACTTTCTTTATTTTAAATTTTATTTGATATGAATATTGTTATTCCAGCTTTCTTTTGATTTCCATTTTCATGGACTATCTTTCTTCATCCCCTCACTTTCAGTCTCTGTGTGTCTCTAGGTCTGAAGTGGGTTTCTTGTAGACAGCCTATATAGGAGTCTTGTTTTTGTATCCATTCACCTAGTCTGTGTCTTTTGGTTGGAGCATTTTAATCCATTTATATTCAAGGTAATTAGCAATATGTATGTTCCTGTTACCATTTTGTTAATTGTTTTGGGTTTGTTTTTGTAGGTCCTTTTCTTCTCTTGTGTTTCCCACTTAGAGAAGTTCCTTTAGCATTTGTTGTAGGTCTGGTTTGGTGGTGCTGAATTCTTTTAACTTTTGCTTGTCTGTAAAGCTTTTGATTTCTCTGTCACATCTGAATGAGATCCTTGCTTGGTAGAGTATTCTTGGTTGTAGTTTCTTCCCTTTCATCACTTTAAATATATCATGCCAATCCCTTCTGGTTTGCAGAGTTTCTGCTGAGAAATCAGCTATGGGAGTTCCCTTGTATATTATTTGTCATTTTTCCCTTTTTGCTTTTAATAGTCTGTCTTTAATTTTTGTCAGTTTGATTGCTGTGTGTCTTGGCGTGTTTCTCTTTGGGTTTATCCTGCCTGGGACTCTCTGCGCTTCCTGGACTTGGGTGGCTATTTCCTTTCCCATGTTAAGGAAGTTTTTGAGTATAATCTCTTCCAATATTTTCTCAGGTCCTTTCTCTCTCTCTTCTCCTTCTGGGACTATAATGCAAATATTTGTGCATTTAATGTTGTCTCAGAGGTCTCTTAGGCTGTCTTCATTTCTTTTTGTTCTTTTTTCTTTATTCTGTTCCACAGCAGTGATTTTCACCATTCTGTCCTCCAGGTCACTTATCTGTTGTTATGCCTCAGTTATTCTGCTGTTGATTCCTTCTAGTGTATTTTTCATTTCAGTTATTGTATTGTTCACCGCTGTTTGTTCTTTAATTCTTCTAGGTCTTTGTTAAATATTTCTTGCATCTTTTCCATTTTTTTTCCAAGGTCATGGATCATCTTCACTATCATTATTCTGAATTCTTTTTCTGGAAGATTGCCTATCTCCACTTAATTTAGTTGTTTTTCTGGGGTTTTATCTTGTTCTTTCATCTGGTACAAAGTCCTCTGCCTTTTCATTTTGTCTATCTTTCTGTGGCTGTGGTTTTTGTTCCACATGCTGCAGGATTATAGTTCTTCTTGCTACTGTTACCTGCTCTCTGATGGCTGTAGCTATCTAAGAGGCTTGTGCAGGCTTCCAGATGGGAGAGACTGGTAGAGCTGGGTGTTGCTCTGGTGGGCAGAGCTCTGCAGAACTTTAATCTGCTTGTCTGCTAATTGGTGGAGCTGAGTTCCCTCCCTGTTGGTTGTTTGGCCTGAGGCAACCCAACACTGGCACCTACAGGCTCTTTGACGGGGTTACTGGTGGACTCCAGGAGCGTTCACACCAACGAGCACTTCCCAGAACCCCTGCTGCCAGTGTCCCCATCCCTTTGGTCACAGCCCTCCCTCCCCCTGCCCACCTCTGCAAGTGACTCTCCAATACTAGCAGGTATTTCTGCTTCAGTCTCCTATGGGGTTACTGCTCCTTCCCACTGGGTCCTGGTCCACACACTACTTTTTATGTGCCCTCCAAGAGTGGAGTCTCTGTTTCCCCCAGTGCTGTGGAGGTCCTGCAATCAAATCCCTCTGGCCTTTAAAGTATGATTCTCTGGGGATTCATGCTCCCATTGCCGAACCCAGGGGAGGTTGGGAAACCTGACATGGGGCTCGGCACCCTCACTTTAGTGGGTGGACTTCTGTGGTATAACTGTTATTCAGTTCGTGAGTCACCCACCCAGCGCTTATGGGGTTTGACTTTATTGTGACTGCACCCCTCCTGCCATCTCATTGTGGCTTTTCCTTTGTCTCTGGATGTGGCGTGTCTTTTTTGGTGAGTTCCAGTGTCTTCCTGTCAATGACTGTTCAGCAGTTAGTTGTGATTCCTGTGCTCTTGCAAGAGGGAGTGAGCATACATCCTCAACTCTGCCATCTTGAACCAATCTCTGGTTTATTTTGTAGATTCCGCATATAAGTGAGATCATATGGTGATGTGTCTTTCTCTGTCTGACTTATTTCACTTGGCATAATACCCTCAGGGTCCATCCATGTTGTTGCAAATGGCATGGTTTCCTTCTTTTTTATAGCTGAATAGTATTCCACTATAAAGTAATATGTATACCATGTTTTTTTTTGTCTGTTCATCTACTGCCTGACACTTACGTGGCTTCCATATCTTGGTTATTTCAAATAATGCTGCAGTGAACATGGGGGGATGTATATATCTTTTCTTTCTTTCTTTTTTTTTACATTTATTTATTTCTTGGCTTCGTTGGGTCTTTGTTGCAGTACGTGGGCTTCTCATTGCAGTGCCTTCTCTTGTCATGGAGCACAGACTCTAGGCGCGGGGGGTGCATATATCTTTTCCAGTTAGTGTTTTTGTTTCCTGTGGATAAATACCCAAAAGTAGATTTACTGGATTATGCATTAGTTCTGTTTTTGAGTGTTTTAAGGAATCTTCATATTGTTTTCCACAGTGGCTGCACCAATTTACATTCCCAGTGAAAGTGAACAAGGGTTCTGTTTACTCCACATCCTTACCAACACTTGTTATTTCCTGTCTTTTTGATAATAGCCATTCTAACAGGTATCAGGTGTTATCTAATTGTGGTTTTGATTTGCACTTCCTTGATGATTAGTGATGTTGAGTACCTTTTCATGTGCCTGTTGGCCATCTCTATGTCGTCTTTAGAAAAATGTCTATTCATATCATCTGCTCATTTTTTAAGTAGAATTTTTGTTTGTTTTGTTTTTTCTGTTTGGTTGTATGAGTTTATATATTTTGGGTATCAGCCCCTTAGCAGATATATGATTTACATATATTTTCTCCCATTCTATACATTGCCTTTTCATTTTCTTGATATATATATATTTTGCTTTCAGAAGCCTTTTAGTTTGAAGTATTCCCACTTGTTTATTTTTGCTTTTGTTGCTTTTGGTGTCAAGTCCAATAATTTATCACCAAGACCTATATCAAGGAGCTTACCACCTATATTTTCTTCAAAAGTTTTATGGTTTCATGTCCTGCATTCAAATCTTTGATTGATTTTGAGTTGATTTTTCTGTATGGTGTACAGTAGGGGTCCAATTTCATTCTTTTGTTTGTGGCTCTCTAGTTTTCCTAGCACCACTTACTGAAGAGACTGTCCTTTCCCCAGTCTATATTCTTGGCTACTTTGTTGTGAATTAATTAGCCATATGTGTGGGTTTATTTCAGACTATATTCAGAATTGACCCAAAAAGTCTTTTATAGCTAATTTGCCCGGCCAGTGTCCAGAGTAGGAGTTTGCATTGCATACGTTCACTCTAAGTCTCTTTTAAAGTAAGGCAGTTCTTCTTTTTATGACATTGGTTTATCAAAAGGACCCACAGATTGTCCCTCCTCCTGTATTTGTCTAATTCCTTCCTTATGGTGTCATTCAACTTATCTTTTTATCATCAGTATTTCTTGTAAGCTAGAAGATAAACCTAAAAGCTTGAAGGATTCAAGTTAAAAATTTCTGGTTATGGTGCCTCATAGGTGAGACTTTCAGATAATTTATCATCCAAACTAGAACACTTTTGAGAGTGAAAAGATGTTAATAATTATACCAGGACAACAAACAGTGTAAAGCAATACTTTTCCAGGCAAACCAGCACAATTTAATTACTCAAATAATTGGTGATGTTGGATACTTCCTGTTGTATTATATCAGAAGACACTTAATATCTGATTAATTCACCATTAGTTATTTTAATTGATCATCGGATTAGAGTAATAAGTCTGTTTCCTCCGTTGTCTGCTTATATTTTATCATTGGTAAAATGTGGTCTATTTGATATGGAATTCAAATACTTATATCCATTTTCTCATCAACCATTTGTGCAATGATTTTAGCAACAATTGATAATCCTTGCCAGAATTAATAATTTTATTAGGGTTTGCACAGTGATTTCTGTAATTCTGTCACGTACCTGCTGGCATTCTTCTATAAAAATAAGCTTTTATCAATAGGGCCTGTTTTCATTACCCTGAAATATAGTTTATATTAGAAAGACAGGATCACTTGATTCTTTTAATCACCCATTTTCAAAGTACGTTGCTGATGAACTTATTTTTTATGTTCAGGCTTTTGCAGCCCAGGAAGACTTGGAAAAGACCAAAGAGGAGTTAAAGACTGTGATGTCTGCCCCGCCTCCACCTCCACCTCCACCAGTCATTCCTCCGACAGAAAATGAGCATGATGAGCACGATGAGAATAATGCGGAGGCTAGTGCTGAGTTGTCAAGTGACGGGGTGCCAGACCACAGAAGTGAGGAGGAGCGCGTGACAGAGACGCAGAAAAACGAGCGTGTGAAAAAACAACTCCAGGTATTTAAAATTTGCAGTCCTATGCACATTTAAATATAGTTTCATTTTCCTCCTTTGTTAAGACAGATCTGTTAAAAAGAGATATTTGATTTTTGGAAGGCTTTATGTGTAGCTGGCCTTGTGATTGGTTTGTAAGTGCTTGGCCCACAGTCACATTATTTCATTTTTTCCATTGTATGTTCTTGATACCAGATGTTTGTTAGCCTTGTGTAATGAGGCCTTAATTAGTAAGTTATTTAATTATAGCTTGACCCATGCTAAAAAGTAGTACATATTTTAATACTGTTTAAGAAACAAATTTCGTTTTTAAACAGTATACATTAAAAAGCAGTGATAATTTTTTGTCTTTAAACCTTTTCCATAGATTTTTACAGTAAAAAAAATTTATAATAATAGTCATACTTTTTATTTTTTAAACATAGGCATTAAGTTCAGAATTAGCCCAAGCCAGAGATGAAACCAAGAAAACACAAAATGATGTTCTTCACGCTGAGAATGTTAAAGCAGGCCGTGATAAGTACAAGACTCTGCGACAGATTCGGCAAGGCAATACAAAGCAGCGTATTGATGAGTTTGAAGCAATGTGAGAGCTGTTATTTTGCATACGTGTTCTTCATAAGCTGAACCACCAACAGAGAAAAGCAGGCCTTTGCAGATGTGATGGAATGCATCCCACCTTGCCAAAGCACTTATACCAGTTTGACTATGGTGGCTGAAAGACATTTAAGGGGAGTTTTTCAACATTAAGGCAGTGTGATATCATGCTTGGTTTTCTTTTTCTTTTGGGCCAGGGATTAGAGAACAGTGTTCCATCGCCTTTTTCACATTTTTCATTTTCCATTTTCTTTTCTGTTGAAGATTAACACTAATTATCATGTCTGACAAATGTGTTTGTATGATTTAAGCACTTTGTACATTTTCAAGGCTGATGGTGACTCGATGAGTGTTTAGGTAGAGCACTCTTTTCCTTTCTCCTTCCCTATTTTACCTGTGTGTATTTCCACAATTCTCTCTCATTCATGTTTTCTCAGTGAGTACTTCTCATACCTTGATAAGCCCTGTAAGCATAGCGCTGCCACTATACAGATCATTGGCAGTGATTAATGTGAGCATAGGTGACAGGGTGGGCAATCTTTGATCATTGTGTAGAAGATGGCTGTGAGTCATGAAAAGGATTAGGATGTTTAATAGTGTAGTGTATGGCTAGTAGTTAATTTTTTAAATCCCAGTTTAATAACATTATTGGATATTGGATATTTGCTTACTTAATTACAGTCATCTTTGACAGCTGAATTGATTATTTTATCTCCTATCATCCTTTGGTTTTCTTTGCCCACTGATTTCACAGAGGTATAGTTAGTAGGTAGTAAGTAGTTCCCTAGGAAAGTTTATTGATGAAACACTACTGCAAATAACAGTTGTCTCTGAAAGATTCTTTCATAGATTGATTTTAAAAAGCAGATGTTTAATAAAAGAAAATGTACATTTGTTGGTAATTGATTGTCATCATTAAAAAAACCCTGGACCTTCCCGGAAGGGCTGCATATGAAAACATTGGTCCCAAGGAGGGGACAGTAATACTACCTCACTACTATACCTGCAATGACTGGTTATTCAAACACAGTGAAGTGTGTCAGCTGTATGTTTTATAATACATAGTGATACTTTCAATCATGAATGAATATTTTTGAGATTTCCTTTTCCTTCAGAATATTTTAGAGTGCTAAATTTTACTGCCTTTTTGTTGAACTGAACTGTGGGACACTGATTTGTGTTAAAATTGTAAGCTCTCGCTGGTATACTATCTTCCTGGAGGGGTGTTGTATGTCTGAGGAAGAGTGTGTGTGTGTGTGAAAGAGAGATTGCCCTTGTAGCATATGATGTATGTTTGTACCTTCATTTCTTGATGTAATTATTACATAATCATTTTAGCATATTTGGTTGCTAAATCATTGTGCTTATTTTTTTTCACTCTCTAACGAAAAATAGTTAAATTTGGTTAGTTAATTCTATTTTAGAAATTATAATTTTAGGTTATATTAATTCACTTATGTTTTATAAAGAAATTTTTCCAGTTTGACAGATGTTCAATATTCACATGTTTTAACATTTTCTTTATTATAAAACATCTAGATTTGGAGATAAGGAAAGCCTTGTTTTCTCTGTGTGGTTCAGCTACTTTCCATTTGGTATTATGCATTCAAATTTACATTTATCTATTAAAATTGCCATTTTGTTAGACATTTTTCATGCACAGTAGATTCAAGTTGTGTCTGAAAATATCTCTTGTGCTTTTTTGATTTTGCTGACTTTAAAAGGATTAATCTGGGCAGACATTATGAAAAGGAAAGGTTGCATTTAATATATTTTTTGGGTTTAGTAGGACAAAGGATAACTGGTTAGCCTTGAAGTGACTGTTGTATGGTGGTTGTGCACATGCTTCAGAACACTGTGGAAGAGGATGTTTCTCGTTGCACACCTTAGAGGAGTAGATATTGAGCCCTACTATTCATAGTTTAAAGCATGTGTTCACTCTTCCAGAGCATTAAAGCAATTGCCATAATAGGTGAAAACTTGGATTTTTGTTGGATTTTTATTAATTTGCTTCATTTTGAATTATGTGCACTACCATCCCTGCATCAGTTTGATATCAGTGTTGAAAAATTACCAGTTATATTTGCTGTTTATAATCTATTTGTAGATTAGGATTAAGATGGATTTAATCCATTTTTAAAGCTGTGTGAATTTTTCTAAACAGGAACAACTATTTGCAATATATGGGTTTTCATTAAACCAATTATAACTTTTATTATTAGCAGTTGAGAAGCACATGTTCATATAGCAATGTAAAAATATATTAATGAGTATTTGGTAAATTCCAGTAGGCTTTTACCATTAGCATAATTTTGTGTTGTACAATTAAGTTACAATTACATCTATAATTTTGGATAACAATCATTGGTTAACAATAAAGTGACAAAAGCTCATGCCTTCAAGGTTCACTGTTGTTATTTAACATGGATTTCTTGTATATTTCCTGAAAATTATAATCTCTATTAGATCCGTAAATCATTACATCTTAAAAACAGGAAGTGGATAGGATAAAGTTCAAAATTCTCTTAAATTTGTTTCCCCCAAATTATATAGCTCTTTTGGCAGGAAGTAATTCTTAATTCTCTGGGAAAATTAAATCTTTAAATCGACTCTCTGCATAATAGAATATCATTTAAGATTTCTAGTCATTGGTTTTATTGCATAGTGAGTGTTTAGTTTTCCTCAGGAAGAAACAGTTTCATTGTCATTGATTAATCTCACTATTAAAATGCTAGTGTTCTTTAAAGAACTATATATACTAAGTGCTTCTTACTAATTTTTATCATAAAGATTATTCTTCTTAAACAAGTGATGAATCTGTGCTAAGAATAGTAAAAGCCAGGTGTGTTCTCAGTTTATAGTAATATTTAAGTGTCACTTTCTTATTTCTGTTCTCAAAGACAGGTAGTGATCTCTTTATTCTGGTCCTGTTAGAAAAGAAAAGGGAATTTTGTATTATAAGATTTTGCTTTATATCTAATTCAAGTTTTTCTTTAAGAACTAGAATTAGCACTTAGAAAGTTATCTTAGACTGTATTGGAACTCAGTCCTGGTTATCATTAAAAAGAGTTCCAATGTTAGTGTTGTTATTAAAAATAAAAAATCCCCATCACTTTCTGTCTCAGTTCTTATTACCTGTTGATTGGTGATAGTTTTAGAATTGAAGATAAAAGACTTTTTAGATCCCAAAGCATCACATTTTATGTATGCATAATGAAAATAGTCTTTTTAAAATCTAAAACTTAAAACTGAAATATAGGAATTACTGCCTTTAGCATTAATTTACTGAACCGATTAGTAAACCAAAGCTTAGATATTTTTAATAAGAATAAGGGGAAACATTTAAATATGGAACTATACTTGTAGACAGTCCTCTCTTCTTTAAGTTTGTTCTAAATGAACAGAACTTTAGCTTTTCTTATTCTGTACTTCATTCTTTTTTTAACTAGACGGTAATCTGTTAAACATTCTAGTGTGTTTTATCATGTAGAATGATAATACTCTAGTACATCTCAGAAGCACAAGTGGATTCAGCAGATGTGATAACGTCATAAAATGTTGAGGCAGTTACGACCCTTCACATTCTACATTGTTAGCAAGGAATAATTGGCCCACGATCGTGTTTCATATATTAAAGCTTATCACCTTCCATCCATGGCTTTTCCAATTAAATAGTCTTAACTCCCGTTTTTTCCTAGTGGACCTATTTCTTAATATCTCCATCCTTAGTGATTTTTTAAGAGCTGCCATTTTCCCTCTGGAAAGATGATGATTTCTTGCTTTGTTGCCTCAATATTTCAATCTCCTTTAAACTGTGACGACAAGAGTTTTCTGATTAGAGGTTACATATGCTGCTTTAGGAGTTGAAGTATCCATCATTATTTCTCACAAAATTTTAAGGTTAAAAATTATGACTAAGATAATTAATTACCCCATGGTATAGCTTTTAAATTCAAGTCTGTGTGTGGCTCTGGAGTTGCCTAGCTACTAACGCTTCCAGGTTCTTATTAATGACCTTCATTTAGCCAGTACAGTTTAAGTACATGCTATATTCTAGGATATAGAAGCAAGATTAGAATGACTGTGACCCTTTCGTTTGGACTATCTTAAACTGTGAAACTTCAAATATTTATCTTAGCTCTTGGATCATTTGTAATAATATGTTACAATACTAGATTTCTTTTAAGATGGCAACACCGTTTTGTTGATTCACATTATTTGTATGCCCAGATTGCTCCATGCTTATAACTAGTCAGTTGCTTCCATCCTTGTAATTTGTTACTCTGTTTTAATTGTTCACTTTTATTTAATGAACATTTTTAAAATTTAGGTTTGCTTTGGTAATTATGCATGTCATTTAGTTTGCTCCTAAAAGTAGTTTACAGGTTTATCTTTAATAAGTCTTATATAGCCAAATGTCCATCTTCCTAATGGTAACATGGGATCAGAATTTCTGAGATTTATGTAATAATCCTTAGAAAAATTCCTTTTGATAAAATATGGACTTGTTATATCAAATTCTTCCTGCACTGTGTTATAATGTATGCCATGCTATCTCTTAATTTTTTGCAACTTAAGATGTTCTATCTTTTGTTTTAGGCCTAGAAACGCGTGTATGTCTTAGGCTCATGGGGCAGTACTACCTCCTCCCCAACTTTCCTTTTGTTTTTACTGAAAAGTCTGTGTAATTCATATCTAGCATTTGAGTCTTATATGCCATCATTCCATTTATGTAATTATTTGCTTTTAAATTTTAGCTAATTTGGATAAAAAGTTACACTATGTGATGAAGGAGACTACTACAACGTAAAGAAGAGCAATAGAGGAAGATAAGTAACTGGCAGAGAATAAGAATACACAGTACAGTTTCTCAAGTATGCTTGTTCTCTGATAAATTGCTTAATTTTAATTTTATAGGTCAAATTTTAAACACTGATCAATATTTAAAGATATCCTAAAAAACGTGCCTAAGTTTTTCTAACTGTATAGAAAGATTCATTTTATACCCAGTTGACAAACCACTCAATATGTAGTAATTAGTAATCTGTATTAAATACTGTGAAGTTTAGTGGAGTTAGGAGATTTCAGTTGAATCTTGATTACTTTATTGTGTTAAGATATATGTAAGATTTACCATTTTAACCATTTTCAAGTGTGCAGTGATGTTAAGTGCATTCACATTGTTATGCGACCATCACCTCTATCCATCTGCAGAACTTTTCATCATCCCAGACAGACTCTGTACCTATTAAATACTAACTCCCATTCCTCCCTCTTCCCAGTCTTTGGTGATCATATCCTAATGTCTGTGTCTTTGAACTTGACAGTTCTAGGTATCTCATGTAAGTGGACTGGCTCCTTACTTGTCCTTTTGTGTCTAACTTATTTCACCTAGCATAATATTTTTCAGTTCATTCATATCCATGTGAACAGAGGACATATCAGAGTTTTGTTCTTTTTTAAGACCAAATAATATTCAAATGTATGTATGTACCGCGTTTTCTTTATCCATTAATTGGTTAATGAACTTTTGGATTATTTCCACATTTTGACTGTGTGAACAGTGCTACTGTGTACATTGGTCTACAAATATCTGTTCGAGTTCCTGCTTTCATTTCTTGAGTGTATACCCAGAAATGAAATTGCTGAATCATGTGGTAATTGTGTTTAATTTTTTGAGGAACTGCCACAGCTATCTTTCTCAGCAACTGCACTATTCTGTGTTCCCACCAGCAATGCATAAGGGTTCCAGTTTCTCCACATCCTCACCAACAATTGTTATTTTTTGTTTGTTTTTTGGCTGTACTACTTGTGGCATCTTAGTTCCCAGACCAGCGATTGAACCCAGGCCACAGCAGTGAAAGTGCTGAATCCTAACCACTGGACCACCAGGGAAATCCCTTTTTTGTTTGTTTTTGATACTAGCCATCCAAGCGGGTGAAGTGGCATCTCATTCTGGTTTTGATTTGCATTTCCCTATGGTGCATTTCTCGCTGATGTTGAACATCTTTTCATGTGCTTTTCACCATCTGTATCTTATTTGCTGAAGTGTATATTCATGTTTTGACCATTTTTGAATTGTTTGTTGTTGAATTGTAGGAGTTTTTTATATGTTCTGGACGTTAGTCCCTTACCAGATACTTGAGTTGCAAATAGTCTACCATTCTGTGAGTTGCCTTTTTATTCTATTGATAGTGTCCTTTGATGCACAAGTTTTTAATTTTGATGAAGTTTAATTTGTTTTTTTGTTGCCTGTACTTTTCATCGTTTTTTAAAGAGAAAAAATATCTTTTAATGAAGAAGGTATTAAAGCAACAGAAGAGATGGTGTACAATGGCCAGAGTCTAGAGAGATGTAAAGTAAATTGTCTTGACTAGAATAGAAAATGTAATTTCCTGTGTACTGACTGCGAGATGATAAAGCTAGGGTAGGTTGGGCCAGGAATTTATGGAGCCTTTAATCCTCTGCTGAGGTGGTTTAGTTTGATTTGAAGACATCTGTTGCCTTTGGGAATGCAGTTACAGAGGGGTTAATAACTAAACTTTGCTCCAAAGGAAAATCCATGCTGCTATGAAAAGTGTACTAGAAAGTGCTATAATGTAATTAGTCTGGAGAAAGGCTGTGGTAGTGGGAATGATGTTACTACCTTCTGAGTATTTAAAGGAAATATCTGGATGTAATTTGCTCTCATGTTTGCTATATGTAGTAACATTTTTCCTTCTGCTTATTTTCCAAATGACCTCTTTTGGGGGACAATTAAGACCTCTTTTATCCATGACCTTTTAAGAATGGGTTCTTTAGTGGCACAAAAAAGAGAACTAGAAATTAAAGACAACCAAAAACAAGTAGGTTTGATTCTGAGTTCTAATTGTAGGTTCGTGTACTCTATTGTGCTCTAGTTTTATAAGCATTTTCATAATTCTGAATCAGATTGTTTCAGAGCATTTCTCTGGAATCAGATACAGACATTTAGATTCCAGATTCAATGTTTCACTAGAAAGTAATAACTAATGTTAATATTCATGTACTTTTGAATTATTAATACTTGTTAATAGTTGAAAAGCTATTACTGCAGAATGTGCTTACAACAGTTCTATTAACATCCTTTTGCTGTCAGATGATTCTAATAATGTGACTGGAAGAAACGAAGGGTTTTTTGAAATAGGTTTTAAGGGGTTAGGGAAAAAGTTCTTTCAGGTCATCATGAAGGGGTTGTATTCATCAAAACACAGCTCAGTGAACGTTATCTTAGAATATACACGCATAATTGACTAGTTACTGGCTGTGACAGCTTTGAACAAATGACGTTGCAAATTTCTGTAGGTTTTTAAAGTCAAGCATCATTCGATTATGCTCATCGACTTAGCTTTCTTGCTAGATTTGATTCATGTGCTTATGCCCAAATGATATGTTAGTTTTTTTCCCCTTGTTTTTGGTTGTTTTCCCGATACGATTCTTAATACGATATACTTCTGAATTTTTAGGCCATGAAAACTTTGAATATAGGTACATGAGCGTGTGGTCCTCTAGAAAGTTACAGGAGCATAGTTTTTCTCCTCACTGACTTTAACATAGGCTGGTTTCTCATTGGTATGTAGATTAAATGTAGAATTTTGCCATTTTTTAATTATGTGTTTTAAAAGTACTTTCTATCAGGCTTTAGGAACTCAGGCTGCAGTAGTTGCAACACACAGGCTCAGTAGCTGTGGCTCACGGGCTCTAGAGCACAGGCTCAGTAGTTGTGGTGCACAGGCTTAGTTGCTCTGCTGTATTTGGGATTTTCCTGGAGCAGGGATCAAACCCATGTCTCCTGCATTGGCAGGCGGATTCTTAACCACTGCACCACCTAGGAAGTCCCTCCACCACCTTATTTTTGAGCAATTATGTTAGTTCTTAGGTGTTAGAAATTTAAGAGGTTTTCAGTTTAATGGTATTATGAAAGGAAAGCTGAATGGGAAACAAGGCATGGATTTTTTTCCATAAGGTAATAAGGTTAATATATATAATCATACGCATTCATAGATGCAGTCATTCTTCCAGTGATTTACTGAGCAGTTGCTATTTATGCAAAGCACTGGTAGAGTTACAGGAGATAGATGTGACCCTGTGACTATGTCAAGGAAATTGTAGTTAGGGACTTGAGACATGGACTCAAATTACAGTATAGAAAGTAAAAGTAGTAAAAACCAAAAGACAAATTGAGATAAAAGGTTCAGGAGTTAAAATGAGAGGTTATTAGTAGGTGCTAATTAGCATGCAAAGAACCATAATATTGACTTGATTAATGAGGCTGAGAAGTATTTTCTCCATTTGTAAAATTGCAGCCGCCGGGGAGCATCGAAGTTATAAATTAATCACCAGGTAGGCAAGCTAATGTTAACTTGGTTCTCTGCCACTAAGGAATTGCATTTTCCTTAATATCAGTGTGTCTGGTTTTCTTATTATAGAGTTTATTGAATATAAGCAACCTTAATGATGGTTTATATTAGAATAGCCAGTATTGAAACATAATTTAATATTAAATTTTTCTTACAGCCCTTTTGTTACTTACTTATTTAAGTTTACCATTTTTTTTCCTATAAATTATTTTTTTTTACTTTAAGTAAATATCAGAATATCTATTACCTCAAACAGTACAGGTAGAATTTCCTTCTCAAACACTGGTTAATCGTCTGTGCTGATTTTTGTAAATGTATATAGCAATAGTTTGTATCATAGCAAAGCTTCAGAAAACTGGGATATTTAAGGATTTCCCCCCCTTTGGTTATTTTCTTTGGAGATTATTTTAAGTATTAAAATAATTATTATTGCCAGAGTTTCCCCTTTTTCATTAAAAAAACAGTTTTCAGCTATGCATGAAGAAAATTGTTTTCTAAAAACTAGAAAAGTAGGTCTTAAGTTAAAGCTATTTTAAGAAAAGTATATTTTTCATTGGCTTCTAGTATCATGTTATGTGCTGGGAGTTGCCAAATACTGCAGGTGCTTTAGGTCATACTTAGCTACTTCATGACTTAAGTCTAATTTGTAAAAAACTTGGTTAAATCATTAAATTTAAAAAAATTAGTGACCATGAAACAAAATTCAATGGATAGAAATAGGGTAACACAAAAAAGTAAGTCTGCTTCCTCTGTCTTCTAATCTTGCAGCTCTCCCTAAAGGTAACTAGTTTTTTCTGCTTGTACCTCCTGGAAATTACCTGAACATGTAGAAAGATACATATGTTATATACTTGTTGTTGTTTACCTAAGGTATAGCATTATGTATACACGGTTTTGCGCTTCTTTCACTGAGTGGAGCATTTTGGAAATCGTTGCATATAAGTACAAAAATGCCACAGTATTTAATTACGTGGGTGCACCTTAACTATATAATACTGCCATGTATTCTTGTACAAACACTGTGTTTTATCCGAAGATACTGTGTTATAGTCCAGTGGGTGAGGTAGTTTACATAAGATTTGGGTGTTCTTAAAGTATAGGGAGTTATTTTTTTACTTAAATGATGTAGGTGCACTTTTTACATTTTAAAAATTTAGATAGTAATGTGCTTATTGAAGCAGCTTTATAAGTAGGCACTTTTCGTAAATTGAATTTCTGTATTTCAGGTTTAAAAGGTGACATAGGTGTAGTGGTCTTAGTGTGTCACTTTTGAGGGTCCAAGTGTAAAAGATGTGCCAGTACTTAAACTTCTCTGACTTCTTCAGCTTTTATAATCAGAAAATGTTATTTTAAAAAAAGAAGCAAATCAATAGGATAGGATTTTCTAAAAGTACTTTGGGAGCTTTTTGGTTTTTAATTTCCTTTGAGTGCCACCATTTCCTCAGTGTAGATTTTCATTTGTCTACTTTTATTAAAATGGAAAATGACAAACTCAGATCATTGCAAAATACTCGACCATGACACCAAGCAACAGCAAAAGTATTTCAAAGAATATCAAAGTTTTCTTTGATTTTAAAGGAGGTAGATCAACTTAATTCATCCTATTATTTATGTGATTTCTTTCTGACCTTAAGAAAATGTCCTTTGATTTCAGACCTTACTTTTCAGATCAAATATTGCTCTTGTACCTATAAACTTTTGGTTCTTAAGTGATTTTCTTGGGCACTAAGTATTTTTAGAGGTATAGCCTAGATTAGTTTCAAAGTGCTAATGATATTTCATGTTAATCAGATAGAAGAAACACTGATCTTAGTGGTTTGTAGTCTCCCTCTCTTCCCCTGTTCCCTGAGATTCACGGTAAATTCTAAGCTGATATACTGGAGAGGCTCACAAAGTCTAGGTCCTCGGTCTATAGTCCTTGATCTTTCTATGGCTCTTCCAGCTGCCCAGTGCTGCTGAGTTCTGATCCCTGCTGTTTCTGCATACGTTTTCAGGCATGCTCAGAAATTGTCAAGTCACCTATTACAGACGTCGTAGTCCATGGTTATCTGTGTTGTAAGGGTGCAGGGATCCTTTCCCAGATTCTCTTGCTTTTTCAGCAGTTGTTCTTGGTTTTTTACAGTGGATACTTAGATCCAGGTTTTATTGGTCCAGAGCACGATAGATACACAGGCAGCCTGATTGGCATTTAGAGTGTTTGAAATAGGTGTGAAGCAGCATGATGTAGAGTTAATTGCATCAGGGTTTGCATTATGGCCTGGCCACTTTCTAGATGTGTGGCGCTAGGAAGCCACTCAGCCATTTGAGCCTCTGTTTCCTCCTCTGTCAGTGGGAGTAACTATTGATTTTATGAGCATTGACTGTAATAATATACATGGAATACTTGGTTTACAGCCTGGCGTATTAAAGGTGTTTATTAACTTCTGTCATTTTGTTTCTCATAATACATTTGCTCATCTTCAGTATTATGGGCATTAGTATTTGTGCCCCAGTCCTTTGGATTCCAATGTTTTTGTCTTCTGCCTGCTTGCCTGTTAAGGATTTTGTTTGTGATTCTCTTCAGAAGGTATCACTCAGCATATGTTTATTGAGTGTGGGCCAGGCCCTGTGCTGAGTGTGTAGAGATGAAGTAGACAGGGTTTGTCCTGAGCAGTAAAGCATGCGTGGTCTGCTCCCAGGAGACAAGGTGAATAGTGTGCGTGTTTGAATAAGTGAGATTCCCTCCTCAGCCTCTTAATGTTGGAGTCTGCCCCGTCTGCACTTGGCTCTCTTAGTGACCTCACCCAGCGTTGCTTGAGATACCATCTGTATATTAAAGACTCAGATCGCCAGCCAGAACCCTCTCCATTGAACTCCAGATGTGTGTATCCAGCTGACACTTCCACTTTGATGTCTAATAAGCACCTCAAACTTGCCATGATGTCAAACCGAACTCGAGGTCTTCTCCCCGCTTCCGCCCACGTGATCCTGCCTCAGTCTTCTCTCCTCTGTCCCTCCTCTCAGTGGATCTGGTCCAAACCTTGACTGTAATGTGATTCTTCCTTTTGTCTCATAAACTGCACCAGATCCAACCACAAACCTGTTGGCCCAACACTCAAAATAAATAATATATTCCAAAAAATAACTGTTTCATACATCCTCCACAGTGATCACCCCGTTCCACACACCAGCATTGCTTGTATTATTGCTAGAACCTTCTGATGGGTTTTCTGGCTCCCTCTCTTGCTATTCTACAGTCTGTGAAGACAGTAGCCTTAAAAAGGTAAGTCAGGTCCTGTCACTTATGCTCAAAAATCCTCCAGACTTTTTCCGCCTCAGTAGGCGCTGTACCCTTCTCAGTGGTCACTCAGAGCCCAAGGTGAGCTGACTCCTTGTCACTCTCAGACCCCATCTTCTGGTTTCCCCTTTTCCCACTGACTTGAGGTCATCTGGCTTCCTTGTTATTCTCTGAACTAGCTGGTGCTCCTGTGACCTCAGCCCGGAATGCCTTTTCTCCTCAGGTGTTTTTATGATGCACTTCCTTGCCACTTCCAGGATTTTGTTTAACTGTCACCTCAATGTGGCCTTCCCTTACCACCCTATTTAAAATTGCACTTTCCCCAATATTCCCTACCCATGTCTTTTAATTATTTTTCTTTATAGCACTTAATCTGACATACTAAATATATTTTTAATATTTTAATATATATTTTATGTTTATATATTTTAATTTTTTTTTACCTATTGTTTATTATTTGTCTTCCACTAGAATGTAAGCTTCACGAAGGCAGGTATTTTACTGTTTTGTGCAATGAAATGCGCTCAGTGTCTCGAGCAATGATAGCGCTCAGTATTTTTCGTTGAATGAATGGGGTGGATGAATTCTGGGAGCTCAGAAGGAAGGCTTCTAATCTTGGTGCAAGGCTTCCTGGAGGAAATGATTTCTAAGCCAAGTCTTGAAGAATGAGTTATTCTTTTTTTTTATTTTTTTTTTATTTTTTTGGGGGTACACCAGGTTCAATCATCTGTTTTTATACACATATCCCCGTATTCCCTCCCTTCCTTGATGCCCCCCCCTCGAGTCCCCCCCACCCTCGCTGCCCCAGTCCTCTAAGGCATCTTCCATCCTCGAGTTGGACTCCCTTTGTTATACAACAACTTCCCACTGACTATTTTACAGTTGGTAGTATATATATGTCTGTGCTACTCTCTCGCTTCTTCTCAGTTTCCCCTTCACCCCCCGCCCCCTCCCATACCTCGAGTTCTCCAGTCCATTCTCTGTATCTGCGTCCTTGTTCTTGTCACTGAGTTCATCAGTACCATTTTTAGATTCCGTATATGTGAGTTAGCATACAATATTTGTCCTTCTCTTTCTGACTTACTTCACTCTGTATGACAGATTGTAGTTCTATCCACCTCATTACATATAGCTCCATCTCATCCCTTTTTAGAGCTGAGTAATATTCCATTGTATATATATGCCACATCTTCTGTATCCATTCATTTGTTGATGGGCATTTAGGTTGCTTCCATGTCCTGGCTATTGTAAAGAGTGCTGCAATAAACATTATGGTACAAGTTTCTTTTGGGATTATGGTTTTCTTTGGGTATATGCCCAGGAGTGGGATTACTGGATCATATGGTAGTTCTATTTGTAGTTTTTTAAGGAACCTCCAAATTGTTTTCCATAGTGGCTGTACCAACTTACAGTCCCACCAACAGTGCAGGAGAGTTCCCTTTTCTCCACACCCTCTCCAACATTTGTTGTTTCCAGACTTTGTGATGATGGCCATTCTGATTGGTGTGAGGTGATGAGTTATTCTTAATCGGCAGGAGGGGGTGAGCGGTGAAGCTAGGAGGGCTGTCCAGATAGCAGGAACTGTGTATGCACATACCTCCAGGCACAAAAAGACCTGGAGTGTGCTGGAACTACCTGCTTGTATTGACAAAGTATGAAGTTTGAGATTGTGAAACACTGGAGAATCGGGGGGAAGCAGGTGTGGATGTGCCTGTGATGCTTGTTTTGGACAGTTTGAAGTTTGGAATGCTGATGGAATGTCGTAAGAGATCCCAGGGAGAAAGTGTAAGAAAAAAACAGCTAGCACAGAGCCTTGGTGAACACCAACATTTAAGCACTGCCCAAAGCAAGAGGAGTACATTCAGAAGAGAGAGCTGCAGAAACACTGCAGGGCAGAGTTAAGCATCACCAGTGACTGCCAATGCCACACGAAACAGACGTGCGTTACAATGTTTAAATGTACGCTGGCTTTGGCAGCAAGAAAATCATTGAAGAGCGCAATTTCTTTGGAATTAGGCTAGTTTTTCCCTTAGCTTAACTGTACAGTGTCTTCTGGGAAGTGGTTCCCACAAACAGAGAATGGGAAAATGCTCTTTTTAGTAGTGTCCTCTGTCAACTCCAGGTGTCTGAAGCTGACACTGGCATGAATTCCACCCCACACCCCTGCTCAAGTCTGTGAGATTGTACCAGTAAATGAAAATCTGTATCCATGTTTACCTTCTAGGGGTGCACCATGGTGGCATCTGAATGATTTAATCCATTCAAATAATTTCATTCACTAAGCACTTATTAAGTGCTTGAAGTTAGGTCCTGTGGATTCATAATTTTTTTTAATCAAATAGAGCAGCTTTTACTCAAATCATTCTCACAGATAATTCTTAAAAACATAGTCTACAGGAGGAAATGAAGAGTTAAGATACAGAGGGACAGATGAGTAAACAAGAGCTATCGGCTTGGCCAAAAAGTTCGTTCAGGGTTACGGAAGTAAGATGTTACAGGAAAACCCAAACAAACTTTTTGGCCAACCCAATAAATACAAAGATCTGCCGAACAGTAGACCCCTTGATAACATCTCCAAGGATGTAGAAGTTATTGCAATTGTCAGCAGGTATATCAGGAACAAGTACCATTTTCCCCCAGCTTTCCTTTAAGGCTGTGGCAACACTCAGTGGATGTCCAGTGGTGGTCTCAAGGCTGGTTTGCACAGGGGTTCCTTGAAAAATATCGTACCTTAGGAGCAGTTTGCAATGCTAGAACCAGGGGCGTCAGCTATGTAAGCAGAGGCTGATGAAGTCTGGGATCAAAGCAGCTCTAGAGTTGGACTGCGGGTTAGGAAAGTCTACTTATAACTTGGGCTACTTCTAGGGACCTCAGGATAGGTAAAAATGGGTTTTGTGTATGTTCTGGAGCTACTAAGGAACTTTTGGTAGGTGTCCTTGCATGTATTCATCCAAATATTTTAGTGCGTAGTACCATCTTACTAAACATTGAGAATATAACAGTGAAGAAGACTAGATCCCTTTCAATGGACTTACTTTCTATGGTAAGACATGAAACATGCAGAATAATTTAAAAGTTGTAAATTGTATTAGATTGAATCGTGTAAAGTTGCTAATATTGAACCATCTTTGACCTATAAAAGCAGCAAATTTATATCAATACTATGAAGGAAACAAGGGACTGAGTTGGGGAAAGAAGGATGATAATTGGGGATAGGAAGGTTGGAAAAAGCTTCTGTGAGGAAGTGGCATATAAGTTGCCACCTGAAAAAAGAGAAGGCTAGCCAATCGAGATGGCTGAGCACACTGGGTCTGGTGGGGGATCTTCACGCCCAATATAAAGAGAGCAGCAGCTCCTCAAAGCAGTACCCTCAGTGCTGCTATACCTTCAGATGTTCCAAGATAAGCCAGCAAACAGCTTTTAAAAAAGGATCCAAAGAAAAATGCTTTAAATATTTAAATAGAAATGTAATTTTATGTGAAATCTCTCAAATTTTGTCAGCTATTTTAAAAATTTTAGAAAATGTTTTGCAAGCCAAATAATGTATCTGCTCTCCAGAAGTGGCCCACTAGGGACACCAATTTACATGCTTTGCTTTAAAGCATTCCAGGTAGAGAAAACAGCATATGCAAAAACCGTGAGGCAAGAAAGGGCTTACTGGTTCAAGGAACAAGAAGGAGGACAGTATGTCCAGAGCTAAGTGAGCCCAGGGGAGAGTTGTCTGTGAGATGAAGTTGGAAAGGAGCCACATCTCAAGGATCTCACAGAAGCACAGGGGCAGAAGTAGAAAGACAGACGTACAAATATAGCGTGTACCAGACAAGCATGCACCTTGGGACCACACGTGCCTGGAGGAAGGGACGCCCTTTCCAAATCTGTACAAAGATGTTATAAATGCTGCAGGTGTCCTTGAAGGTAGGTACACTATCCCATTTTAGAGTTCAGTAACCTGCCCAAAGGCCAGCATAGTAGCAGAGCCTGCATTTGGGTTTGGGTTTCTTTGAATTGAAAGCCTCTCCCACCCTTTTCTAAAACTACAAAACGCTAACTTTCCAATTGAGACATGTTCACGTGACAGTGCCCTTTGGAGGATTTTCTTGTCTGCATAACTTAAAGTGAATGTATTCATTAGTTTAGAGGCCAAAGAAGAATGCTCTAAATATTATGTTGAATACAGGGTAACAGTGACCTGGAGATTAAACCCCATCAAATTGGAGACCAGACTTATTCCACTGTTTTGTATGGGCTTGTAGTGCCAACCTGTGAAGAGCTCAGTGCTCTCATTTTCAAGACAAGGTGAGTATAGCTTAAAGATTTGAAGTTGAAATACACAATTTATTCTTGTGGGGGTGAGAAAGCACCTTTTCTTTTTATTGAGTGTTAAATCCCTCGAAATCAAACAACTGTGCTCAAGGGATCTTAGAAATTTAGAAGAAGATGAAATTTGAGACGTGAAGATGGATATGAATAGAAATAGGCTGTTTCAGCTAGTTAACATGTTAAATAAAATATTTCAGGAATTTGGTGAGCAGGACTTCAGTGATAAGAACTGAACTTGGTCTAGGAAAAGTTCAAGAGGTTGAGGATCAGATTGCCTGGAGAGTTTCAGCTGGGGAAGAACTGGAGAGGAAGGTGGCCACAACGTGAGGCCTGAGAAATAAGTCACCGGGCAGCCTTGAGACAGGCTCACAGCTTAAGTGAACCACCTGAGGAAATGCCTGTGGAGGAGATTGCTAAACTAGTTTTCAGAACAAAACATGATGGAAGATTTCATTAAAATTCACCAGTCTTTTTTTGTCACTTATTAGAATATTTGATGACAGAGAGAACAGTAGCATAATTAACAATATTCTCCAGATGTCCTGTGTGGGTTATTTGACTTACCTTGTAGATAAAAATGGATCTAATTTCGGTTTCCTAAGAATTCTTTTAAACTATTAGATTTTCGCCTGTGGAGTTGAAAGGAAAATTGTACTTTTAAGAGAAAATCACTATGATTATCTATATTTTGCTTTGAAGTTAGTAGAGTGTAATTACTGAATAAAGAAGGAGTCAGCAAACTTTTTCTGTAAAGGCAGGTCCAGATATTAAATATTTTCAACTTTGCGAGCCAAATAGTGCACAAGAGCAGCCGTAGGCATATGTAAGTGAAGGAGCCTGGCTGCCTCCCTGTAAAACTTCATTCGTGGACACTGAAATCTGACTTTCATATAATTTTATGTCATAAAATTATCTTCTTTTGATTTCTAAGTCGTGGTCTTTCCAAAAACAGATGGGGAGCTGGATTTGGGCCATGAGCCATAGTTTGCTGGCCCTGAATTAAAGGATTTTAAAAGCAGTTAAGTTCTTCCAAGGGCCGGTGGTGTGGCTTTCTCAGCTGTCTAGGTTGTTTATTTCATGGTAGAGGGTCTTATTTGTAGCAATGAAGAGATTTCCTTACACATTTGAAACACTTCCAGCAGTGGTTCTGAAACTGGCTACATCAGAATCCCTTGCAGACTTAAAATACAGATTGCAGGGCTCCTGAAGTTTCTGATTCAGTAAGTCTACATGGGGCCAAAGAACTTGGACTTGTAACAGGTGAAAGGGCCCAAGAACTTGGACTTGTAATAGGTTAGGCGGATGCTGCTATCCTGGGACCACACTTTGAGAATCACTTATTTAGAGATGAGGGTGTCTGACGCTGTGGGACTAACACAGTTGCTTCTTTTACTCAGTGTCCTTAAAGTAGCTGTTGACTTCTCTACCCAGACGATTTGACACCTTCAGAATTCTAATGGTTCAAAGACCAAAGATAATTGGAACCAAATTTATAATTTCTCTGTCTATTATAATATCAATTTCTGAACTTTTTAAACATTTACAAACTAGAGATTATTTTACAACAGTGCCTAGGAGAAATATAAAGAAATATTATATAGAGTATATATTCTTATATAGTATTATACATGTAAATATATATATAATAAATACTCATGTATCAGTTTTTAAAATAGAACATTGCCAGTAACTTTGGCACTCTGTATTCCTCCTCCATCAGGTCTCCCTTTTCTTTGATTTTAACTGTTTGTATCCACAATATAATGTCTTCTTTTGCATGCAGATGAACTTTGCCTGCTTTGATTACACATGCGCCCACACACATCCATTTTGATGAATATAGCTGTGGCTCATTCATTTTCGCTGCCGTGAGGGTGTCTGTTTTATGAGTGCACTCCTCTGATGATGGACACTTGGATAGTTTCTAGTATTTTTTATCTTACAAACAATATAGCCGAAAATCTTCTTGAACATGTTTCCTAGTAATGTGAGCAACAGTATCTCTACCTAGGGAGGGGAATTGTTCAGTTACAGGGGCATATTCCACATGCTATGTAACCATCAACTTGTTTTCCAAAGGAAAGATACATCCACTCTGACTTCAGCACACTTGATATCACCAGCCTTTTTAACTTTCTGCCAATTTGATAGATTAGTTTGCATTTTCTTGATTACTAACATAGTTCAGAATTTTTCTTAAATTTATGTCTTTCATTTTTTTTTGTTTGCCTATTTTCTTAAGAAGTTTCTCCACCTTGTTTTGATAATAAAATCCTGACTAGTTTTGACCCTTGTTGTTCTACATAAATTTTAGAATTAGTTTAAATAATTCTGGAAAAGAAACATTTTGGTTGGAAATGTATTATTTTTAAGTATTCCTAATCATGAATATGTAATATCTCTCCATTTATTTTCTTGCTCAGTACCTTTCAGTAGAGTTTAAATTTTCCATTAAGATCATCTATATCTTTTGTTAGATTTATTATTAAGCATCTTATTTTTACTGTCTTTTTACTAGTTACGTTTTAAAGCTATTTGTGGCTGGTATATAAAAATGAAGTTGATTTTTGTTTGCTGACCTTATATTCGAGAACCTTGGTCAATTCTTATTGTTTCTTATAATTTGTGAAGCCTTTTGGGCTTTCTGCATAACTAGGCATTTTCTGCAATTAATACAGTTCTCAGTCTTTCTCTATCCATACAGTTTACTTCTTTTCCTTACCAAGTTGATTTGACTGAAGTTTTCAGTACAATGTTGAACATAAAAGTGGACCTCATTTCTGATTTAAGAAGAATGCGTCTAAAGTTTACCATGACATGTGTTTGCTGTTTTGGTAGATGACTTTATCAGGTTAATGAAACTTCCTTTTATATATATACGCCTATTTTGCTATAAGTTTTTTAAAAATAAAAAAGATGTTTAAAATTTATCATATGCAATTTCTGTGTATATTGACATAATATGTGTGTGTACTTTTTTGTCTGTTAACATATTGAGTTAGTAGATTGGTCTAATATTAAACCAAGTTTCATTCCTGGGCTAACTTGATACGATGCATGTCCTAAGCTATGGCTTAAGGGTCCGTGAACACGAGTCACATGATTGTGAATATCCTGTCCCTCTGATTTGTGTGTACCTCCCACTCACCACCACCACCACCACCCCACTATCAAGGGTTGCTATTTTCTAGATGTATTTTAATTTCGTCGCGCCACCTGGTGGCAAATTTTCAACATTTCTGATGCTATCTCTTCGCCTCCTTTCTTCTCTCAGGCAAATCCATACATGTAGTTTCCTCTGTTATCACTGTGACCCCTCATTTAATTTGATTTTCTCTCTTGTACCTTAATATCTAGTCACTTTACCCCCCCATCCTCCTTTCTCTTGCTCTTCCAAATTTTTTTCAGTGTGCTCATGCAAATCGTTCTCTTTTCCTTCCTTTTTTCTTTCTCTCCCCTTTTGTTCCATTATGGGTACTGTAAATCCACCTCAATTATGGTTCAGAATGGTGAGAATAGTGCTGGTTACTAGAGGAAAAGATACAGCAATACATTTTAAAATGACCTTTGGTACAATAAGGTGCCAACTCTGCTAACCGTCAAAGTCCTTGAAAATACTTAAAATTCTCTTTGAAGTGTTCTTAAATGTCAAATACTACTTAATTACCCTCTAATTAATTCTGCCCATTTAACATCAAAGTTCACTATTAAGGGAAAATTCTAAAACTGCTTTGTTTCGTTGTTTCTGTGTTCCTATATCCAAATGTGAGGGTTATACTGTATTTTACTGCAAAGACTCCATTTTTCATTAAGCATTAAACTGTTTGAAAACCAAACTAATCATCTATAACATGGTTTCCATAGGAAATAGCCCACCACAGATGCCCTTTTGATATATAAGCCACTTATATGACACAGATTACCAGTAAGCAAATTTCCCATTGCTTAACCCTCAGACATAGAAGATAGTGTAAACAATATTCTCCCCAGTCAGAAAACTCACACATGGATAAGCTTCATTGGTTTAGCGATCTCTTTTTAGAGTTAATTGTGACTTTGGTCTTTCTAAGGGCTGTGTCTGAGAATGGCAGGAGAGTCAGCTGAAGAAGACAGAACAGGGAAAGCAGGGCCGCATCGGATCTCTTTAGCCACTGTAGTGCTAACGTGGCTGCAGGGGCCGGGGTTTTGATTGCGTGTTTGCCTTACTCACCCTAGTCTTTTAGTAGGCAGATACAGTATATTGAACCTTTGTTTATTCATAGATAGCAAGTATTGATTTTAAAGTAGGCACCACAAAGCATTTTGGGTACCTAAGTCTGGTTGGTGCCTGAAAGATACTTGAATCAAGATAGAACCTCAAAATATAAAATCTGGTCTTCAGTGTTACTCTAGTACTTAAAAAGCTTTTGATGGCTTTGAGATCTGGCAGGCTTGTGAAACTGACTAGTTTGTGCAGAGCTGCTGCAACTATTAGAATTCTAGCACAGGGTACTGCCTGGCATGTAGTCGGCATTTGACACATACTTGTTGAATGAATGAATAACCAGGATCATTGCTGAAATTCTGGGATTTAATGGTTTGAATGCAAAAATAATTAAAAAGCCTGGAAAAACATCCAGCCCTACTAAAGCTACAAATATTGCAAATAAAATAAAATGCATTAATAACCCCCAAAAAACTAGCATCTCTTTAAAAGGGAGATTTACAGTTATTCTTATTTCCACGTTGTAATAGTGGAGATTCAAAAGTGATTGAAAAAGAAAAGTTAGAGGTTAAAGATTTGGCAGTTTGGTTGCCTCGAAGGCTCTACATAATGCAGGGTGACAAGGGTGCTTCTGGCTTCTGTACTACAGTATTTGGCTTCCTTCTGTGTTCTTTTGCTAAATGCTTTCTAACCTTTTGATGTCTCTTTTAAAAGGTGGGGACCCAAACTGTATGCATTGTTCCAGATGCGTTCTTGCCAAAGCAGTATAAAGCAAATGTAACAGTTAGGAAGAAGGCTCTCTCCCTCACTGGGTAAGTACAACTGGCAGCCGTGGCCAGGGCTAGCCCACCTTCCCTTTAGACCTGCCACACCCTCTCCACTGCAGAAATGCTGGGGGGACCCCATAAAACCTGAATCTGTTAATCCACAGCCCAGAGCCTTTAGCCTAGTGAAATGCCAGTCAAAAGAACTGACCCAGGGCTCGCCTTACCATTAGAGCACCTAATCCCACCCCCTCCAGATTCTTTCTCAGTTACTGTTTGCATCTCTTCGACTCTTTGCCAATCAAGAACATTGAGGTCAGACAGAGTTTATTAAAATGAGACTTTACCTATAATCTTGGTTAGCCAATTAGACATGCTACTTTAGACGGTTCCCTTACCTTTGTGAAGGAACCCTCTTGCTGTAGAGTATTATAGTGTAAGCTCACACATATGACACTTGTGTGCTGCTGGAAGGTTATTTTTTTTTCTTATTTAAAAAAATCTCCAGATATACTTAAAAATGAAGTGCCATACCTATATACTAAGTAGAAGAATTCCAGAATTGGTTCGTAAGCCAGATTAGTATTATGCATTGATCTCAATTTGGAAATATTTAAAAAATCATTGATCAACAGATGACCATGATGAGAGGTTGTTTCACAGTTCCTTAACTGATTTTTTGACCCATTCCATTTCTAAATGAAACTACAGCAATGCAGTTTATTTTGTACATCTTGAATGGTATAGTTGAGTTCCCCCAACTTGCTGATTAAACCTCCCCAAATTCTCTAAATCAGACTCAAATATGTGAATATATTTGAGGTAACACTTAAAGATGTCTGTTATAACAGTATTATTTTGGGGTTTTTTCATGTGACATAAAAAAGTGGTGGTATATGTTCACTTAGGCTGGGAATTTTTAGAAATGATTTGCTTCTTTGGCCTTGACTTTGCTTATTTATTTATTTATTTATTTAACCCAAACTCCAAATACTTCCCTCCCCCCACTCCCCCTCCCCCTTGGCAACCACAAGTCTGTTCTCTATGTCTGTGAGTCTGTTTCCCTTTCATAGATAAGTTCATTTGTGTCATATTTTAGATTCCACATGTGATATCATATGGTATTTGTCTTTCTCTATCTGACTTACTTCACTCAGTATTATCATCTCTAGGTCCATCCATCTTGCTGCAAATGGTATTATTTCATTCTTTTTAATGACCTTGACTTTTGGATTGCTATGAAACAAGTTTAAGGTCATGCAAAAATCTCTGACATTCCATGACATCACCAAAATATTTTCATTGTTTCAAAATCCACATGAAGCCTTGTGACACATCCATCATTGTTTGCTTTCACTTGTTTTGAAAGAGGTGTGGCTGTTTGTGACTCTAGAATCCAGTTAATCTTATTCCTGATATCTGAGCTAAGATCCTTGGTTAAAACATGTTCTTAATGACCCATAGCTTGCCACAAAGAATACTGTTCTTAGCTATCCGTCTTTAAACCATTTCTTCCAGTACAGGAATTTCTGTAACTCTTTCCACGTTGTTTGCTGATTGGTAAAATCCTTCCAACTGAAATTTGCCTGATGTTTTGCAATTTTTCCTCATTGATTTTCACCCATTAATGTTTTTGCTTTTTAGAGTGAATTGTTTGAGTTTGACTCTGCTGTTGCCATCAGAAGTAGGAAAAGAAAGTTTCTGCATGACTCACCAGAAGAGTCAAGATCAGATGACAGAGACTTTGAATTGTCCAAAGCTGAGTTTATTAAAGGTCAAGGGAGTTGGCAATCTACATCCTTCAGCTTGAAAAGTCGCATAGTTGACAGCCTCAGAACAGCTGGGCCCTCCTTAGCTGATTATAGTGTTGCTGACCCAAGGAAAGCCACAGGGACTTCTGACAGGTTTCCTGTCCCACTTCCACTGTCCTGAGGGCTTCTGCATCAGAATCCTCACCCTCTTCCTTGTGATAGGGTGGGCCTGTGGGATTGTGGTGGCTGAGGAGGAACGAGAGAGGACATTGATAGCCCATGGGTAGCCGTGGATGAGCTATGGCTGGCTGGTTTCTTCAGGGATAGAACGCCCTGCAGCCCTGTGTGCCAGGTGGTATCCAAGCAGGAATCAACCCCAAAGGGCTCTGGTTGTCTGGTGCACTCAGACCCACAGGCTTCTTGCTCTCAGCCTTCAGGCCTTGTAATTTCTCAGGGGTGCTAGGCTGATTTTAGCTTAGGAGGCTGTGTTAGACCTGATCTGATGACTTCTTTCCTGACCCCAGGGGTGGGGGTGGGAGAAGCAGCCTGAGGTGGGTAAGACAGAGCTGGTGTAAATAAGGTGACTAATCCCTTGGGCACACCTGCCTCACAGGCAGCTTAGCTACTTCTCTTGTGATTCTCATCACGGAAGCTTATAAGACTGTGACATGAAGGGGAGTATATTTATACCTTGATCGCATATCCACATCATGATTCTGGATCTGAACATTGCAAGATCTACCATGTTAGATTCCTTTTGAGACCAAAAAAGAATTCTAGCAAGGCCAAGGTCAGAGTGTAGAGTCTGTGGAACCACCTTTGTTCTGGTGCAATTTGTATGTCAGTGTGTTTCCTTGGCGGCATTCATAATTCAGTAGTAAACTCTTCAGCTACATGTTACTGGAAAGGTGTTGAGGGTTGTGCCCTTTTCAACCCTATTATGGTAATATTTAAAAGTTTTCTTCTTTCTTGCCTAACTTTCCTGTTCACTTTCTGTGTCTTCATGCAGGTCCCTGGCATCTGACACACTTGGTGAGCTTTAGGATAAGGTCATACCAAGACGTGCCTGATGTTCTGAATGTCTGTATCCCCCGAAGTCCAGAATGTCAGCTGCAACCTGATGGACCAATGTCCCCTCAATCAGGGCTCTCATTGATGGTTCTTTCCACACCTCAGTCGACTGTTGGATTTCCCTTTCTTGCTATTCTGTCTCCTCACCCCTCTCAATCGCCTTTCTAGGGACAGACCTTAGAGAGATGGGCCAGGATGTGGGAACTCTGCACTGCACTGCAGATCCTCTGCATCCTATCTTCAAGGCACCGTCCCCCAACAGATGCCTGAAGCCATAGGCTTCTGAGAACCCACTTTTTTTCTGCATGACTAGCTTGTAAAGAGGGCTATGCAGAGAGAATTTTCAAGAACTTTCCACTTAAAAAAGAAAATGTACATGGCTTATTTGGGGCTTCAAACTGAGAGCAAAATCAGTGGCATACAGCTCTGTTTCTGGCACACATCTGTGGCATCTGGAGAAATTGTTGCAACACTCCCTTTCCTGTCCAGGCTGTTTGTATAACTGTATATAAATGTAGCAATAAATATATTCTAACATCAGCCTGGGGCATTAGTTTCTGCTTGATTCTCCACACTGATGGTAGGCAGTGAATATCACATTCTCGAGGAATTGCCCTACTGACCAGTGGGCTCACCTGCCCCATCTCAGTTTCTCATCTTCTCTGATTTCACAAAGTGTTAGCTTGGCCTTGGCCAGTGTTTGGAGAAAGAAGGATGAGGGGTATGGTGGCAGAGCAGGGACATGAAGCCACATTATTAATTCACTAGGTGGCACTATTCCTGACACTCCGAGGTGGCTTGAATGTCTCAAGACTGAAGCTTAGAGGATTGGGTGACAGTTTGCATCAGGAGTCAGCTATTTTAATATTCACTTTTACATCCTTCAAGAATGTATTGTGCTTCAATTAGATGACAGGTACTCACCTGCCAGGCACAAAGTTACCCCTTAAAGATTTTCAGAAAAATCACACAAAATATGCTAATGTGACATTGAATTTTCCATCTGTCCCTGATGTTTTTCAAGGGCACTAAATAAGTCTGGTTGTTTGAGAAACTGTGCCCTTCTAAAGGAGACACATAGCAAACAACCCTTTTATTTGGCAGAAATAGGGCTGTTCGTCTACTATCAAGGAATATCTTTTCCCAAAGTGTTCTCATAATTTATTTGAAATCCTTGCTTATCAGCCATTTTTATAACTTGAAAGATAACCACATACTTTGTGTGGTTTCTTATCAAATTGCTGTTTCCCAGGCCTCTCCTCAATTACAAGCGGCAGGTGGTGTAGAACCATTCGGCCCTAAGGCCTGAGGATGCAGTGGAACCAGAAGCTGGTGTCGTGTGGCCGAGGTTCCCAGGTAGCGCTTGAAAGACTGATTTTTACATATTAAAACAAGACAGACTGGAAGCACCTGAGGAAATCATCTGGTTGGGGCACTTGAACCACTGATCAGGTGACCGTGTGAACAATCATGCCAGGGTGTTCTCACTTTCACCTTTTAGTAGATTCATCAGGGAGCCTGAGGCTCAAGGTCAGCAGGTAAAGAAGGCACAGGAAATTCCCAAGCGCTACCACTGGACACACCTTTTCTACACGTAGATGGGTCCGGTTAGGACCGGTAACACAGGGGGAGACTATTAAAAAAGAGACAGGACAAATTACCAGCTGCTTCTGGTTCTAGTGCGATAAGAGATAAACATAATTATGGACAATGCCATATGCCAGCAGTTCACAAGCTTGTTCGTGGAGCTGTGGAGGGTCGAGGGCTTTCAGCCTGCAACCTGGGTCATGGCTAAGAACCTGGACAGGTCACTCCGATGCCCTGGGCCTCGGACGCGTCTGCCGAAACAGACTTCTAAGATCCTTTCTGTTCTTTGAGCCTCCTCCTTTGGAAAGGGAAGGGAGTTAGCCTACTTTTAATGCTAAAGAGGAAGGTCATGGGTCGGTGCAGGTGGGCAGCTGAGAAGCAGAGGAGAGTGAATGAAGATCGCTTATTTCCAGGTAACAAGACAGGCACGAAGATAAAGACACACTAAAGCGCGACCTTCCTCAAACCCCTTCTGAGGAAACAATGTATTTTATTCAGTTCTCACTTCCCACAGGAGAGGAAACTGGCTGGATTTCTTCACAGGCTTTCTTCTGCGCCGGGCAGAAAGACTGCTGTCTACACTGTGCCCTGGGACAGCCGGGTGGGCATTGAAGCCTCAGAACAAGAAGCCACTTGTCTTCAGGAGCTGCTCACACCCACTGGACGGGGCAGCGCATTGAAGAGCACCCCAGGCCCTTGTGAACTGTTGGACTTCGGTCCTGGTCAAGCAAAGCCCATGGGGTGTCGCCACCCGCAGAGAGAAACGCTGTTCACTTCCAGTCACAAATACTCCACCTCCACAATTAGGACCACAGTGAGGGGAGCGCCACCTCCTCCAGCACAGACACGACTCTCTTTAGAACAACGCTCCTGCCCTCTTGTCCCCCTCCTTCCTTTCCAGGCAGTGGGGACGAGTGGCTTGGGCGGTGGGTTTGGAGAGGAGCTGTGTACGCAGTCCGGTTCTCTGTCTGCAGGAAGCACACACTGTGGTCTGCTCCTCCATGCCCTGGTTCTGCTGAGGCAGGCCCGGCTCCCACACGAGAGGGGTGCTGTCTAATGTGGGATTCAATATGAGGGAGCCCAGCTGCCTTAGGCATACACCCAGATTCCCAGCACAAGCCTCATCAGGGATGAAGGTGATCTAATGGGCTTCACCTGTTTTTTTTTAAGCTCATTATTGGAATATAATTGCTTTACACTGTTGTCCCAGTTTTTGAGGTACACCAAAGTGAATCAGCTGTGTTTATACACATATCCCCATATCCTCTGCCTCCCGCGACTCCCTCCCACCCTCCCTATCCCAGCCCTCTAAGGCATCACCCATCATCGAGTTGATCTCCCTGTGTTATGCAGCAGCTTCCCAATAGCTATTTTACATTTGGTAGTATATATATGTCAGTGCTACTCTCTCACTTCATCTCAGATTCCCCTTCGCCCCCCCACCCCCCACCCCGTGTCCTCAAGTCCGTTCTCTACATCTGCATCTTTATTCTTGCCCTGTCACTGGGTTCATCAGTACCATTTTTTTAGACTCCATACATATGAGTTAGCATACAGTATTTGTTTTTCTCTTTCTGGCTTACTTCGCTCTGTATGACAGTCTTTAGGTCCATCCACCCACCTGCTTATTCTTCTGCTTCAATTCTCAACTGATTTCACCCAGTGGTTTTTACTTTAAACTTGATGAGCATCAGTATCATCTGGAGGGTTTGTGAAACCACAGGTGCTAACCCCATCCCCAGAGTGTCAGGGGTGGGGCCCAGGAACATGCACCTCTACCAAGTACACAGGTGAGGCTATGGACCGGGGACCGCACTCAGAGACCCAGGGGGCGCTGGAAGGAGAGAAGGAGCTCTGTTTATTGGTCCCGTCAGACTCCAGAACTGAATGTTCTCAAGGCTGTCTGAGTCAGCCAGATGCCCTTCACTCAGCTGGGGCCGGCACACATTCTTCCGTCTGTATGAGTAATTCTCGCAAATCAGTGTCCTCTTCTAGCCCACTGCCTTGGGCAGGGACAAATGCTTATGACTTCTTTCTATTCTAGGTAAAACACGAGATGAATCAATGCCGGCCAAAAATCAGCCCTGAAATGCGGATTTAAAACCAGAATCCAAGACCTGTGTGTGGCTCTCCTTTGATAAAACCTTGCACAAATTGACATTTAACTGGGGCTTTTTGATAACGCTGAAGCTACTGCACTGAAAGAACTTTTCATTGAAATATAAAGTACAAACATTTGTAGTTTAGTGGACAGCATGAAGAATCTTCACACACTGAATGCACTAGTGGAATCAGCACAAGACCAGAAACAGAACGTTTCTTCCCTCCAAAGTCTCTTGTGCTTTTCTTACTCAATTCTCCTCCAAGGGCAAGTGCTATCTTGAATTCTAACAGGAGACCTAGGTTTTACTATTGAGTTCTTCATATAAACACAGTTATTCTGCTCATACCCTAGTGAATGGTTTCTTTTACTCAGCCGACTCATGGATTCTTAAAAATCACACGCATCCAGTCTGCCCTGTCGCCCGCCTCTCGACACTTCACTCTGGCCTCTCTGGCCACTTCTATGGGGCTACGCCCCGCTCACCACCGCACGTCCCCACCTGTGTGCTGTTCCAGCAGAGCCAGGCCTGCCCACCCCCAGGTCTTCCCTCAGGCTCCCGCCCCCATTTCCTTTAGTCAGAATGGGCGAGGCTCAAACCTGGTCCCCACAACATCCAGGCCTCTGAGGCTCATCCCTTGCTCTGTGTGTGCTTGGGGTCACGTTGCTCCTCCTGGCTCTGCAGGCACCTGGTTTCCCCTGCACTGTGCAGAACACATGGTCTCTTAGGCATTGTCGCAGGGGGTAGAGACTGGAGAACCCCATGTGGGCTTCTCACCATCTCCCCCCCACCACCCCCCGTGTGACCCTTGTCTCTTCTGCTCATATTTCATTGGTCAGAACTAGTCACACGACCCCTCTTAGCTCCAGGGGGGCTGGGAGAGGAAGGGGAGCCCAGGGGATGTTTGGTGAGTGTCCCTGTCTCTGCCACGCTGTTCGGTCAGACTCTTCCAGGCCAGTCTCTGTCTTCCTTTGCCCTGGGGCCCTCACCATGCTCCCTCTTCTCTGTATCACCCTACAGCATTTATGTTTTGTACACTACTGGTTCTCAACCAGGGCGATTTCGCCTCTCAGGGGACATTTGACGATGTCTGGAGACATGTTTTGTTAGGACCTAGGGGTGTGTATGAGGTACTGGCATCTAGCGGGGAGGGGCTAGGGATGCTGGTGAATGTCCTGCGGTGTACAAGGCGGCCCCTCAAGCATCACCCAGCCCAGGGGTGGGGGTGGGGGTCCCAGGCACCCCGCAGAGAGCTCCGTGGTCCACACTGCTGCTTCCCTTGTGCACAGGTCTTGCATTACTCCCACCAGATCATGATGGCACGGGAAGACAGCCAGACTGGACTGTGGTCTGTGGCCTGTTCCCTTGAGAGGGCCACTGAAAGAAGTGAAGTACAGAGGTGACCAGGGTATGGAGTGGTGGTGGAGAAAGGAGGGGACCGGAGCAGTTTACCCAACCTCCTCCTCAGGGACAGCAGGTCTGGGCAGAGCCCTCACCTGCGGGCCCTCACTGCACATGGGCCAACACTGACCTCGGGCCCTGAGAGGAACTGGAGCCCTGGAACGTGAATACACAGACTCTTGCACCCTGAATCTCCTGCATCTCTTCTGCACCACCTTTTTCTGGTGTGGTGGCTGCACCAAGGTGAAGGCAGCCCAGGTTAGCATGTGCAAGTCATCAGTCTGCCCTGTCCTCACAGTGGACTGGCCTCTGTGGCCTGAAGTGAGACTTGTTCTCATTCCAAAGCTGCCATCCTGTGCTGTGTGACTTTGGGCAACTTGTTTAACCTCTCTGGGCTTTACTTTCTATAAAAAATGGAAAGTACTTTTTTATAAGGAAATAAGTTCATTTTTTCAGCACAATTTTTCCCCACAAATAAAGTCTGTAGGTTCTCAGAACTCAGTTTTGCTTCCTTTTGGCTTAACTTAATGCAGCAATGCTAGTCCTGTCACCCTGGGGAGCCTGTTCACTTGGCCCAGAAGGTGACCTGAAGGTAGAAATGAAGGACTTGGGACGAGTGTCAAGGAGCATTTGCGCATGACTACGAGGAACAAGGTCACCTGAGAGAAGGCCGCTCTTTCACTCATTCATCTGCCGGGTTTAGGACCATCCGCGGGGTCCCAGGCAGTGGTCTCAGAATGTGTGGCTGGAAGAGGTCCCTGGCTTCCCACGTCCCTGGCACCAGGGCCAGGCCCAGAGGTGCCTTGCTTGCCGATAATTCATGGTAGAACTGGAAGCTGCTCAAGCAGCAAACCCAGCTGCTGTGTGTCTCATCCCATTCACTGCTTTCCTCCTGCTCTGGCCTTGTCTTGCAGCCACCTGGGGGTGGGGGATAGGAGTGGGCTTTGAGAGGGCAGGAGGGAGCCTAGGGCCTGCGGACGCACATGGGGAGTGCTTGTACTGACTTATCACGCTCACTCCCAGGTGTGCCCACTGGTCTGAGGTGCAGGTAATGATGCCGGCGGCGGGGCAGGGCGGGGGGTGTGGGGGGGTGTGGGTAGTGTAAAAGCTGCCTTCCCTGCCGGCTGTTGCTGGGGATGCTGGAGCCCACCGAGAATGACTCTGCTCTGGTCAGTGTCACCCTGTCTGCATGCTGACCAGGCCTTGGACGAGAGCTCAGCTCTGGACGCACAGCTGGGTTCTGACTTTGTCCGTTGCCATCTGTGGGAAACCCTTCAAACCCACATATGGTAACCCCAGGGCACAGGGGCTGCGGCCCCATTCCCCACCAAGCCCTGAGGCTCCAGGCCCCCGACCTTCTGCCTACCCAGGACCGGGGCAGCAGGGGTGCCAGGAGGGGCCAACCTCCAGTAGCTCATGGCCTTAGAGTTCAGACCCACAGCCTTGCAGCACCGAGTATGTGCGGCCTGGGTCCCTGCCGCTGCCCAAGCTGTGCTCACTCAAGCAGATCCAGGCTCCCTCTACAATGTGATTTTTTGTTTTTTAGAATTTATATATATTCTTATTGCTGTCTAGTTGTCCAATATTATGTAAGTTTCAGGGGTACAACAGATTCACAATTTTTAAAGGTTATATTCCATTTATAGCTATTATATAAGATTGGCCATATTCCCTGTGCTGTATAATATATCCTCGTAGCTTATTTATTTTATACAGAGTAGACTGTATGTCTTAATCCCCTACCCCTATCCTGCGCCTCCCTACTAGAATTTATATTTTTATTGTGTGACTCATGAATTTCTCTTCTCAAGGAAAAGATGCAGGGTGTTGTGATGTCCTGGTGCCAGGGTTGCCTTTCTGAGTCACAGTGTAGCCTCTTCTGCCTGTATCCCAAATTCACACCTAAACTTCGCTGAGCAGAGACCACCTGGAGCTTTTGCTCCAACTTGTATGCCAGGGGTTAGTTATAATGACAAACTGTGCACACCATGAGAACAGAGGGAAAGATGAATGTGTTTATTCCATCACTGTTTTACCTCCTGGGAGGATGGCAAGCTGTTTACCTCTGGATTTGCAAGGAAGAGGACACAAAGGGGATACTGAGCCCAAATCCTCAGCTTTTCAAGACCTTTATTTCCCTATTTACAAAAAATTTGGGGATCTTTATTCCTTGGACTTTTCTTGTCTCAAAAGGTTTGAGCATGTCTCTGTAGTTTGATGGCATTCCTTGGTGATTGGTAGGATATAAACACAAAGAACTGGGATCTATCAGAACAGGTCACCTTTTAATGTCAGGTCAGCTCAGGCTTAGGTAGTAGGTCATCACCCAAGTGAATCCATCAGGAAAGATTTGCATCCTCACAAGACACAGGAATTTTCAGAGTGAATGGTTCTACATTCCTTTTCTCTATTTATTGTCTTGATTTCCACAATCTATATTTGCCTCATTTTCCTACTACATCATAGGCCCTTTGTTTCTAAGCTCCTTTACAGGATCCTCCCTTCTACAAAACCTATAAATAGATCAGGGTTTATAGGAACCTGTCCTCAGCCCCTTCCCCCACCCTCCTCTTGTGTGATCTCATCCAATTCCACAGTTTCAAGTGCAATTCGTGTATCAATGATGTATTTCCACAGCCTAGATCACTCCACTGAGTTCTGTCTTCTTTCATCCAACTTATACTTAGCATCTTCATCTGGATACAAATGAGGATCTCAAATTTAACATGGCCAAGGGAGAACCATTGACTATCTTCTATCCTCTCTCCCTCAAACCTCAAAGACTCTCCCAAATCTATGAGTCATCCCTTCTTTGCTTCATAGTCATGTCTACTTTTCCAAAACGTACTCCAAATCCAACCACTCCACTCTTATACCCTAGTGCAAACCACCAGCATCTCTCACCTGGATCAATGTGATAGTCTTTGAATTGTCACTCTATCAAGGAAGTATTTCCAAAACTTTCATTCCTCTGCTTCCCATGCAATGTGATGTTTATCACACATGCATCGAACAACCAACAACATCAAGCCCCTGTCTTCATGGGGTTTCTGTTTCCAGCTGAGGAAGATGAGCAGAAAACAAGCTCCATGGTGAGACGTGTTGTGCAGAAACGGAAATGGGGCGCATCCCCGAGGGAGCGCCCGGGTGGCAGTTCTATTACTGGTGGTCAGAAAGGCCTCCCTGGGGGGGGGGGCCACACAGCAGTAGAGGGTGAGGGAGGGATCCATGCAGGTACCTGGAGGTTAAACCAGCCAGAGGCATCACAAGCCGATAGGCCCTGCGGTGGGAAGGTGCCTAGTCTGAAGCTATAGAAGTGGCTAGAAGGCCAGTGTAGGGACTGCAGCCCCACAGAACAGAGCCAGGGTGATCATGGTGTTATTTGTTGCCCATGAAGTGACCTGGGGAGCAGGTGACAAGGGAGCGTGGGACCTGGCATCAAGGAGGTGATGGGAGAGCATGCCGGCCAGGCAGCAGCCTCAGCTCTGGCTGCCAGATTCTGGAAGGTGCAGCGGGGGAGGAGCAGGTCCAGGCCCAAAGCTGGAGCTGGTCAGGAAAACCTTGGCGGTATTGAGGGGACAGGGCGTCTTCTGATCTGATCTGGCTGCCACACAGAACGATGGGACCCCGAAGGACAAGGCAGATCTACACATGTGGCCTCAAATTTTACAAGGGGATAGCTTTCCTCAAGAGCGGTGTGCGGAAGTCTAAGGATAAAGCTTGCCCAGCGGCAGCTGCAGACCCGAGGGAGGGTTTTCAGTATATAATGTATACAGAACATCCTGGCTGCTCCGCAGAGAGTGGGTTTGGGGACAAGAGTAGAATTGGGACGAGGAGGCCTTAATGTTCTAGAGAGAATTTATAGGCCAGGGAACTGACGTTTGCTGGGCAGCGGCTCTGGGCCAGCGCAAGGCTTCAGGGAGAGGCATTAGGCGTTACCCTGCCTCAGGCTCAGGATTTACGGTCATGAAGGCCCAGGCGGCAAAGTCCTTCTCAGCATCACCCACCTAATCCGTGAGTCTGATTGGGCTGCAGAGGCGTGTCCGGCCGCCCTCCGCTCCGCCCACTGAACGCGCCTTGTTTTCACCCTCAGGAGGGCGGGCAGTTGTAGCCAGAAGTCTCCCCATCGCCGACCTCCTCAAGTCTGTGATCCTGTGTCAAAATCTTTAGTATTTCTACTGGCCCCAGTATTGCCTGTTTGCAGGGCCCCCCAGACCAGAATGGCTTCAGGAGCCAGGCATGACCTGATTAGGTGGTGCGGCCCGGGCTGGAGGCGGTCAGTGACAGACACCACAAGAAAGCTGCGCCACCACCACGTGCATCCGACATCCCACCAGGCTCGCGCGCCGCGTTGGTCCTTCTCAGCATAAAGGCCCGCATCCTGAGTGTCCACAACGGGCCTCCCATCCTCCTGTCCATGAACTCAGTCATTCGGCTGCTCTGAGCCTCTCTGTCCTGGAAGTTGCTCTCTCACGTCTTCCCGCCCAGTGAAGTGTCTTCTGACTTTTATATTTTCTGCTGCCCCAAAGCAGCCGACCTCTGGGACCTAGGTGCCAGGCCGCTTTCTCTGGGAAGCGTTCCTGTCTGCAGGGAGGTTATCGAGGGGGTGGAGCCTGTAGGACACAGCCTGGAGGAATGAGAGCACTTGCAGTACATACTTTGCAGGGTCAGTGGTCAAAGCAGGTGAGGAGGGGCAGAGGTGCACTGGATGTCACTGTGATGTGAGCTTTGACTATTGTAAGGAATTCTGCTGCATCACACAGGAAGTGTGTGCGGGAGGGGTGTGGGGGTTCAAGGGCTCCTGGGAAGTGCAGGTTAACTCTGGTCTGGCTACAGGGAGGAGGTGGATCTGAGCGGGACTGTGTAGGGAGGCTGCCCAGGGAAGCGGGGTTTCTAGAGGCTGTGCCAGCACGGTGGGGAGGCTGGGCAGGAGGTGATGAAGTGAGATCTGGAAAGGGTGAAGTGGAGGCCTTGCCGAGCTGCAGTGTGTGCCCTGCCTGCCAGGGGAGGCAGAGGGAGGCTGGGCCAGGCTCAGGGCTCTGGATGGAAAGGGAATTCACATCTTTCAGCAACTATCATGTCCCAGGCTCTAGTTCTTATTTAATTATAGTGACACCTCTGGGAGGTGGGTAAAAAGATCCCCCTTTTTAATAGACGAAGTAGCTGAGCCTCGGGATTAAGGATCTGCTCAGGGTTGTAGGTGTGGCCATGGGGCGCCAGGTCAGCAGGCAGGTCTGCTTGTCTCCAGAGTTGCTGGTCCACCCACCACCCCCGCCACCGCACCTTCTCCCACAGGACTTAGCGCTGCTGTTCCCCAGTCCAGAGGGAGCCTGGACCCTCCATCCCCTCATCACTGGTTCCCTCCGCCCAGCTTTCCTTGCTGTTAGCGTCTCTTCTTTGCCCCAAGTCCTAGGTGCAGTATTACTGTGAACTACAAGTTTTTGCTTTACAACCTGAAAGGCCCAATGTTTCTCAAAACCATTTCTTTTCCCGGGGGGGATACAGTTATCCTCTGAAATGTTGGCGCTCTTGGAGGGGAGGGCGGTGTGGGCAGAGCTTACTGGTGGTTGCTGGGGAGGTGGTGCACTTTGACACCAAGCAGAGCAGAGAAAATTGTCTTGTGCCTCCCATTCAGAAAAGAAGGATCAGAAGGGCAGTCTGGTGGCACTGCTACCTGTTTAAGTGAACACACAGACCTGCAAGATGGGCTGCAAGTTAGGAACCACACTCCCAGGGCTCCCCGGACCTGAGCAAGCGGGCCGGGGCAACTGCCCTCTAACTTCTGCTGGGGCTGCTAGAGCTGGGTTGCTCGATCCTTGAATGCATATATATTTTAATGACAGAGCTAGAGCCTGTGGCTAGATTCAAAGGATCCCTGCACCTCCCCTTTAATCACCTGGCATTTCCGGCTCCCAGTCTGGGAAGTGGCATCAGAAGTCTCTATGTTAAATTGTTCGAGAAATGGAGGGGATCTTTCAAAGCCAGTGGCCATCTTCTTTCTTCTTTCCCCAGGTCCATGGCCACCTGGTGATCTCAATCCTCAGGCAAACTCTGGCTGGGGAGGGTGAGGGGGCAGAGCTGAGGATGCTCACCTTTTTGGGTGATTCAGAAGCAGGAAGAGAGGGCGGAGTGTGTGAAGGCAAGAGCTCTTCTCCCGGCGGGTAAGAACCTGGGACTGGTGGCTTCCTCACCTGCACTGCCTCTTGGGCCAGTGGCCTCCTCCAAGGCCCTCTCTCGCCCCTCCCACAGCTCTTGGCAGGCCCGAGCCCCACATTAGTCCGTGAAGTTGAGCTTGGACTAGGATGCACGTTTTCCTCCCCTCTGCACTTTATAATTTGTAGCATTTTAACGTGTGCTGCCTTCACAACTGTGCAAGGCGCTTTGTCCTGGTCTTGTTAATTTGGTAACAAAGAAAACTGATAAATCTCCGGAGTTTATTGAATAGCATTTCATGTAGTTACAAGATTGTATTTGCCCTCTCCCTTAATCTTTTCATGTGCATATTTGAAAATTATTCAAATGAATGATAATTACATCTTTGGTGAGTTGAGGGGGAGAGAAGAGCTTTGAAGGCTGAGGTGGTGACAAAGCCTATGCCCTGGATTTGAGTGGTGCTGGCGGCCCAAGGGTGGAGGGCGCTCTGTACTCGGAGCCTGGCCACTTGGGCCTGGGGACCAGAGTGCAGGAGGCTGGGGGCTGGGCGGGCCGGAAGTGCATCGCCACATTTCACTTCCCCTTCTTTTTATTCTGTCCCTCGTCTGGCTCTCCTGGGGAACTGGGGAGGGAATTTGTTCGACTACCTAATTGAACTTTTCTGTTTCTACTCTCATGCTGAATTTGTGCAGATAGAAAACATGGGAAATGCCAATGGCAGCTGCGTCACATAAAAGGTGCTGTGTGTGCAGAGGGCACTGTCAGCAGTCTGCAAGCTAAATGCAGCTTCTCAGGACACCTGAGATGGGCTCTGCGCACGACTGGAAACATTAGAGACGGATGCACTGCCTTTCACTCTCAAGGCCTACAGAGTGTGCCAAGGAATGAAGACAGGGGCCCAGACTGTAAAACAGCCTCCTTCCACCACAGGACCCACCTGTCTTGCTCATCAGAGAGGCTGCGGGCCTGTGCGCCGAGCCTGGCAGCTGGCCTGGGTCCTGGGCCAGAGCTGTCCCCACTGGCCTCTGGACAGGCAGCGCTCTGGGTAAACGTCCCTCCCTCACAAGAGCCCTCTTCTGTCATGACTCCATGTGAACCAGCGTGGAAGGTGTGGTGGTCTAGTCAAGTAGAGGAACAGAAGTTCTAGTTCAGAGTTTTCCAGGTCTTGCCATGCCCCCAGGGAAGTCAGCATGTTTAAGAATATGCAGCTACAGTGCCGCTGGTGGTCATTCCTCAGACCCAAATTTTAATAAAATACACACCAAGGATGATCATGGGCCCATTCCTGTTACTGTCTTGCAGCAGAGTAAAAAGCAAAAAGGATTTTGGAAGCAGGCAGAGAGGCATCTGCCTTTGAGCACGTGCTTTAACGTCTTAGTCTTCTCACTTCTTAAGTAGGGATAATGCCTATTCCATGGGATTTTAGTTTAACTTATCTATGCTCTAAAACCTTCACATGTGAGTGGTCTCACCAGCCCTCCAACTTTAAGAGCCGCAGCTAGTTATAAACCAGGAGGAAACGCTAAGCTGAAAACAATCACCCAGTTTCATCTGACATCTCCCTGGAAAGGGAGATGTGCATCATCCACCTGAGGCCACAAAGCACTGGCTTTTCTGCCCAGACTGGCTTTGTAGATTCTCATCGTGAGGGACCAACATCCCCTTCCACTCAGGTCGGGGGGAGGGGTGCAGACAGGTTGTCACCTTCAGGCGCGAAACTGGAGCTCAGAGGGGGTCGGTCCTGCAGCCCGCAGCCTACTGAACTGTGAGCTTCTGGAAGGGTTAACTTCTGTTTTATTATTGTTATTTTTCTTATTCCACTTATTTCCTCGTTAAGATGTTATACAAAACCCTTAAGCCAAGAAGGGCCTAACAACAGGGGTGGCAAGGACATGGGGTGCCAAGAACTCTTTAAAGGTTGAAGTGTCACTGCTGAAAGGCATGTGGGCATGGACTATATATCACCCTGATGGCTAGAATCCAGCTCTTCTGCAGCATAACGTATAGATAGGCTCTCCTGGAAACACCTGAAAACCGCTGTTAAGCACCTCCCACTCACCCAACAACGGCTGTCATTTATTACACGCACACTACGGATCCACTGCTCAGCGGCTTTCACTCACTTGGTCTTAACAATCCTAGGGTTTGGGCCATTACTGCCTCTGTCACTTGCCCGTCTCTACCTGTAGGACGTGTGCAGTGGGGCTGGGCCTCCAGAGGCTGTACTCTTAACGCCCAGGCTGATGGTTGCATGTAGAGAGAAATACGTTTTTTTAAAGATCTTAAAAGAAAACCTTTAAAGTGTTGAACGACTAAAACAAAATCCTTAAAAAACCAAATGAACATCATTAACTCAAAAAACAGCATCTAAGTCTGAGGCATAAATGCTAGTGAGTACATACCTTAACTAACCAGGCCCAACTGAGGTATTTTGTTTTGTTTCGAATAAGTTCACCATTGCAGTTGCTTTTTACAGTCTTCTCTTCCCAAACTTAATTCATCAATGTGTGTGAATCCTTTCTTTTTAGACAAAGGTACTAGGTGGAGGAGGTATAAACTATTAGCGCCAGTCAACACTGTAACCTAATTAATATTCTCTGAGGGTCTCAGCTCAGACTCTCCCACCTAATTCTTATTGTGGATCTGCTGAGCTCTCTGCCAGCCACAGCTGAACATCAATAATCAAATCTGCTGACGAAGCTGAAATAAGTTCCCTAGATGCATAAGACCGCAGTGAAACAGTTTAAGTGGGAAAAAAGAGACTACCCGACAATGGCAAATAGAATAGCAGCTTTAGGAAAAAAATAAGAAAAGCAAAAGTCTGTAAAGCAGCAAAGGGGAAAAAAAATCTGCTATCTGAAATAAAATAGTTTCTTATAAACTGACACAGGACATGAGTATGTTAAAGCATGAAGATCATGAGATCATTTCAAAATTGTGACTGTATCTGAAATGGAAAATTCCTAGAAGGTCACAAGAAGCAAAGTGAACCTACTGGGGGCCGCACTAGTAAGATACTAAACTTGATTCATGCAATGAGAGATGCAGAAACTAGAAAGATCTATACAACAAAGACTTGCAAGACGTGATAAAGAAGCCTCACGGCAAAGTCAGAAACAGCTTAAGTTAATCACTGATAGAAAATTATTAGAACCATAAGGTAGGACTGGTTGTCTTTGGCATTTAATTCTGATTTTCCTATGAATTAATTATGGCTCTAATACACACAGTGATACTGAACGCGTCCTTAGTCTACAGAGGATGCATCTGTCCCTAGCCACTGAACTCAGGCAGGCCGTGGGACTAGGCAAGGATGCTTCTACTTATGTGGCATCTGTGCTGCTGTATGGCAATTTCTTCAGGAAACAAAAACAAACCACCATAAGAAAAATGAACTTTTTAATGTTTTTTCTCAGTGGCAGAATCACACAGCTGTTTTGATATGGATTTCCAGTAGGTCTAAAATACTGCTTTTTGGAGTTGTAAAAATCCAATTACACAAACACACAGAACAGACAGGATAAACAGAATCACATTAGTTTATGACAGTTGTTCTAAACATATTCTTTGCCTTATTTTCTTATAAGAAAAGTTTAAAGGATCAAATTGGAACTTCTACTCTCAGCCAAAGACTCTGGTTTGGGAGGAGAAAGCCTAGAAGGAATAGATAAAAGCAGTAACTGGGTTCACTGGCAATGCTGTGTCCACATCTCGGCGGAAGTGTGCATGTTGATGGGTGTCTATATTAGCTGGGATGTTTATAATTTCCAAAAATGGAAGGAAATCTAAAACATATTCTTTATAAAAACAAACCATTGCTCTTCAATGTCTTTTTCCCTTGAGGCACAAGCTGCTGCAAGAAAGAGGTCCAAAGCTTTAATGAACAATTTGATATTCACCTGAAATATCTGGACAGAAAATTGGCAAATTGGGTACATGGTTTTAAAAAAATGAATTTTTACACATTTTATAAAATTGAATTGACACATGTACAGACATTTTTTTTCTGCCAAACTATCAAGTGGTCAAAACCTTAAATTGTTTTTAAATTTGAAAGACTAAGGACCTCAGGGAAAAAGCCACTTCCAACACACGAAAGTGTTATTGTAACAGAAGCAAAAAGCAGGTTAACAGAGGACATTAAAGAAAAAAACAATAAACCATTTAAAACAGTAAACACCTGTTAAAAGCTAGAGTTATATTCCAATCTTAAAAGAAAGTATAACTACTTAAGTGTGTGGCAATGTTCAAAATTATTTACTGTTCTGATGGAAATGATGTTACGATGTTAACCCAACTATGAAGCGGCAGTGCACACTCCAATGAATTTAAAATCACACAGCATCATGTTAAGAATATCATTCACCAACAGCAGTCCTAAGGTCTTAAAAAATCTATACTAAAGGTCTGGACAGAGAAAGCAGGGATACACTTTGTTTCTTATAAAGAGAGTCACAATACAGCAAGTGCACTCACAATTACACGTCACAACTTTTAATTTTACAGAATAAAGTTACAGTATGTAAACTTACAATATATTGATCTTCTATAAAACCATTTTTAAAGAAGGGCACATGTCATTTTTTAGAAATCAAAAACCAGCAGAAAAATGTAACGGATAAATGCAGTCTTTAAAATATTTTATGGCTAATTATATGCTAATTTTCAAAATGCAACAGAATTTTTGGTCCATGAGGCCCATAAAAAAACAAAACGTAGGTAAGGATTCCCATTTATCAGTAGAAATAGAAAGTTCAAGAAAAAATTCCAATAATTATTAAAACATCTTTTTTACAGAATGCTTTTTTTTGGTGGTTAAACACAAGAAATACCTAAAAAATAATGGGTGTGACCAGGCAAAAAACATAAGTGGATTAAGATGCTTTAATATGTGACTGTCTCACAAATCTTCTTTTGAGGGCCATCAATAATGGATATTCTTTGAATGCCAACTGAAATATAATTGTTATTTCTTGCAGTTAACGGTACATCAGGATTTACTGCTTAATATGCCTGGGTTTTTCGCCATCTAGGGTAGGAATCAGCAAACTCTGGCCCTCGGCCAAATCTGGCCCGCTGCCCCTTTCTGTAAAATAAAGTTCCACTGGCATATGGCCACACCCGTTCATTTACATATTTTCTGTGGCAGCTTTTACACTGTAAGGGCAGAGGTGAGTGGTTTATAGAGACCATATGATTCTCAAAGCCCTGGGTTATTTACTGTCCTATCCTTTAAGAAAACATTTGTCATCTCTTGCCCTAAGGGGTTTCCCAGAGCAATCTAAAAATAATGCACATTTCTCTACTTTTATTAACACTCTGCTTTCTCTTCTTCAAATGCACGTGTGTAGTTCATGTATTTTATACTTCATTTTATTCGTTGGTATATACCAAGGAAGCTCAACATCCTAGCTGAGTTCCCCTGTTTAACATATTTGGAACATAACTGATCTCTGATTTCAGGTCACTCGGGAATTCTCTAGGAGTCGGATGATAATAAAATGGATGTGCCACATCTAACAGAATGGCCGGGAAACTGTACATCTTATTTTATCTTGAATAAGGAAGTTGAATAGCAAGAAGAATAATAAAGCCCAAATATCCCTTAGGATATATGCCATTAAGTCCTGGGGAAAAACAGTCCGAGGGTTTTCAAAACACAGAGAGATATCCAGAGCCATCCTCCCACCTATTACAAACTAACAACTACAACATAAAGTATATTTGTTTTATAAATATATTACTGTCTATATACATATAGGTGCATCCATAAAAGACATGTTAAATAATTATCTGTATAAGCAATACTACTATAATTTTTTTTGTGTTTTAAAATTACACATTCTATTAAAATTATCAAAATAATTCTTTAAAAATACCAGGAATAAAGCCAGTAGAGAGTTGCTTTCTATTCAAGTGGTTCTAAATCTTATCATTGGTCATCCAGACTCCAGACTTGGTCGTCCATAACTCAAAGAAACAGTTCAATTCAGGAAAAGTTAGCCATCAAAAGCATAACATTCTCCCATTTTTAATACTTCTTAACAAATATGTATGCATGTATGTGTGTATATATATATATAAACACTCTTTTTAGTTATATTACATATTCCCATAAATGAATTTTAATAAAAACACAAAGTTCAAGTTTCTACCAGTATCAAATACTTTATACTGGTGTGCATTTCTTTCAAATGTTTAGGTCAGTGACAAACAAACTCTATCAGGATACAGGGATCGTAAAAAGGAGGCTGAAAACTTAGATGTCACATGCAAGAAAGGAAGAAATACTAAGGGCCAGAATTTGGCCAGTTGGGTACTACTCCCTCTGTACTAAGATACAGAGACAAGAAACCGGCTAGTCACTGTGTAAAGTACAGTCAACTGTCAGTTACTCAGGGGCAGCATATTCCAATCTGAATCCTCTTCTTCTATCAGTTGACCGCTTCCGGCAGTTTCACTGCTTACACACCTCTCTCCGGTTATTTGTTAGCAAGTCTGAAGATATGATTAAGGTGAAAGTTTTGGCCAAAATGAAGTTTTGGAATCAGCTCTGAATTTAATGCTAGATCCTTTCACTTATTGCTTTAGATCATTAAGAAATTGCTGTATCTAAAGTCAGCCAAATATCTCCTTAAGCTCTGAAAGCAGCATGGGTGCTTCAAAAAAAAAAAAAAGGAGGCGGGCACAAATTGCCTTTTGACATAAGAAAACTGCTATTTTTTTAACTCACAATCGATTACACTGAAGGATTTCAGTGTGGCTACTGAGAGCTTTTCATGTCAGGACAGGCAGTGGGCGGGCCCCACTGTTCTTCCATAGTCTAAAATCCAGCAAGCAATGAAAGATGGTTAGCTTCAGACATTAGGAGGTCAAATTAAAGTGTGTTATACATTTCACCCAAGATCTCATTTAAAGAAATTTAATAAAGTTTGGCAGAATCTTCAAATAATTCAAATGCAAAAATTAAGAAAATGGAAGCAAAACCTATGCATACAATTTAAAAATGATTCCATACTAAAAAAAAAAAAAAAAAAGAAAAAGAAAAACAAAAACAAAGCAGGCTTAGAATAAGACTGACATGAAATGTACTCCACGTCTGAAACCCTACTTTGGGCACTGGGTTAGCGTCTACATTAAACTTGTTACAGAGAGTGACTGACAAAATCAGGAGAACGATTTCACAAGTGAGCAGGTCGCTCAGAGGACGCCGCGGTGGGTCCGTGCGGCAGTGCCTGTATCCTCTGTGGGCGCAGCGAGGGGCGCCTCACCTTGCAGGTGGCAGCAGCGACTGTGAACCCCACTTTCCTGAATTAGGTTTGCTGAACACGGTTCAGATTATTGGATATGTCAATATGCACAATGCCTTTTAGAAGCATTTACTGTAACCCAAATCCTACTTCGTGTGACACACAGTGTCACACTAGTAGTGAAAATGTTGTCCTAGTCAAAGGTGCTTGGACGTTATTTTCAGGCAGCATTTTACCTTTATTTTAAGTTCATGCTAGATAAGTTTTAGGAGAAAGAAATGCCAATAAATTCATTTAATATATTTTAATATATAAAACTAAGACAGACACTTTTATTTACCTAAATTGTTACTTTTATTTTCTACCCTATTCTAGACCCCAATTTTACTTTAAAAATTTGTATTTAAATAAGGGATAAAATGTTGCCCAAAAGTCTAATCATAGTTACACATCTGTGTTTTAACTAGATCTACAAATCAAAATAGTTCTTATAGTTAAAAAGATACAATTTGTATCAACAGTAAAAGGTACTTTCTGGTTTTTCAGGGCTTTACTGCAAACTGTAGTGGGCAGAATCAGGATACCCAGGGCATCTAGGTGGACTCCAGAAACAGATGGGAATGAGTCTGTTACACTAAGTAAAATTCAAATCTGGAGGCAACAGTGAAGTCGTGTCAGTCACACAACTGTCTGCCACTGATTGCATCCTCTCTCTTCTAACCGACGACAGAAACGAATGCACGCTCAGCAGAACCCATGACTTTGAAACCAGAAATATCCCTTACTAATACGAGAACAGACTTTAGTCTGTATCTAAAACTACACTATTTGTGGCAAGAATCTGGCCTTAATAATATAACAGGCCCCCCAACAAAACTACCTTCGGGAAAATGGAAAATATACAGTATCTTACAAAAATTTTAAGTTACCATTTACAACTCCTCCATTACCATTTCTATAGTGCAGTATCAATAAATGTTGCATATCCTCAACACACAAAACCACCTCAGGCCAGCCTTGATAAATAGCAGGAAAGCTAAAGAGCATATTAAATATAAAAGTTCCATTGAGAATAATTAGATTCATTAAAAACAGGCAAGTACTGCAAAAGGGTTATTTTATCCAGTATTGTTGTGCCCCAAAACAGAAAGACAAACACATTAAAAAATACAGGTTCATGTAAGTCTAGGAATTCAATTCCATTTCTACTGTCTAGAAGCACATCATAGCTGGATAACAAAGCTCTAAACTGTAACAGTTAACGGCTTTTGTCTTTCTTATAAAAAAATGGAAACAATTTTTTCCATTGATTGCATCTGCTTTCCTTTAAATCAACCATATTAAATTAACTAATTACTTAACACAAAAAATCCAAATGAAAATAAAACAATGAAAAGTGCCATACTATAAATCATTCTAATATACACTCTTACCCATTATGACATTAAACTGGTAACTTACATTTTGTTTAAAATATAAAGTCAGTGCTGTAGTATATCTTTGTTTCTATAAATAGTGATTATAGCACAAAGAAGCCCACTTTCCCCAAATAAAAATAACTTAAAAAGCTGTAAAAGATTCCAATTAAGCTTGGCTTGAAAAAATAGTTTGCTAGGTCTAGTCAAATGTTCAACATTCTGAAGTTAATGTAATTGCTAACAATTGACAGACAAACACCAAGTTAATAAAACATGAAACAAGGATAAAAAGTGCTGCATATAAACCCCTGATGCACCAAAGATTAATATGAAAGATCACAGATACATCTAATAAATCAAACTGGAAAAATTTCCAGCCAAGGATATAGCTTTAAAAAGGAAATGTTTAAAAAAAGTTTGAATGTAAAGCAATCCCGTGATACTTCCACTACATGGGGCTATACATACAGATTCCATGATACAGTATTTCACATAAATGGATACTATATAATCTCCTTGCTGAGAAGGAGATCACATGTGCTATTGTAGCAAACCTCCCTCAGCATTTGAGCTGAACAAAAAACTACCAAACACCACAAAGATGCATCATCTTTCAATAGCCCAGCTGTGATTTCTCCACTAAGATGGCTGCAGCCAGCTGCTGGGCGTCTGTCATGTGAGGGTTCCTTTTCATGACAATTCTCACAAGGTCAGGCGGGAAGATGTTGCACAAGTTGATATAAATCTTCTCTCGGCTGTCTTGGTACCTGGGGGCATCCTGCGGCACGCCACAGTATGGCACTCGCCAGGTGGGCTCCGGCTGCTCAGGGAGGCTCTGGAAGGTGAACTGCTCGTAACACGGCTGGGTGGGGTTATCGGGCAAGGAGTAAGTCTGCCGGTAGCCGTACGCGTCCATCCCGTAGCTCGGCCTGTCCCAGCTTCCCAGCCCTTCCTGGCGGGCGTAAGGCTTTCTTTGTCTGGAAGGAGAACTGTCGTACAGCTGAGAGTCAGAAATGCTGTCTATTCTCGTGGCCACTAAGGACCGCCCTAGGTGTGGTGCCTTCGGGTGTGCTGAACTCGGAGGAGACGGGTAATCGCCAGGACAGCTGGACCGGGCCCCCACGGTGGCGTGCTGCAGGTGCACGGCCAGATGCGGGAGAGGAGGCTTGTGATGGTACTTTGGTTCTTCGTGACTGTAACTCTGCACTCTGGTTAAGGGGTCATGGAAATTCTGCAGGAAGGGCTGGGAATTAAGGCGGCTGTGAGGGTGCAGGTGCTGACACTTCAGATTCTCTTCCAGCTGTGGGTCAGGAGAGCTGACGTAGGAGCGGTCGTTGTACCCCACATAGGAGTCGCTGCTCCCGCAGCTCATGCTCCCTTCACTGCTGCAGTCGGAGGCGACAGAGCTTATCCTATAATCTGTGTCTAAGGAGAAACGCCTTTCAGGACTTCGTGGGCCTGAGATACTCAGATTTGAATATGCACTCAACATGGAATAATAACCGATGTCGACAGGTGAGTCACATTTTGGATACTGTTCATAAGGCATTGGCGTTCCATGATTTTTGGTTGCCATCATCATTGGAGGATATTGTCCCTGTGGTCTTTGATCCTGAGGTGGGAAATGAACTCCAGATGGAAGGCCATTGCTTAAAGATGTAGTGCTTTGGGGTTTTGCAGTTGAAGTAGCCGGTATACTAACTAAGGAAGGTACAGACCTGGTTTCCAGTTTGTTTTTGGTGGGAAGCTTTTCCTCTAGGTCTTGGTAGACTTGAGTCCTTATGCTTGGATCCGATTGCCTCTTTGGAGCACCTCGCTTGACGTCGGAAGTGCTGTCAGCCTTAGTGCTGCAGGGGACGCTGTTGCTTTTCACCAGTCCTCCTTCATTTGCAGTTTTGGCTGCAGTGTTTCTAGACATGGCACGCAGCTCATCAGCCACTGACCGCTGAGGCTGACTACCCCTTTCAGGATGATAATATTTGCACTTGTGTCCATAGGTACACTTCTTTCCTATGAAGAGCAAAATCAATTAGGTAAAGAAACATTCCACCAGACCCTGAACACTCAGTGTGGCTCTACTGTCTTAATTTGAGAAAGAAACAAGGGCAGCAATGGGAGCTCTGCTCCTTGCTTCTGAGAAATGCCACCTTTCAGTCTTCCCACGTCTGTACTATCAAGAGCAATAAGAAAGTCGGCTGAATGAGTAACAGTCACCTCCAGAGTTCTGGTTAATACCCTGTGTCCTCCACTACCACCTGCTTCTTCCCTTCCAGTATGACTCTGCAGTCAGCCAGGACATTCTGTTTTGCAGAGCACAATGTACTGCCATGATGTGATAAAAGCAAACTAACCTGATGTGTAGCTAGATGTAAGAACTCCAAATTTTTATCTACCTGAAAACTAACTTCATGTAGAATTAATGGAGTTTTTAGAACCATGTTTTGTTTTGGTTTGGTTTTAAACATAAATTACATTTATCTTGTACCCGGGGTCAGCATGTTACATACACTGTCTCATCCATCATTCCCCCTCAAAGTTTGGGAGGCAGACATCAATTTTTTTTTTTAAAGCAATTCCAACACCTTTTTATTTAATTTTTTTCGCTGTACAACAAAGTGAATCAGCTGTATTTATAAGTATATCCCCATATCCCCCAGCCTTGAGCCTCCCTCCCACCCCTCCGTATCCCACCCCTCTAGGTCATCACCCATCATTGAGTTGATCTCCCTGTGTTATGCAGCAGCTTCCCACTAGCTATCTATTTCACATTTGGTAGTGTATACATGTCAATGCTACTCTCTCACTTTGTCCCACCTCCCATCCTGCATGTCCTCAAGTCTTTTCTCTACATCTGCATCTTTACTCTTCCTCTGTCCCTGAAGAACCATGTTTTAAGTCAGGGAAATGCATACGCATTGAACCCAGCTGGGTAAAAATAATTATTTTTTCAAAGACTTTTTTTTTTAAATTTAATTACATTCAAAAGAACCATATACTATATGCCATCCAAAATTTTAAATGCTTATTTTTGATAACAAAAGTTTAATAACATATTGTGTTCTAAAGGCATATATTTAAATATTCATAAAGCAAGTTACCATATGGACAAGGCTGCTTTTTGTGTTCAGGAACAATAGGTTTCTTCCTCAGAAAATTATCCAGGCTTGGGCCATGTCTGCCAAGAGGGTCATCTGGGGGCATGAACCTGTCATGGACATAATACAAAATTATACCTAGGCAGGAGGCTGACAATTTAATTCTAAAGACAGAGGGTAAGGATTATTCACCCCAAGGTATTTTTTTGAAATTTTAATCCAAGTATTTTGATTCCACATTTATAGGATAAAAAAAAACACAGTACAGGAAGTTTTCTTTTCTTAATGAAAACAAAATTAAAATGTTTCAAGCTAAACCTGTATTTGTTTCAATTCAAGTAAGTTTTGAGCCTAGCATGTTCTAATTAATTCTTTTCTTAGTCTTGGGATTTTTAAGGACTTTAGAAAATGACCACGATGTCATTTTACGAGAGGCTTAACGAACATTCATCTTGCGAAGCAATATGAGGCAGGTGGGAGCCAGGAGGAGCAGCTGAGGGACAGAAGGGAGGGCGGGGGAGAGTAACGGGAAGACTGAAACGACCCGAACACCTAGTATGTGTCAGACACCCTGTACACATCACTACAGCTCCTCCTAATAATAACCCCTGAAGGGTTAGAGTTCCGTTTTACAGATGAATACACATTTCTAATCTAGGCTTAGATGAATTAAGTATTTTCATCTCCGCTTACATGGCGTAGTCAATCTTCAATCTGTCTAACTCCACATTCATTCTCTTCCCACTATAATAAGGTACTTCTCAGCTGAGACAGAAAAAATCTTAAGGAAATAAACAATATTTTGGACTGACTGTCCAGTGGAAGCAAGAATTCACGGCATGACTCCTGTCACGAGGTTATGACTGAAGAGTCCTACTGCAAGTTATGTCACTGCTCGAACATGAAATAAACCAAGTGTTTACACACAAAATGTGCATAACATGTGGACTCTTAGGGGAGTGTCAACATGCCTGAGTAATAACACTTAGCAACTATGATGTTTAATAGTATTAGGAAAACAATACGGCAACATTAAAAGTTTAAAAATAGAAGACAAAATCACTCAATCCTATAATCTTAATGCAATTATTTTCTACTTACCTGATGCATTTTAGTCATTTTTCTGTAGGTACATATCACTTTGCAAACACAAACGTAATTTTATGCTTTGTCTTTTTAACATAAATATTTTTCCATGTTTCTTAACAGCTTTCATAATCGTGTTTCTGAATAGCTGAGTAATATTCCACTAGGAGATGCATCCTCTGTGGGTGCGACGAGGGGTGCCTCATTGATTTCTCCATGGTACCCTTAGTTGCCTTTGAAGTCTTGCAATTATAAATATACAGAAAAGAACATATTTGGTCTTCCTTTTTCCTCATTATATACACTAAGAAATGAGATTATTGGCTTGAGAGGGTATTTTTTAAGGCTTCTGCTACACCAGGCCAAACTTTATCAGTTTCATATCTTTAATGGCATAAGGCATATGCAAAAATGTTTTCTAATTTGGTGAATTAAATGAGGGAAAAAAATGTACTCTTCGTAGATTTAGTTTGCATTTTTGATTATTCACAGCTGAGCTTTGCCCGCATACTTGTGAGCACAGTTGACCCTTGAACAACACAGGTTTGAACTGTGCAGTGTCCTGATCCTCGGGTACTTACTTCTCAGGAGACAGGCTTGTTCATGTCACTTGTCCATTCATCAGCTTAATCATGACTAGTCTTATATTGCTTTAATATTTTAAAAAAATCATCTATTTAAAAAATCACATCTGTAAGTAAGCTCTAACGCTCTGGGTAGATTTTGAAAGGCAGTGTTCTGGCGGCCAGCATGTTCTACACCTGCATCCTCTGAAGATGGCCAGCATCCCTGCGTCTGTTACTCCTGGCTGCTTAGCCTCAGAAGACCTGCTCTGCTGATGACTTACGGGGAAGGGCAGCCTGCGGCTCACAAAGGGCCTCCTGAGGCAGGCAGGAAGGACTCTGCCGTTTTCTGACGCCCACGGAGGGTTAGTGGGGACACCAGTGGTTGGAAGAAACTGTCTTAGGTCTGTTCAGTGGCAAGGAGAGAGGGCTTCTGTAGCAGCTGCCAGGGACAGTTGTATTTTCAGGGAAGCAGTGTTACTGTAAAGTAGGTGGTTTTACTTACTTGTCATTGACAAATGAATACATTAATAACCGCTCATCTATGAACTTCTTCCACTCTGGTTTCTCGTTCGCCAAATCCCTGTAGTTATCATTGGACACAATTATACCATCCGACTCAAATGCCAGCTTCACGATGAACCTGTCATCATAGCACACCACTCGCCTCCCCTGCACTCGCCGGGATGGTGTGAACACCAGGATTTTCTCCTTCTCTAATTTACGTAGAATTTCTTGATCTGCAAGAATAATTGGCATAGAATTTTAGTAATAAGTACATACAAAACACATCTTGCAACTTTCATACAAAGCGAGTGTTTGTAACATGAGCTGGATACATGTGACACTTAATTAGGGATTATGATTTACGGTTTGTAGATGTAGCAAATTTGTAACTCCCAGTAATAGTTTTCCTTCAGGATTTTCAATAAAAAAAGGCTTAAAAAATAGCCCCAAAAGTGAACCTGAAAAATGTGAAAAGTTTAAAACTTTAAAAACTTTAAAAGCATAAAACCTGAACATGACTGAGCAAATTCTGATTGTCATTACATAAAGCCTTGGCTTGAGAGCTGGAGCCCCCGCTTTACACCGTGAACCGACATCTCACACGTCCCTACATGCCGCCCTCCTCACGAGGCAGCTGTGCTGGGATCAGCAGTGAGCAACAGATTCTTCCCCTCAAATCTGTTTACTTCGTAGTTCTGTTTTTCTAACTAGTAGATGTGACGGTGGGAGGGTTTCAAAAGTAGAAGAGGTGGAGGTAGCAAAGAGGAGGGTCTTAAGACAAAAAGTTTCAAGAGAAAGGAGGTGAAGTCAGAACTGTTGTTCTGGAGGCAGCCACTTTACGTTGTGTCCTTTCCTGTGAAACAGGTGCTAACAAAGGCCAGCAGTCTTGTGGGGCTGGACTGAATGAATAAGAAATTAGAAGTGATTATATGGGGAAAAAAGCCGTTGATTAAATATGGACAGCAGGTAGGGGAATGCCCATTTTCTCTTTGGTTGGCACACTCACTACTGTTTTTTTTTTTTTTTTTAATTTATTTATTTATTGGCCATGTTGGGTCTTCATTGATGTGCAGGGGCTTTCTCTAGTTGCAGCGAGCAGGGGCTACTCTTTGTTGTGGTGCACCAGCTTCTCATTGCAGTGGCTTCTCGTTGCAGAGCATGGGCTCTAGGCACGTGGGCTTCAGTAGTTGTGGCACAAGGGCTTAGTTGCTCCACGCCATGTGGGATCTTCCCAGTCCAGGGCTCAAACCCGTATCCCCTGCATTGGCAGGCGGATTCTTAACCACTGCGCCATCGGAGAAGCCCCTCTTTCAGTACTTTCCAATTCTCCTGACTTGCTAGTGGGTTTTTTTTTTTTAAAAGGTGCCAGAACTCATATTTTGATTAATGATAAAATTCTCTCCTCACTGTGCCTTCTTCCTACTTTTGCTCTTCCACTCCCTGACTTCCCAACCCCTGTAAATTCTGGTGCAGAGTGCTGGGTATAAGCTGACAGATGTCACAATGTTGTTTTTTGTTTTAAAGGCTCACTTCTCCTCAGTGCTTATTAACTGGAGTTACTAATTTAAAAAACATCTCTCTCTTTGGTGGATAATCACTACATGCCTACCCTATGGTATGTGCTGTGCTGCGTGTCAGTGGCCCTCAAGATGAAGAACGCTATCTCAAGGAGGCCTCAGTTACTGGGTTGGACGAACATGTAAACTGGGAGGACAGGCTCGTAGTCGCCACAAGAGAAGTATTACCAGGGTGCAGGGGGCCGGGGGTGGACGAGTGACATGGGCCAGCTTAGCATACAGATTTCATGATGTTCCAGACAGAGGAGTTCGTGAAGACCAGAGCTTTGGTTTAGGAAAGGAGCAGAGTAGAAGTAGAAGCACGGGTGTTCGAGCCAGCAACTCACGGGCACGTCTCGGGCTCTGCCGCTTTACCTGGCAATCGCAGTCTTACTGAACCTGCCTCATCATGTCCTCAAATGCAGTTTGTGGGCTGTGAGGAGTCGATGAGTTATCACGTGAAAAAGCACCCAGCACACTGCCGACAAGCTCTCAATAAACACTGTGTCCTTCAACTTGACTTTGTCTGATACATGCGTGTAAGTGGTGATCTCTTTTGAAAGTCACAGAAAACCAATATAAAATCAAAAGCCCTGTCTCAGCTGCAGGATTTTCTACATTAGAGTTATTGTGGGTGGCCGCTGACAAACATTTTGAGGGCAGGCGGCTCATTTATCTGCGTACCCATCAGCATGCGGCACAAGGATACATTAGCACATCAGTAGATGCTCAATAAATGTCTGTGAAAGGAATACATAAGCTACTTAAAGATGTGTGTTCTGAGGTCTTCCAGTTTATTCACTGTCTGTATTTATGCATAATCCACATCTTTTATTTGTGGGAGTGTTCACTCGCCTAGGACAGTGCCCGGATCCTGGAGGTTACTGCAGGAGTGAGGTGGTGGCCTAACAGTCATCACCATCTTTCTTAATTTGCATTTCTTTATCAGCTAAGGAGGTTAAAAGGACACTAATTAGGAAGATAATTAGTGATAATTAGGATAAATAGTCTTAACTTAAATAAATACGAATTCAGTCTACCTGGTCAGTTAACTGAATCTCTGGTTCCTAGCACAGTACCTGACACATAGCCTCCTGCTTGTTTGTTAAATATCTGTTCAATCAATGGCAGCCTGGCTAAAGCATTAGTTTGAATCTGCATCTGAGAACTTAAGAATATTTCTTATCAAGTTTCTTTTTTGGTATGGTGAAAAAAGACTGGACTATTCAATTTACCAGGTTATTATCTGGTTGAGGGTTTTAGTCAAGAGAATTACTACCTGGGGAAGAAAACACCTAACAACCTCTGATTATAGTGGTACACATTTTACAAAGTAAACTGCACACCGATGAGCTGAGTTCCAGAGACCTGGCGTGCTGGCATTTTAAAAATTAAACTCAGCCACACCTCACACTGAGTATTACCATCTTCCTTCTTCTTGATCTCATATTCCTTTCACACTCAAGAAGCTTTCATTTACACGTTAAATATTTTTTCTTTTTCAGTTTATCTCCCCCCTGATTATTAATGTATTATAGTTTCCTGTAAAATATTGGGTAAGAAAAAGTAAGAAATAACAGAGAAAAGACTTCATAAAGACATGACCCAGAGGCAATTACTGTTAATATTTTGGCATATTTCCTTCTAATCATTTTCTATGTATTCTTTTCCTTCTGTACATGTGTATGTATGTATGTATGTATGTGTTTATGTGCAGCACACACACATGCATACACACACACAAATATAACAAAGCCTGCCTTTTTTATGTAAAACAGCACTTCCTGAGAGCATTAAAAATTCTGCCTAAATATTCTAATACTACATATTCTATCATACAGATATATACTTATTTATTGAGCCATTCTTCTAATGAATGTATAGTTTTTTCCATTTTTTTTCTATTATAAGTAATACTGCACTGGATGTCTTTGTGGTCAAAAATCTTTGCCTGTACCTCTTTATATTTGGGGGAATTATTCCTGGAAGGGGAACTAGTAGATCCAAGTATTAACATTTTAAAACCAAACTTTTCCAGACAGGTTGTAATGATCTACGTCTCCACAGCAGTGTAGGAGTATTATCAGCTTTTCAATCTCTGCTAATTTGACAAGTAAAAACATAACAGCTGTTTAAATTTGCATTTCTTTAATTACTAATGAGGTTGAACACTTTCCCCTCTTATTTGGCACTTGTATTCTTCCATGAACTGTCTATTCCTACCATGTTACCAATTATATACTGTTTTATTAGTGTGTAGGAGCTCTTCATACGTTAAGGACATGGATTTTTTGTTTGCTGTATTTTTTTCTTAGGCAAATAAAAAATTTCTAATTTTTAAGAAAACTTCCCAAAATACCGAAATTTGATCCAATTAAATCTATCTTTCCCTTCATAATTTCTTGTAAAAATTTTAAATTTAGAAAGGTCTTCCCCAGCCATTCAAAGACTATCTATAATCTCTAATGGAGATTTTTGACAGTCAATTCTTCAACTATCTGCAATTCGTTCTTATATAGTGTAAGATAAGGATCTAAATATGTATATTTTTCCCAAAGAGTTATCCAATGTCTTGGTACTGCTGATTGAATTATGCCTGCCCCTTCCACTTTACAGTTTGTATAGGCACCACCACAACTTGTCTAGGGATTCTTATTCTAATTTAACAAAATTTAATAATTACAGATAAAAATAAAATAATCTTCCCTTGAGGTACACAGTGGGTGGTCACTCCATTTCTTTTTTTCTGTTTTAGATATAGCAGTCTGTACATGTTTCTAAATGGACTCACACTTTACCATTAGCATATATTAGAATTTACTGGATATTTATTTTCATTTGTTTATTATTCAGGCAACAATTCTGATTAATTATCTTTAATCTTTCTCTTTTTTTTAAGCTCTTTATTGGAATATAATTGCTTTACACTGTTGTCCCAGTTTTTTCTGTACAATAAAGTGAATCAGCTGTTTTTATACATATATCCCCATAACCCCTCCCTCCCATGACTCCCCCCCACCCTCCCTATCCCAGCCCCTCTAGGTCATCACCCATCATCGAGTTGATCTCCCTGTGTTATGCAGCAGCCTCTCACTAGCTAGCTATTTTACATTTGGTAGTGTATATATGTCAATGCTACTTTCTCACTTTGTCCCAGCTTCCCCTTCGCCCCCCTGCCCCACCCCACTGTGTCCTCAAGTCCTTCTCTACATCTACATCTTTATTCTTGCCCTGCCAGTGGGTTCATCAGTACCATTTTCTTTAGATTCCATATATATGTGTTAGCATATGGTATTTGTTTCTCTCTTTCTGGCTTACTTTGCTCTGCCTGACAGTCTCTAGGTCCATCCACCTCACCAGAAATAACTCAATTTCATTCCTTTTTATGGCTGAGTAATATTCCACTGTATGTATATGCCACATCTTCTTTATCCATTCATCTGTTGATGGGCATTTAGGTTGCTTCCATGTCCTGGCTATTGTAAATAGTGCTGCAATGAACACTGTGGTGCATGTATCTTTTTGGATTATGGTTTTCTCAGGGTATATGACTAGTAGTGGGATTGCTGAGTCATATGGTAGTTCTATTTTTAGTTTTTTAAGGAACTTCCATACTGTTCTCCATAGTGGCTGTACCAATTTACAGTCCCACCAACAGTGCAGGAGAGTTCCCTTTTCTCTGCACCCTCTCCAGCATTTATTGTTTCTAGATATTTTGATGATGGCCTTTCTGACCGGTGTGAGGTGATACCTCATTGTGGCTTTGACTTGCATTTCTCTAATGATTAGTGATGTTGAGCATCTTTTCATGTGTTCATTGGCCATCTGCATGTCTTCTTTGGAGAAATGTCTATCTATGTCTTCTGCCCATTTTTGGATTGGGTTGTTTGTTTTTTGATATTGAGCTGCATGAGCTGCTTGTATATTCTGTAGATTAATCCTTTGTCAGTTGCTTCGTTGGCAAATATTTTCTCCCATTCTGAGGGTTGCCTTTTCATCTTGTTTATGGTTTCCTTTGCTGGGCAAAAGTCTTTTAAGTTTAATTAGTTCCCATTTGTTTATTTTTGTTTTTATTCTCATTACTCTAGGAGGTGGGTCAAAAAAGATCTTGCTGCGATTTATATCAAAGAGTGTTCTGCCTATGTTTTCCTCTATGAGTTTTACAGTATCTGGCCTTACATTTAGGTCTTTAATCCATTTTGAGTTTCTTTTTGTGTATGGTGTTAGGGAGTGTTCTAATTTCAGTCTTTTACATGTAACTGTCCAGTTTTCCCAGCACCACTTATCGAAGAGGCTGTCTTTTCCCCACTGTATATTCTTGCCTCCTTTGTCATAGATTAGCTGACTGTAGGTGTGTGGGTTTATCTCTGGGCTCTCTATCCTGTTCCACTGACCTATATTTCTGTTTTGTGCCAGTACCATACTGTCTTGATTACTGTATTTCTGTAGTATAGTCTGAAGTCAGGGAGCCTGATTCCTCCTGCTCCGTTTTTTTTTTTTTTTTCCTCAAGATTGCTTTTGCTATTCTGGGTATTTTATGTTTCCATACAAATTGTAAAATTTTTTGTTCTAGTTCTGTGAAAAATGCCATTGGTAATTTGATAGGGATTGCGTTGATTTGAAAAGTGTCATTTTCTTCACACAGTTTCCTCAGTTTTGTTAATGTTGGGGGCAGAGAGAGATGGGAAGGGTAGGATGCTGGCTGAGAATCAGTGACTTGAGGACAATAACTGACAGTTACAGGGGACACCTCTGCCTGAAACTCATACATTTAAAATTATAAGATATGTAAAATGCTGATACTTTATTGGGATCGAGTCATTTCCTCTACTTGACACCAGACAACATGTTCCCAGGGTCTCATAGGTCTTTACTGATCTATAGTCACTAGAATTTGATTGCCACCTAATTTCATACAGCAGATGAGAAAACTGGGGTCCAGAGAGGGTCAGTGTGCTGCTCAAAGTGCCATGGACAGTACCTGGCACAGCCGGAATTTGAATCTAGGCCTCTTGACTTCTAGCATGTCTCTAAAGGTCAGAATCTTTACAAAACTTGAAGTAAAAAGGTTCCAAATTAAAAACAAAAACAAAAACTGGCTTATGTAGCAAGAATTACTATTTAGTTAGCATAACCAGATAGTCTTTTTTTTTTTTTTTTTAAGCTCTCTATTGGAATATAATTGCTTTACACTCTTGTACCAGCTTTTGAGGTACACCAAAGACCAGATAGTTTTTAAACTGGAAAATGACTTTAATGTCTCACCCAAGGGAATGTGGCAGTCACACAAGCTGAATAAACAGAAGCAGACACAGAGATTATTCAGTGAGACACTGGCTCAGGTACACATGGAAGCTCACGGTCTCACCTGTGATGAGTGCGTCAGGTCGGGACTGCTCTTTCCTCCAAGCAGGAACAAAGACGGTAATATCCTTGTGGCCTCTTTCCAAAAACCAATCCACTGCTAATTTTATTCCTCGGCAGGAAAAGACTTCTTTGTTTCCATGGCTGAAAGATTATTTTACAACACTTAAAACACAACAAAATCTAACTTTGACTCCATTAGTTCAAATCTGTAAACAGAAATAACATATTAAAATAGTAATAAGAAATTCAAATTTAAGATGAAGTTTTATGGCTCGGAGAAACATTACGATAACCGAGAAGTGGAAAATCTGTGAGGAACAAAAAGAAAATTGGGATGATTATTGTGTGGAGAATAAAGAAAAATGAGTTTTCAAATGTGAAGTTGTAAAGGTTAACTAGTGAGAAAGATACAAGCTCTTTTTGATGAGAGGGAAAAATAGGCTTCAGCCACAGTGAGAGTAACTTCAGTCAAATGTAAAAAAGAAGCCACGTAGAAAAAAAATCTGTAAAAACAATGGAATGGAATGCTCAAGACATTCTAAAAACTTTTCCTTCTCAAGAGTTCTTATTTTTCAATCCAATGATTAAGCAATGCACAAAATTTATCAGGTGACCAATGTAAAACCACATACACACATGCACTCAAAGGAAAAACTCAATGCTCAATCTCATACAAGAAACACTTTCCATGTCCTTCAATGAAAAGACACCTGGTTTCTGTTTAATAACATTGTCATGGACAAGGATTAAGGATGACAAAAGGGCATTCAAAATTGGATTAGCAGTTTTAGTGTCTAAAGGCAAATGCCCAACTAAAAGTGTAGTCATTCAATAAACATTTATCCAGCCTCAGGCTCTACTTGTGCACTTTAACCTAATAATTCAAAGTAACACCATTTTAATGTTTTAAAAGAAACAGTCTCCTGCTCGGAATGCAATAATTACATTCTTTTACAGTTTGAGCACTGAAGGTTCCATTCTTATCTATGATGGAGACAGATGTTCTCTACTCTTGGGCTAAGGAGGGCTGAATGGAATAAGGTAAATAAATGCTCTGTTAACTTTTAGCACAAACCTTAGGTATATTAATATATTGTTCCAGTGGTGCCTGGGAAGCACGAAAACCATCTAAATATGGCTAATCATATTTGAAGGACAAAACAGAAATAGACCAGCTTGCCTTGTGGGTGTTGAAGGCTATAAATGCAAACCACAGACACTGTTTATGTTCCACAGACCTGTGCTAATGGCCTGCGGCAAGATTAGAGGTGAAATCAGACGCACTGAAAGTTTCAGAGAAAGGGATAAGGGAAGGGGGAGTTTGAGGTACATTTTCTAGGAAAGAATGGACACGCAATGGCCTTGACTGTGCCCCAGCAAATGATGCAGAGTGATGTTAGCTTTCATGGAAAATACTGAAATTTAAGCAGTCTTCTGAAAAACCATGAAAAACGACGGCATTCTCTTGTGAGAATATATACTACTTATTCCTAAATACAAAACTCAACTTGCTAAGACCCAAGTATATTTTTATTTTGCATTAATGCTTTGAGATCTAAGTGTATTATGATGCTTTGCTAGTCATTATGACATTTGGTTTACTGAGACTTAAGCATTTAACTGCTTCTGGCTCTAAAGAGAGGACAGCATAAGCATGTTCTTCCAGGTGACTTCATTTGGTAAAGGCAACCATCACATTTTACTGTAGAAAGAGAAGACTGCATCTTCTAACTAAAGAACTTTCATAAACTGTGCGTAATAAACAGCAAACCACTTACAAACATGGGACAGAGAATCTACAGATGCTAGTCCAGGTATTACACATATGCGACACTGACAACAGCTTGTTCCCATTATCTGCTCTTTCCCTCTGCCTGCAACCCCACCTCCCATCCCACACAACCTCACAGGGAGAACGCCAGCACGAGGATGAGAGGTGCCACACTGTGACCGGCAAACAGAACCCTATCAACTGTCTGTGGACCCACATCTAGCTCTGATTTTGTTATTTGAGAAAAAATACCTTCCCGACTTTAAGAAACTGTAGTGAAGTTTTCTGTTATTTGAAGCTAAATACATCCTTAACTGCTACCTTAGTCATACCATAAACCAACAGAAAACTCTATTAATATCATAAAAAATATATTTTAGGGCAAAAACATTACTAGGGATAAAAAGTTATTACATACTGGTAGAAAGGGAACAATTCACAAGGAAGCTGTAATAATTGTGAACTCAGTCTCCATATGAGTAATGCAAAAGATCATGGGACGACAAGTAGGAATGAACAAATCCACAATCATACTAATTGACAGGTGAAGCAGAAAACATTTAGTAAGAATACAGACAAGTGAATAATCAACTGCAAGCTCGACCTAATGGACATATACACAAAACTGCACAAAATTAAAGAGAAAATCTTTGCAAGAACACATGGAACAGGGCCACTGGCTGTGCACTAGGCCACAGAGCAGATTTCAACAGACATCAAGAATCTATCATACAATGTTCTTTGACAATATGTTATTAAAGATTAGTGTTGCTATATACCAGTAAACCAATTTAAAATCTTAATTTAAAAAATGATTCCATTTTTAATAGTAACCAAAACTAAACAGAACTAAAGAAGAAAAGATATCACAAGAGCTTTACAGAGAAAATGAAAATTGAAAACCTGTTTTAAAGGGTGTAACAGAAGACCTAAATGAAAGGAACAATAAACCATTTTCATGGATGGTAAGACTCAATGTATGAAGATGGCAATTCACAAATTAACCTGTAAGTGTACTGAAATCCCAATAAAAATCCTCAAGGGGTTTTTTATGCAACTTGAGAAGCTGATCCTAAAATCAGTATGGAAAAATAAAAGGCCAAGGATGGTTAAGCAATTCTGAAGAACAAAAGAGGAGGAACTTCCCCACTAGCTATCAATACTTTTCATAAAACTACAGAAATCCAATCGGTGTTATATTGGCAAACATCAAAAAACAGAAAATATATAACAGAAAAGTGAGCCTACGAGCTCGCTCGCTCTCACACACACGTGTGTATAAATGATAAAAGTGACATTACAGATAGATGAAAGAAAGATGGGTCATTTAACAAATGGTACTAGAGCAATCGATTATTTATGTGGAAAAAATAAAATTGTATTTTTACCTCATAACAGACATACAAGTAAATTGTATATAGATCAAAGATTTAAATATGAAAATACTGTGAAACTTTTAGAAGAAATTATAGGAGACCCTCATATCAGGATAGGAAAATTCTTCTTAAAGTAGACACAATCACATACTATCAAGAAAAAGAATGATACATTTGAGCACATAAAACTTCATTATGAAAAAGACTTCATAAACAAAATAAAAATGCCATAGACTGAGAGAAAGTATTTGCAATACACAGGACTGATAAAGACTAGTAGTATTCAGAATACATAACGTACTCCTATACACTGAGAAGGGTAACCAGTTTTTTCTAAGGTAATAGATATAAACAGTGAATTCACAAGAGTGGAAACCCAAATGACCAACAGACATATGAAAAGATGCTCAACAGTGAAGAAATGCAAATTAAAGCCAAAGTGAGACACCACTTCGCACCCACCATATTGGAAAAAATAAAAGTCTGCAAACACCAGATGTTGCCAAGGATGTGTGAAAGTAGGAACTCCTGCATTACAGGTGAGAGTATACACTGGTATGACTATTCAGGAGAGGAATTTGGCAATACTTTATAAAGGTGAAGGCGTGTTTTCTCTCAAACATAGTTAATTCCACATTCAGGTAGAGTAAAACCCCACAGTAACTTGAAATCGGAGTTGAAGCAATCAGCAGTTGGCCCGGCCTTAGATCGCACATGGGGTAGGAGAATGTCTTCTCTTCTAAGGGAGGGATGGGGAAAGAGGCAGGCAGGTGGGGATGTGTAGGGTCAGTCCCTGGGTGTCCAGTACCTCCCCAGCCAGTCCTCTCCTGATCAGGCCAAGTCCCTGGAATGGTTGCTCTTGTCTTGGAAGTGCCTGCTAGCTGCCAGGCCCCAGAGTCCTCCCCAGTAACAGGAAAAGCCTGAGTAGACAGCTACCAGGTGGCTGCAAACTGCAGGTGGGACTTCCACAGACTGGGAGAGGCTGGCAGAGACTGAACTTGACCTAACCTTATGAGGAGTGTTGACGGATGTGACGAATCATATGTGCTCGTTATGATATGAGGGGCAACTGTAGGAGGCTCTGATAAAGAATCATAAAAACAGTAAGCCTGATAAAAAATTATGAAAAACAGGATGTCAGAGTGAGCGCAATGTAGCTACTGGTGCAAATTAACTGTCTGTTGAGTGTTTACTAAAAAAACAGGATGGTGGACTTCCCTGGTGGCACAGTGGTTAAGAATCCGCCTGCCAATGCAGGGGACATGGGTTTGAGCCCTGGTCCGGGACAATCCCACATGCCGCGGAGCAACTAAGCCTGTGCGCCACAACTGCTGGGCCTGTGCTCTAAAGCCCACAAGCCACAACTATTGAGCCCACATGCTGCAACTACTGAAGCCCGTGTGCCCAGAGCCTGTGCTCCACAACAAGAGAAGCCACTGCAACAAGAAGCCCGCGCATCGCAACCCTGCTCACTGCAACTAGAGAGAAAGCCTGTGCGCAGCAACAAAGATCCAAGGCAGCCAAAAATTAAAAACATAAAATAAAATAAAAATAAAAAAGTAGCATGATGTTTACGAACTGTAGCTCTAATTCCATAAGTAGAGAAGAAAATTCATTATAGTTCTGTAGCTACCTTACAGGCTGTACCTGCATGCATTTAGAGTTTTTTTCCTCAGTAGGAAAAATAGCTAATTCTGTATTTATGAATTGGCATGTTCCTGTGGGCCTCAATTTCTTTATTTCAACAATCTGGCAATAAGGATGGTATACCTCAAGTGAGTCCTTCTGCTGGTGAATTTGTTAGGTTTGTGGCCACCTTTGATTAGGCAGGAGACCCTGGATGTTTGCTAAAAAGTGTCCTTTGACTACTTTGGCTCAGTGGGACTGGGTTCCTAGGAAAATGCTAATTCTGAGCCCCTGTTGAGCAAGATGGGTAACACAGGCTTGCAGGTTGTGTGATTCAACACTGGTTTTAGTGTAGAAAAATTTAGGGAGCCTGCCAGCAGGTCTCTTTCTTCAGGACTTATTTATTTTACTCTGTCATGTTTGGAACAGGCATGTTCATAAAAATCCTGCTTTGCAATGGCCAGAGGAAGGCTCCTTTGAAGTAGACAAATTGGTATATTCACACATATTTTTAGAAAAACCCTACTTAAAATAAAAAGATTACTGGTATCTCTGAATCTCAGGAAATAAAGAATGAACTGGACAGCCAGTAAGAATGAATTACAAAATTGAAGGAAGAGATTAAGAAACTGAAAGTGCCTTTCTCTTTCTCCAGGTTCTCGACACACTTCTCTGCTTTTGCTCCTTCTACTCCCCTTCACCCTTCTTAGCCTCATCTGGACCCAGAAGGAGGAGATGATGGCTTCTTGGACAGATGGTTCCCAAGGGCTTTAGGATCTGGGGATAACTTCCCTTTGGAAGAGGGAGAATTGCCAGCCTTATTTGAATGTTCTGGTACGGACTCCACCTCCAAGACTCAACATGCAAAGCATAGCTAGAGAAGCAGAAATGACTAAGAGGAAGGAATAAGGAGTCTGAAAATTTGGATAAGAAACCATCCTAGAATTAAGGCATCAGGTTGGCAAATGGTTGCCCTGATAACTTGGAGGAAAGGGGAAACAAAAGGGATCAGGCTATTAAACAGCAAGTTGAGCCTGAAACCGTAGTGCCATACAAACTAACTTAGTTTTCATCTCAGTGTAGAGAAAGTCAGCCTGCTCCCTTTGGAGCTCCAGGGACTCAGATGCCCTTTAGAAGTTATCTAGTACTGCTGGGTGGATGAGATGTGGTAAGGCTACCACAACCTTTTCCTCTACCTGTTATCTTCCAGTGCCCTGGAATGATCTGCAAAAATGTGCCATGGTGTCTATAGCATGTTTCCAGTTTACAGCCCTGTATGTGAGGATGGACACTGGCTGTAACTTGGGGTGCTGCCTTGGATGAGTCTGCTTGCCTAATGGAACAGGAATGATGGGGCAAATGGAGTGTCATGGCTTTAGGCACCTTCTCCAACAACTCTGGCTGCTCCTCAAACCTCGGACAACAATTGCAAGGCACTGCTGATGGCAGACTTTGAAGTTTTTCTGCAAAAGGTGGGCTGGGAGAAGCTGCGGTGCTGCTGCTGCAAGAGCCCCCCAGTGATTTCCATCAGTGGTTCACCGAGGCATCTTCTAAATTAACGGGGATGGATTCAGGGGTGGATCAGAATAGACTCTTAATCCTTTCCACTTCTGTGGTAGCCCTGTTGCTGGAATTCAAGCACAAGTAAGAGAAAAGGTATCTGTATGTCAAAAAATAGACAGTTTCTCAGGTATTGGCAACAGTAATCCGGTTTGGGGGAAAAAATGGAGAAAGGTGAAGACAAAAAGAAATTCAAGACTGCAGAGTTACCTGCCTAGTTATTCACACAGGGAGCAAATACTTTTCTGGGGCTACCAACAAACAAGGCAGGACTTGCCCATGAAAAGTCAGTAAGAAGACAGGACGCTGAGAAAAGGGACGCTGCCAGAGACTGGGGAAGATACAAGGGATGCTACCTATGACGCTTTACAATCTCCATCAGGAGACCTCCCTCCACTTGAAATCAGACAGGAAACAATTGGCAAATGGCGCAAACTAAGGAGCAAAACTGACTTTAATAGAGGTGCTTCAGAGCTGGGAATGGAAAAGCCTTATATATGCTTCTTTTTCCTGCCTTAATATTTCCCTATCCTTTCTTGTAGATACTAGAACCACACATGTATTCTGCAATTTCTACTGACTTTCTCGTTTCACCTGCATCCAGAAAAACATATAAGTTGTGGGTATCTCTGGACAACATTCTACCTGTTCTTTCCCATCTGTGATTCCTGAGCAAATAGGTCCTCTGTTGGAGGAACATGTTTCTCTGGTCTCTTAACATTATTGGCTGGAGACGAATTCATATGTCTTTTCATAACCGAACGTTACTGACTGGAGACCTATCAATACATTTTCAGAGTGATACAATTAACATCACTGTGCGAAGTTGTTACAGCTTAAAATCGATCAAGGGTTCATTATACAATTTACAATTGTTGTTGTCATTGACATTTTGCTCCGTAAGGTTTTTGTTCCAACCTTGTGTATATTATAAACGTGAAATTTTCAAAAATGATGCATCACGAAATTTTGAGTGAAAAAGAATTTTTTTGGTGAGTTTTATGCAGATACTTTTTCTGATTGTCTGAGCAACATATATACTAGGGTCTCAGAAGATGACAGTTCTTCAGAATATAGTTCTGACTCAGATGATGTGAATATTAGACAACAAAAAGACAAAAAACCTTAGTGATTGATTCTGATACAGAAAGTGAAAATGAAACTCATGGTGCTGGAGAATGTTCCTTTGCTTCTATGGAAGAGTGGGCTGAAGACAACATTTCATGAAAATTAGAAGACTGTACAGGTGTGTCAGGTATAACTACTGAATGTAATAGCCTGCAAAGTGTTAATGAAATAACAGAATTTTTGGCTGGCCAAAATAAAATTCGCCAACCACAGGCGTTAGTTTCTGCAAAAATCCCCAGGTCAATAATGAGTCAATGCTGTTCATCTGTTGGGAAGAGATCTCCTGTATAAACTAAGGGCTACCAATCCAAGCAGAGGATTTCTGAAGCTCCTGGGAGACAAGGCACCTAAGTTAGTGAATATGTGCTTATCTGTACTGAGAGTAAGTACGTGCTAGTGGTCTGACATGCTACGCGCCAAATTTTGAACAAGCGGTTTTCTAACATCCCACAACTAATATATACCACATGGAAAACTAACTGCTGATTTATTAGTCCTTGTAACTTCCCCAACAGATTTCTATTATTCGTTGTAGAGTTTATTCCAGACAATAAGATAAAATTAATTGGCAGACCAAGCTGTGAAAAGGGCTACTAAGGTCTGGACTGGGATAAATGAAGCCCATTACTTCTATCTAGGGACTCCGACTCAGAGTTTCAGACATATGCACCTTCTAGTGCACTAGAAATTGGAAACCACGGGGAGCTAAAATCAACACAAATTATCTTGACACACATATTCTTCGTAAGTTTTTCACTACCATAACTTTTCATTATTCTGTAAGTTCACTTTGTCTCATATCTAATAGGATTATCTTTAATTTCTTCATATATACTACTGTAACAAATTTGAAAAGCCCATCAATTCTACTTTTCTGTCTTCAACAGAAGGGCAGTTCCATAAGCACTCAAACTAATATGGTATTTGCAATATCTTATAAAAACATCATATATTCTTCCCAAGAGAGAACTGAAGTACACTTGCTTATTATGCGCCATTAAATTAGTCACCTGTGATGGTCAACATATTACAAAGGTATACTCTGTAATGCAGAGAAAAATTCAGGGAACCATACATTTTAAAGTAGCTTGCCTCAATAGAGGGCCTAGAGGAGAGGGACGATGGGTGAATCGTTCTACTTACAGGTCTAGGAAACATAATTTCATGTATTACATTCTAAGTTATATACACACATATCATTAATTAGGTTAACCACAGAATAGAAAAGGTTATTTTAGACTTATAACTGTTATCTTCCCTTGTTAGACAGGAGCAATGGAGAAGGATGAAGAAATCTAACCAGGCAATGAAGGCATCTAATAAAGGGGACTGCTTCTTTTTAATTCCTTTCACGGCATTGAAAAAAAAAAGAGAGAGAAATAAGGAGCCTTTTTTCCAATTATCTTTTATTTCCTCAAATTTGATTTTGCTCTAGTTTGACTATTTGCTTTGAATTAACACATTACTTATAAGGCTTGTAAAGAACCTTGGAAATCATAGGTGATTTTTATTTTCTTATTTTCTAAAATTTATGTAATAAGTATATCCCTAATATGATCAAAGGAAAGACATTCTTAAAAAGTTTTTCCATAACTCATCTAAAATATAATTGTAAAAATCATACCTAGAATGGCATGTTTAGTACTATGAATAGTAAATTAGCACTACTAATTATTATGACAGTATTAGTACTACCAATACTACTACTAGCGTTACTGCTCAGTAGAGATGGCTTTTCATGAGTAGGCCAACACAATAACACAGTGTTTAGAATTAGACATGAGTTTAAGTATTTTCTTTAGTACATTTCTGTGTGACCTTGGCAAGTTACTTATTCTCAACCTCAATTTTGTCATATTTAAAATGGAGATAATCCCACCTATATTACAGGGTTGTGAGAACTGACAAGGTAACATGCACAGAACACTGAGCAGGGTGCCTGGCACATGGAAGGCTTCAACAAATTAGTTCCTTCAGTGTTTAATGATTGTGAAGAAGAAATTTTCCAACATCTACCCCATTTCCCTTAAGCAGGGAGACAGGAGTGCAGCTGGATATCATCTTCAATATAAGAAATAAGATGGAATATGGAAATAAGAGAATAGGGAAGTAAGAATATTTTAATATGGAAATAAGAGAATATTTTCCTTCCTATTATTGTAGTCTAATTAAACTTCATACTGTATTTAAGAATCTATAATTAATTCCATGTGCTGACTCATGGGCATCTATAACTTTTTCTTTTATATTAAAGGCTCATAACAAGTGATTTATGCCTATTTTGTCACTCGTATAGCTACTCAACTTTTAATCTCTGATTTCTTTCTCACTATTTCAAGATCACTGTGAACCTAAACTTAGTGGTCAGGATGCAATATACCCAGAAAACAAAATCCCTTGTTACAGATAAACTCCCTTGTTACAGACAATTTAATCAGGTTTATTAAGTCGTGTTCCAAATAGAAATCCCACAGTGTGGCTCAGAGGCCCTTCTAGGGAGCAACAAAGGAAATTTTTAAGTGGGAAACACAGCCCCCACTTATACCCTCCAATTCAAACAATACTGTTTTTGTTTGTTTTTCAATATTGGGCTTCCTTTTAAGATTTGCAGGATTGTACCGCTTTAAAGGAAAATAAAAGTCTGAAAAAAATCACTGTTTTAGAACAATGAAAATTTCAACACCAAAATTACAATGGAAGTCTTAACATGAAATAGTTTACTATTATGCTTTAGTTGTTATGGACACAAGAGCACTGTGGCCAAGACAGTTTTCAGAATGGGAAAGGATAAGGAAAAAGCAAAGCAGAAAGATTTTTCACCTTATAAGGTCCATAATTTGAAGCCAAAATTAATAATAGGAAGCACATCTAGCTAATCTAGATCCAAGTGGGTCATTAGTCTAAAGATGCTGAGAGAACATATCTGTTAAGTAGATGCAAAAATGTCTTCGATATTAACAGAGGTAGAAAACAAAACTCGAATCACTTTTTCCTATTATAATTGGGTAACTTTTCCCATTTCTTATAATCACTAGTTAGGTGATTTATAATTAACTTTATTCATATGTAATAGGATAATTAATGTTGCTATTTCCCAGGTTAGGGTTTAAATAAGCACATTTAAGATAAGAGGAAAGCTTATTTACTATTGGTCTATTAAAATTCATGACTGATGACAAGTAGAAGTATAAACGTAGGGTTATAAAGAGATGCAGCAGACTAGAACTAATACCTGTCTTTGTCAGACTCCACACTGATATAATCAAACAACAGAAAAAAATAGTTCTGATTCTCTGATTCCTTTCATAGTATCCAAGGATTTTCTTTAAAACAATAAGAGAAATAGGATATCACCAACTAACACGTAAGTGGTACCTTTGACACTGATACTCATCTAAAGGGAAATTAAGCTGTCCTTTAATTGACGTTAAGCCCCTACTAGGAGGGGACTTAAAAAACATTTCACTGAGAGGCTATCCAATAGAATTATAATGTGAACCACAAATATAATTTAAAATGACCCAGGACAGCACATTTTAAAAAGTAAAAAGTAGGTGAAATTAATTTTAGTAATATATTTCATTTAACTTCAATGTATCAAAAACTATCATTTTTACATATATACAGCATAAAAGTTGTTGATATATTTCATATATTTTTGTACTAAGTTTTCAAAATCTGGCACGTATTTTACATGTACAGACCATCTCAATTTGGATTAGACACATTTGAGAAGCTCAACAGCCACATGTTGCCGGTATTCACCGCACTGGACCGTGCAGATCCACTGCACATAATTTTGATACATTTTTGTTGAGAGCCAAAACCAAATTTGAATGAACTCTGGCTAGCTGTAGACTCACACCTGCAATCTAAACCAAAAACTTGAACTAGGTGTCCAGGAGGAATTTTGTAACTGTAAGACTCGGCTGTACTAAAATGGTAAACAGGCAACAGGACAGCAAAACCACCAAACAACTGACGGCAAGTTTTGGAGCCCAGGCAAGCTGGCCTTCAATATTCAAATTCACACAGAGTTCTCAAGTTCATGTAACTTCACAAACCAGATGAGATACAGAAAAGCCTTTGTGCCTTTAAAAAGAGTAATCTGTATAAATAAATCCTATTCATATAGACTGCTAAATTCTGCTCGTATTTTATAAATATCTAGGCTTAACCCACTATTCTAGATATAAAGAAAAGTTATCACAACCTGGGCATTTTTCTGTTCATATTCTGACTCTATAACCTGACTATATTTTATTTCTGTTCAAACCTTAAGAAAATGACTTCAATAATTTACCTGGAGTACTTTTTCCATATCCCAGTTAAGATTCAGATTTATTTTAACATCAGCTGGTTTCTAACAGGAGTCTTTTTGAGGGGTAGGGGTCAAGGAGATGGTTGCTTTATTTGTATTCTCTGCCATTAGATTGGTATATAAAAGCATTACTCGTAGTTCTTTTTCCAGGAGTTGTCCACAATTTAACTTTTGCATATATTTTCAAATATAAGTAGGTCTTGTCTGCAGTCTTAGTGTTCAAATCCTTCGCTAAATTTCTCTACAGAGTGAACACTCTTACAGGTGAATGGGATATGCCACTCTTCCCATGCTTCAGTCTCGGGCGGTTCCCTATTGTTAACATAGAGGCAATACGAGCATGGATCCTACTGGTCAGAAGTGGTCCACCTGAGATTTTTAGCATAGAAAATATCTGCACAAAAATGCAGCAATAAGGCTTTCCCACCAGTTAGGAGATCTGATCTAAAACAAAAAGCCTGAATTCACTGACCCAGAGAGAGGGCTTGAAATGACAGGGGAGTGGGGGCAGGGATGAATTTCAATTGTTTGTTTATATCAAAAAAGAGAAGGCTGGTGCGCCTAGCTTCTATCCCCCGAAACAGGAGAATCTGTGCTACACGTGGTGTAGAGGTAGCGATGAGGCTCTGGGTTTTTTCTTGTTCACCACTCTTATTTCATATATTTGGTAGAAGCTGAAGTAGAAGATGGAGATATGATTTTAATGAAGTCAGGTGACTATGTCATGGAAGCATCCTGAAAAAATCAAGGGCTTTTAGGAATCCAAAAGCACCAACATCCAACTTACACTCCACCCCTGATGGCTCACAAGACGATACTCTGTGAACGACAGGACACCTCATCTGAACCTAAAACCACAGGTAAATTAAAACACTGGATGCCCTTAAGGAAAAGTGAATTTAAGCTATTTGGATACATGTGGATAGAGAATAATGCTGAACTCCACTGCTGAACTACCTCAGGTTTAATGCAATCAGAATTTGAAGAATTGCAAAGCTACTTGGAGGATATAAAAATCACAACATCAAGAGAATTTCATTTCAGAAATATGATAAATATTACTTATGCTTTACTTCTGTGTCTATATCTGGAGTATACATTTCATGGTATGCTTATATTATCAAGTATCTGCACTACTATGGAAAGAAGCCTATTTGCTGAATGACCAATTTGCTAAATTACTGAGGATTTTTTTGTTTTTTTAAGAATTAAAATTAACTACAGCTTTTTGTCAGTAGTCGTTAGTTAGTCCAGTTCCACTAAATATAAATTTCATTCTGTTTCATATTTCAGAAACCAAGTACTTTTGTGCAAAAGTTTAGGGCTTTCTCTAAATTTATTTTACTCTGTTTTCTATTTTTGAATACTTATGTCTTCTTTGTTCCTATACCTCACACTGAAATAGCTATCACAAATTATGCTAGACTACGGTCTACGTATTTGTCAATTTTGAGTGAACTGCTTATTCAACAAACTTACCCAGAACTTCTATCAATGTCGCACATTTTTAAGAGGATATTAATAAACTGAAAGCAGAAGCATGCCTCCGGCAAAGCAACACAGGATTCCTGCATTCTGGGACCTACGCTGTATATTACAGTTATATGGCTGTCCCTGGGCAATTTGGGCGTCACCCAGATCTAAGAGCCCAAGTTTCCTTTATGAAACTGTAGAAATCATTGAAAACAATTGATGATATGAACATGAAGAATTAAAATATACCTATAGATCATAAGAATTAGATGGGCTGCTAAACTGCTATTTGTTAAATGCTGAATAAAAAAACTGAAAGAACTTAGTTTTTATTACATTAGTTAGTATGTTCTGGATTAAAATACAGAATCTAGCTCTTCAGTGTAATATAACTGTAATTTACTGAGCACCCACCACATGCCAGGCACTTGATATTAATTACCTTTAATTCTAATAACAAGCCTACAAGATAAGAGTTCCCCTTTTTACAATGCTAAAAACTGAGGTTGGAGAGTTTAAACAAGTTACTCAGAATCACAAAGTTAGTGTGTAGAGAATTAATTTTTTTTAAAGTCCATTTTGGTAATTTTAATAACATGCCTCTCTTTCCTACTTTTAATTTATATCTAAACAATCATTTATATCAGTTCCACTGTTGGCATTTAAATGAAACTAAAATATATTCACCTTATATGTAGAATATATCTGCCTGAGAAGTCAGAAAGGAAATAAAATAGTAGTCTATTCCTAACTCACTTTCACATTTACCTATTATAATTTACTATGATGTATATAAAATTGTTATGTAATAGGTTTGCTAACAGACCATGAGTAGGATATGAATTTACAATTAAAAGCACGCTTGTCATATTTTATGCAACAGGGGATGGGTAAATCTCTGCATTTTTGTCAAATTCAGACTTTGAATCTGAAGTAGATATGCATTTCTAAATGACTTTTCTATTTTATGTTGATAAGTGGCAGAATGTAAAAGTTTACTACGCATTTCCATGAGTTCCGGCACTTTCAAAGTTATGGATGTGGTAGAGCAATGTGACTGACAGTATAATGCTGCTGTAATAAAAATTTCCTGTCAACGTGTCCTCTCCTGAAATGCCTGACGCATCTCAGTTTATGTGTCAGATTAAAATATGTGATGGAGGGAAGAACTGAATCTATACTGTGCCATCTCTCTAGCAAAAGAAACAGAATGAGGCCAAGAGTGTGGGGGTAGAAGTGTTTTCAACAATTATATGTAATAGATTGTTTGAAATGCCCTAATTATGCCATTTATTTTTATATCTCATGTGGGATAATAATGTTTAGAGTTTTATGCAAATTTTCAGTTATCCAAGTACTTGTCAATTACCACTGGGAATGAGGAGGTTTCAGTCACATGAGTTGCTCCAACCATGACATCATTTATCTAAACAATATCCATTAAAAAAATTCACTTCTATGGGCTCTAAGTTTTATGAGTCTGAGGCTGTTTTTCCCCTCCAAGGTGGTTCCTCTGACTACCCCAAAGTGTATTTACCTCCAATGCCAAATTCTCTACTTGCTTCTTTCTTGTCTCCTCATTCAGCGAACTTTGCTTCAAAACTTAAACTCTCATATTATTGCTATTGTGGAGACTTTTCCCCATCCCCCAGCTTATATAGTTTCGCTCTCTACCAAACTAAAAATCCTTTCCCAACTCTTCCTCCTCTTTCTTCCTTTCCCCTGTCAGCTTTCTAGAATAACAGTCTAGCTCTATTCCTTCATTTCTTGACGTCTTGTAACTGGGTTTCTATCTTTAACTCCCTATGGCATTCTTGAAGACAATGGCTTCCTGGCTGTCATGTCCTTGGATCTTTTTTCAGTTCTAGCCACCGGATACGCTCTCCTTAAAGCCTCCGCTTCCTTGAGTTGATAGCATTTGTATGTCTCTTGGTTTTACCGGCACTAACCTTTTTGCTAAGACTGGTACTTTTCACACTACTCTTTCCCCAGATCATCAGTTTCTTCTACCTCCTGACCTATTGATATCCACGCTTCTCATGTTGCATGGTTCTCAGCACTGGCTAGGCGTCAGAAATACACTGGCACTTTAAAAATAGTATACAGTTATTTGGGCTCTATCATACTCCATTGAATCAGTTCTCCAAGAGTTGAGCCCTGGAAGATGTATTTTCTTAAGAACCTCTCTGATGCTTTTGGTATATGGTCATAGTTATAGGTATTTCTCCAGGACCTATTACCTTCCTTCATTACTCTCTCGCTTAGCGATTCCATAATGTTTTGGCTTTACACATCATCACTCTGCTAAGGTAATTGTTCACTAGTTCTGGATTATTATAAGGAAAAAAAAATCATATCATGGCCAAGTTTGGGAAAGATCAGACAACAGAGAGGTTATTTTACTGAACGACTTCTCAAGGTTATATATACACTTCATACCTCTATGACACCTACCCTTTTTACTCCATTAAAAAGGGTTGTTTGCATTCAAATTATCTCCTACCTCCTATAGTCCACTTTAACTATCACAGCCAGATTATCAGTTTAAGGCACAGCTCTACTGTTGACATTACCCTCCTCAAAAATCTTCAGTGACCTTTGGATTAGAGCCAAGTTTAAATTCTCTAGCTTAGCATTCAAGGCCTTGGAAGATCTGGCTTGAACCTTTTCAACTTGTTTTTACCTTTCATTATATGATGAAAAATGTATCTGGACTTTGAAGGCGGACATATTTGGGTCTGAATTATGTTTTACCTTGGGCAAGTAATTTAAATACTGCAAGTCTCATGTGCTTATAAATGAAAGAAAGATAACTTTTCCATCAGGTGGAAGCAGTATTATTTTGAGGATTACAAGTTGGTCCTTCTCATACCCTATGCAGAAATACTTGCTATCACCTAAAAACAGTGGTTCTCAAATTTCAGTAGGCATCATTATTAGTAGGGGTATTTGTTACAAAAGGAGATGGCTGGGCTACACCTTGATCTAGACTTGGTAGGTCTGTGTGTGGATTTGGTAGGTTTCTAGAACTACACTGTCTAATATGTAGCTACAAGCTACACGTGGCTATTAAGCACCTGACATATGGCTAATCTGAACTGAGCTGGGCTATAAGTTAAGATACCTGATTTTAAGACTTAAGATGAAAGAAATAATGCAAAAATATCTCATTAACAATTTTTTTATTGAATACACATTGAAATGATATTTTGGCTATACTGGCCTAAATAAAATATATTATTCATATTAACTTCACTTGTTTCTTTTAATTTTTTAACGTAGGTACCGAAAAATATTAAATGACATGTGCCTCATGTTACATTTCCACTGAACAGCACTGCTCTAGAATGTACACTAGTTAGAACAAGTTCCACAGATAATACTTTGGTAGCTATCCTCAGATCACCTTGAGAAACAATATATGAAATGTTAAGCTTTCTGAAAGAAGAACCAATGCCTTTATATATCTTTATAACCCCACAGTATTCTGAATACTGTGGGCAGTTAACTATATACTAATGGAATTTAGATGCACTTTACATTTTAAGCCATCAAAATCCATAAAAAATTTCATTGGAAGTTTTGCTTTTGTTTTTTTCTGCCAGTTCCTAAAAAATTATTTTTGAATTACATTTCTTATATGGAACAAAAAACCCCTGAAATTATGGCACTGATTTGTTTCCGAATCAATAGAAATAATATTCTCAAAGAACTGGGATTTTTATCTTATGTATAGAAATAGGCCATTTATCTCCCTAGGTTCCAAGTATGTTCAGTATGGTCATACTGAATTTCTTCAATTAAAACTAATATCTAACACTATACTGGGAACAATTTTTATACCATAGTAATTCAGCCAGATGGCGGTGGGGGGAGACATATCTACAGAAAAGGAGGTCTTTTATTTAGGGACAAACGAGCTAAGAACGGCTGACCGCTCTGGAAGCAGAGAACTAAGAGAGACAATTAGAAACATGGAAGCTAATGCTGGGATGCAGAACCACCATGACGTTAATGGCTGTTAGAAGAGAAACAGTCACAAAACACGTTTTCAAGACTGGTAATAATGCGTGAAGGTTTCCCCACTTACCTCATTGCCACGTTGCTGCCATCGATAACTATCGGTCTCAGATTTTCCCCATCATCTGTTACAATCTCTTGCATGGGAGACTCAGACCGCTGAGATTCCAGGGAAGATGTTTCCCGCACTATACTGTTAATGGTACTAACTGTTTGTTCAGCCTCACTTTTATTTCCAAGTTTGACAAGTTCTCCCAAAATGTCATTGATTAAAGCATCAGTACCAAGTTTGTTTAGCACAAGCTGAATCTGTTCTTCAGAATAACCTAACTTCAGTGCAAACTCCAGTTTTGTTTGGTATTCTCGGACCACATCAGGGGGTTTCTTCACTTCCTTGGATGGCTGGGACTCTTCAGGTTTGAAGTCTTGTAAAATTTCACTGCGTTTGAGTATGCGAGGCTCTAAACAGGGAGACCTACATAGCTGTCTGTGAGTCTTGGTTAATAAGCATGGCTCTACGCAAATGCTACTTAATTGTGCTGACTCATTGTCAGAATTTGTGCTTTCTTCAGAGTCACCAGAGCTCGCATTCTCTTCACACACCTCTTTTTCTTCTTTCCCGGAATTAACTTTATCCATTGTTGGTTTCTCTACCATTGACCAAGGTATAGATGTACTTAAATGTGGGTCAGTGCTCTCCACATAAAGGTGGCCTAGGTCATGCCCCAGATGATCCTTCAAGCCCATGAAGCTGTTATGTGTACTTGACTCCACTTTGCTGTTTTTTCTGTATTCTTGAATGCAAAGCACCCCGTATTCCTAGAGAAAAATGTAGAATATTTAGAATTTCATAGTTACTGTTTCATTTTTATTTCAATAAAGAAGTTGGGAAAGAATTACCAAACTACTGAATATCAACTTTGTTTTGTCTACATCCTCTCATCCCTCAAAATACCCTTCCAAGATAGTATCATGTCCTGTTTTTCAGATGATGAAATTAGAAATTAAAAAGGCCAAGTGTTCCCTCCAAGGCAACAAAGGAAATAGGCAGAGGAACTGGATTTTTTACCCAGTTTTGTCTGACTCTGAAACCCATGCCTCCCCCACTATATCATGCTGTTTCTCAGTCCTGATGGAAGAGATTTCCCCACAGTTAGAAAGGCCTGTGTTTCTAGAGTGACACAGAATATTATAAAAAAGCATGTTTTAGATGTGCTATCACAGGGTACATACATTTTCTCTAAAAGAATTCATAGAAATTTGCAAAAATCCTTTTAGAGAGAAAGCCATGTGAAAAGGGAAACATTAACTTATAATTTAAAAGCTATTGTTAATTTGGATCAAGCTTAACAACACTCTAAAGACTTTCGAAAATAATTCAGATACTGCAATGAAAGAGCCCATATTCTACAACAGGCAACAAGGAATGAAATAATTACAGAGTGAATTATATTCCTTTTAAGAGATGAAAAGTTTTGCCCTAATAATCTTTATTTCGTGAATCCTGAAAACAATAACAGAAATACAATTCTCAACACTGTGCTACCCTTATTAAGTGCCAGGGACTACAGTCTATTTCATTCAGGGGGAAAAGCTCTTATTCTATGCATATTGATAGCAAGCACAGGAATGAAATAGTTCACATAAAATTAGCAGAGAATAATTAAGTACATTGAAAAAATGTTATCTTAATTTCTTGAATTTTATGGCAGAAAATATTTCTGTATTACATTAGATAATTAGCTATTATCTGCATTTAGTTTAAAAAGTCATCTTTTCTTCTATTTTCCCCCTACAAGAATGCTTTTACTATTTAAAATGCTTTTGCTATTTTACTATTTTCCCTGAAGTCCTGTTTCCAGGAACAGGTTAGCAAAATAAAATTATTTTCTCCTGTGCTTCACTGTCAGGACTATCTGCACATCAGGAGTTTACTCATTAAGGCAATTCCAGTGTTCTATGCATGGATAACATCAGGAAGCCAGTGGTAGCTGAATTTGAGACTGTCATAAGACACCTGTTTAAATAACCTAAAAAAGAAAACTGGAAAAACATTTTATTCTACAGCTCCTCAACATCTTATTTACACTAGAAAGGAGCTATTATATAAATGTTAAGAGAAAATGCTAAGTGATTTTCTAAGAAGTCACACATTTGAATGCATTTGGTGAACTTATTAGAGAGTGAAGTATTTCTACATAATGAAATGAATTATATTAACTATGGTAAATACTAGAAAAGAGACCATGGCATCTTTAGCTTGATAACAGTACACTTAAAATTCCTTCAGTGTAGAACTCCTGCACACTTCTACAGGAGTTTCTTCAGTTTTCTCCCCTGAGAAGACAGATAACTTTAACATCATTGTTCTACTAATACAGCATTCATTAGTTTTAAAGAAACATCACACTCTCCTGGTTCCTGATCGCACAACTGATAAAAAGAAATTTTCCTTGGGAGACCTCTACATCCATCTGCTCCATTATGAAACTGTATCCATTTCGTTTTTTTTCTATTAATATGGATATGCATGAGCCCAATTATTAGAATTAAAGGAAGGGATTTTGAAAGCAAATCATTATACTCAGTGATTTATTAACTACTGTAATATACTGACACCATAATGCAAGCAACAAATCACAACAGCATCCTAATAAAGGGATACAGTTAAAAAGAAAAATCTGCACTATGGCCTTGGTAGAGCTCCCACCAAAAGTATCTTAAACAAGGAAAACCTATTGGAAGCTGGGTGCCTGGCAACCAGAGCTGGTTGCTAAGCGGCACTCTTTCAACGCGCCATCATGAATGCTAGCACAGTGAAAGAATAATTTGGTATGAACAAAAGCCTATAAAAGAGACTGGGACTTAAGTGCGTCTGGTTTACCCTCTGAGAACAATGCAGCTGCCAAACCAATCTGGAAGCTCCGACATCATTGTTCTGTAAACCCCACAATCTGCTCTGACTGCAGGAAGTGTATTTAATGGGCAACATTTTTGATCTCTCCTGAAAAGTTTGGATTCTGCATAAGTGCTGTTGTGAGATAATGCTTCAAGATAATGACTCACTGACCAAATCCCTGAATTGAACTAAGAAATATTATTTTAATATCGAGCTGTAGTGTTTTTCTTTTGGACTGTTTTAAACAAGGTGAATACTTTCCGAAAAATACAGCCAGTGGGGAACATCAGAATGAAACGTTATGTTTAAAGAGTAAGTGAATTATTCTTAATTTTCACATTTTTCAAAGAAGCAAAACCAGATATTATAAAGTTTTTAAACTGAAAATTATCCACACTAAAGTCGTATTTGACTCTTTCTGTATCACTTTCAGTCTAATATTAAAAAAGTGTTGGTGACACTATGTAAATCTGTTCTGCTATGTAATTTTATTATATGGCTATAATGATTAAATAGGGAGAAAAATGGGATTATCAGTTGTTTGCTTTTTATAATGTTAAACCAGATAAAACTCATTTGTATTCAGATGTATTTAGTGAATGCCACACACCTTGAACTTGTGATAATTCATATCATTTATATAACTTATATATACTATTTAAATAAAATATTTCCAAGTGAGGTAACATGATTTTTAATATTAGGTATAACTGTGAGCTTGACCTACACTACTTCAAAAATGTATACCTAATTTTGTTAGGCAAAATAACTTTCCTTTTAAACTATTCTTGTTGAACTTCTTTTCACACTGACAGGTCTCTCTTCATCTTCCAGATTTCATTGGTTACTTCAAGGAAAGTTATCGAATGTCATCTTGTACTAAATAAACAGTTAAATAATTTTTAGTTCCTATAAACTAACAGACTATAAGGAAAAATAAGTTCAATTACTAGGCCTATAAGCTGCATATATTTTCTCCATTACATAATATAAATTTGAAATAACTTATTTTTATTGACCCAAATGGTAAAGATTTGGTTTTTAAAATTTTGACCTCTAAAATGCTTCCTTATTCACTTGTAATTGGTAAAACATTGCCCTGAATTAATATGGCACTAAAAAAAAATTTTGGCAGTATTTTAAATCATTCAACAAAAAATAAAATGCTCGTCTTAAGATTTAAAAGCTGACAAAAATATTTTCATAGGCTGTAGTACTACTTAATGCAATGTAATGTATAAAACTTATAAGGAATTATTATAAGATATCAGAACAAAGAATGGTATATGATCTTTATTTTTGTTCAGTGCCTTAAAAATGATCAATATAATTTTGAAAATGACTGGCAAAGACTCCAATAATACCACAAAATTTACTATTATATGTAAGGGAAAAAACACTTTTCTCCTTAATTTTTAAACCATTTATTAGACTTTTAAGCTTTGCCACTTACTGAAATTCAAACGCATACAAATCATCTTTAAATTAATCAACTATTAACAAAAGTAATTTTCCTCATTTCGTGAAGAAGCAGCCAAGACAAAGTTTCACACTCAAAGTCAGTCAGTGTTTATATTCCCATAGTTATCAAAAAAACTTCAAGAACACGGCTTAACTTTTAGGCTGTATATCAGAGACCCTTATAACTGGCCTTTACATACTATACTCATGAATACAGAAGGTATGGGGCAAACATATAAAGGTCTGAAAACAGATTTCTGCACTTATAGAGCTTTAGATTTTCTCCAAATATTGTATTGGAAACTAAAACAATTTTTCTTGCTGAAGGCCCAATAAGTTAAAAATGAAATACGACTATATGTTGAAAAAGAACTAAAATGTCATGCTAATTTTTTAGATGATAAAGTATAACCAGTTATTTTAATTGATAAAAAGAAGCTTTATACTAGCTGAAAGCAGATTTATGATGTAATGGCTATTTACTAGAAATCTGCTGCATACACAAACAGTCCAATGAGTGAGATTTTCTGAAAGTTTTCATTAGATAACTCAATAAAACTTTTTTTTTATATTCTAAAGAGAGTCGTATTAATCAGGAATATTAGACCACAAATTTGTTAGATCAATTTGTTTGTTTGTAACATCAAGTTACAATGCCATAAAGTGGGTTCTGGTTGTTATCCAAATGGTAATAGTATGAGAACAATGAAAATAAAATAATGAATATGTAATAAATACCTACTGCTGTAGTCTCTGTGTATTTAATTACCGTTGTATTTCAGTGAGTGCTGTTGTCTGCATCCCTCTGGCTAACAAAAGAAGGATGTCCCTTTGAACAGATTGGTTAATGCTCTGGGGCAACAGATGTCTACTGGAACTGCAGGAGACCAGCAACTGGTGGCCTGACCATCTTCTGAAAACTTTCAATAGACTTATGCATATGTTCACACAATAGAGCATGTGGTAGAAATGAAAACCTCTTTTTAACCCTTTATGCTCTTTCTTTTCCTCCCAACTGATAGATGAAAGTCTTTGTCTCCTCTCTTGCCCATTACAGATCTCTTGAAAGCAATAGTTCTCCAAGTGACATCTTCAATCTAATATCTGAAACTAATGCAAGCAAAAAAAAAAAAAAGGGAGAGAAGAAACTGGAAACTATACATGAGTATTAAAACTGCTGACAAAGCAATTGAATGCTTAATCATCACAATTAAAACAAGCTGAAACATCTAACAGCAATTATCTCCCCAAGCTAGATTTTTAAGACAATGGAAAAATCTATCAAATCTTACTATCATTTTATAGCACCTAGGTCTGACAGTGACACCTTAAGAAACCTGAGAATGTGACAAGATAAAATCTAAATGCATTGTTTATCAATATATCAGAACGTTATAACTTATTTTTAAGTACAAACGGTTACATGCCATGCCTAATGCCTTGCAAATGTTTATGAAACTGCAAGTAATTATTTATATAACTTTAGGTTCTAAAAATGTAAAGAATCTGCTTCACAGACATTTTACAGAAAGAATTTAATTTTCTGGTATTTTGGCACTATGTAATAATTTGTAGGCTTTCATTTGAGGTGCATTCTACCCTTAACAGAGTTCAAATTAATAATCTGAATATTTAGCAAAGTTTAACTTCCAAGGTATTAAGTAGCACACATACTCACGTTGGCAGGAAAACACAAAGACATTGGTTTCTGTAGCAGCTTCAGCAGTAACTCCTTAACACAATTTTAGCTGCAGACTTCCAGGCAGGCAAGAAGAACAATGAATGGATGAACAGATGGAATGGCAATGTCTTTGCTTAACCTATTACAGAGTGGAATAACAGCCAATCATAGGCCAGAAAGCTCACAATTAGCCGGCCAGGCAGATGCAAGCCAACCTCAGCACCCTGCGTCAGGTTCGCAGGTTTCTAAGATAAGCACGTTGATGTCATTCTCGGGTCTGCCCCGGGCAGCATGTGTATTAACTAGGGGTGTGCAGCAACAATAGGCCATGCAAAGCTGACTAGTAGGCAGCTGCTCTTTGAGAGCAGAGTCATTAGGGAGCAGGCTGCCAACAAGTAACACCTGGCTTGGGCAGACTTCAGCTTTTCCTCCCTGTTTTTAAACAAAACAAAGAAAGCAATTATATTTTAAAGTAGTAAAAGTTGCATGTTTCCAAAAAGTTGAGGCTATCCTCTAGTCTATTAGCTTTTTGTTTATGAGAAATAAAGAAAACGAGGCGTGTCAAAGTAGCAATTAACTACTGCAGCAATCCCCTTTCTTTAATAAATGATTTACTGGTGAAATGAGACAAAGGTTATAGTAAGACTACTTCCCTGGAAATACTGGAAATATAAAATATTTGTAAGTATTGGTTGATTTGTTGCAAGCCAATAAAACAAACAAAAAAGAGATGATGAAAATAAGATTGCAAAAGAAAAAGGTTTAAGAGCTTACAAACAGAACTGATTTTTAAAAGCTCATTAAAAGTACAGTGCATTAAGATAAAACAAGTTTGGTCCAACTTTGTGCCGAATGAGTCATCTAAACTGAATATTTAGACAAAACTATTTAACGTCAACCTAAAATCACCAGAACGACCCACTTTATTTACATCAAAGAGCAGTGTAAAATTATTTTATTATGGATACTAGCTAATTATGTAATTAAATAAAAGCAAAATATTTCATTATGTTTTAATATACACAACATGATGTTATTTGTTCTATTACTATTTCATAAAATTTTTAAGATGTGATACTCAAATTTCAGTTCAGGAACAATCTAACTTTACACACAAGAAACATTGTAATATTTTTAAAGGATATAAAGTATACAAAAATCAGCTCTGTCAGTGAGGACACTTGTTATCCCAAATTTATTTCAAAATTCCAGACTACAGTATTTATGTTATGGACTACTTGCTTTTGAGAGCTGCATAAATTACATCTTGCGTGGCCTCTGATTATGAAAATTCAATCAAAATTTAAACACCATCAGGTGTTGTGAGACTATTTCCCTACTAAAGAAAATCTAGAGCTGTTCTACTACCTACTTATATGATGTAGAACACACACACTCTCTCTCACACGTATTCCCTTTTCATTCCAGTGCAAATTGAAAGGGTGAAGGCAAAAAGCTCCTCTTAAAATACAATTTTCTGATATAGGCTGATTTATGCAGAGCCTAGGCTTTCCCATTATACAATCAAGCACTCTAAAGGTATAATATTTGGTTAAAGCACCCCAGACAATCTCAAACAATCTAAATCAGTCTCTCTTCTCACACGCAAATACAGAGGCTACTCACAGTTAGGACCATGTGAGAATACTTGGGAAAAAAGTTAATATTGGCTGAGACTCTTGGGCATGTCCTAATTGTGCCTAGTCAAATGTAAATAAGAGGTACTCTATTTACAAAAGAAAGGGGAAATCTACTCTATGTGGTTAAAATTTTTCAGTTACCTCACCGAAAACATTCCTTATGCCTACTAAAAGCCTAAAAAATTATTGCTGTTTCCAGAAAAAACTAAAATACAAAGTATGGTATTTGTAGATTACCATTTATCTATAGATATTTTCCCTCAAAAAGACCTTACTATTCCATGAAAGTATGTTATTCCAAATGTTTATAGAAAATTAAAAAATCTGTGAAAGTATTTTTAAATGTATTTATTAGATTCTGAATGTCGAACTAATTTCTAAAGGAAGAACTATTCTTTTTCTGCCAAGGGTTACAGTAATGTTTTTGCAACAGTTGCACCCGTAGCCTAATTTCATAAGCCCACCAAAGATCAAGATAAAGCATTTCTAATATTATAGTTTATTGCAAATTATAATGTGATTTACATACAGTTCAAATTTTGTATCTTGGGTAAGAATATGAACATCACAGAAATCAAGAAAGTTAGAATTTTTTTTTTTTTGATGGTGTGGTGGTACTTTTTTAAAATTTTTCATAAGTAGAAAGATCATCAACTGAAAAAAAGTAAGAAAGATAAATCAAGGCCACTAGTGTAGTTAGTAAATACACTTCTGGTAAAACTGTTTGATTAAATAAGATTAAGATGAAAAATAAGACATATTCATGCAAAGCAGTTACAAATAAAACCTAATAAAACTTAAGCTATGTACTGACTAGAGATAGTGAGGTCAATATTTATTAACTTACAATAAAACCTTTTCCCTTTTGTATATAAAAGACACTCTTTAGTATGAATAGACAGTCCCTCTTTCCCTTGGGCTTTCTTTCTTTTTACCCCTTTGCTACTATAGTTACTACTTTATAACTTTAATTCAGGAGGAGGAGGAATCTTCTCACTAATTCCTACCAGAGTGAACACAAAGAATGAGAGAAAACTACCCAAGAGCTCAGCAGGAAGCCTGATCCCTAGCACAGGATTAAGCTTTTTTGCAAACAGCAAATAAAGGCAGTGACCTAAAAAAGCTAATCAGATCCTGCTGTGGTATTTAGACTATCTTGGTTGCTAGTATTGGATAAGGTTAAGCACATTAAAACATCTGCAGGTGAAAAGAGGCCCTCCCCTGCCTTTCTTAGTCACATGGCCCTGGTCTACTTCCCACTGCAGAGATCATGCAAAGAGCTGTACTGGGCTGTCTGGGTCACTGCAATAAATGACTGAGCACAGGGTGCAATTATGACAGTGTGGTTTTAGGAATAACACTAAAATCTGTCAATGTCAAGGGCTTTTCTAACATTTGAAAATTCAACTATTTGCTGAGGTATGAATGTGAAACATGTGGGTTTTGATGCTAGTGTTGGAATCAATTCTCTCTGTCACCAGTGATCCAAGCCGCCTTCCTGGTACCTTTCTCCTAATATGGATTTGTTCTCCTTCAACCTAAAACAGCTTTTCATCCTAACACCACCAACCATAGAAGTAAGATTAGTAAATCAAATTTTCCTTATTGTCCACAGAATGCTGAAAGGTTAAATTTTTAACCAAAAACTCTCATCATTTTTGAAAAAGAAAAACAGAAACAAAAACCACCAACCAACCAATCAACCAAAAACCTAATTTATACACATGGTGTAAAAGAATGGAGCAAAATCAATCAGGCACTAACTCTAACCTCTGACTGTTATTATATTTAGTATATCAGATGGGCATGAGAGCTTTAATATATTTCATCTCCTTAGGCTTAGATTACTTTCGTTTCTTAATTTATCTCCTTCCTTGAATATCCCCTAAGTACATCCCTCCCTAAGTAATTTTCAATGACACCACTCTTAGGCTTAAAAAAAAAAAATCTCAGCAGTAGATCATGTCTCTGGTCCTCTGCTTGGTTTCAAGACTCCTTACAACTGAGGCTCCTCTAGCCCTGTAATCTTATTTCCCACTTCAGTTAAGGTAAAGGAATAGCAAAAGTGAAGTCACAGATGCTGAAACAACTGTCCCTTCACCCAAGTGTTCTCTTGCACAGCCTTACCTACCCAAATCACATCTGTTGTTCTAATAAGCCCAGCTCAAGGCTTATTTTTCCATGAAAATCTTCTTGGACCAGTCTGGTTTTTGTTGAATTTCTATAACATGAATAGTCTGAACTGTACAATACAGCACTTGTTTATGAACCAGGCTGTATGCCTCCTGAGGGCAGATCCATTTAATCTTCGATAATCCACACAGAACAAAACCTACACGGTATCCAGCAGTGTGTTGCTATCGAGAAGACATCCATCTCAGTGAAAAACAGGACCAGTAAAAAAACAGCCTTCTGCAAATCTGTATGCAAGGCATTCATATGAACAAAATGCTCCCTGCTAGCTTTTATTTCTCTTTGTGACAGGGTGAGCTCATCAAAGAGCCTGCAGTGATTCACAATGTTCCTGTAGCCCTGGCTCTGCCACTGGGGCTACTTACAACATCCAAGGCAGCTAGCTGTGGAACTGAGTGAGCTCAAGCCTGGCAGGGATGAGAGGTCTTTTCCTGCAGTCTCCTTCTCTGGCTTCAATTTCCTAACTAGAGTGGCATCCCTTGGAGTAACACTCTGGCCTCTTCCTCCTCACTTTGAGGATGACTTATCTGAGGGGTAAGTCTGGGAAGAGGAGTTGTGTAAGCAAAGTGCAGCCCCTTTGTCTGCACATTTTTCTTGGGATTTGCCCAGATGCAGACAACATGCAGTTGTTTTGCTCTCCAGCACTGCCTGAGATTGGATGATTAAAGCTTTCTAATTTGGGGGTTCAATGTTACTAAGCCCTTTTTGCTGTGCTCTTAAGCCATGTTCTGCAATAGCTCCATAAAAAAAAAAAAAGAGCTGCTATTTTGATGTCCATCTTCCTGGCTCCTTTGTCTATTTCTCAATTGGTTCAGAACTAAGGCTGGAAAGAGAACTCCTCAAACAACATTCAATAAGAAGTTTTGTATTAAGAACTATTAAGGGAAAAAAAGGTGATAAAAAGACTTACATAAATTAACTCTGAACAGACCACTTTAAAAATACATATTAAGGGATAAAGTTAAAAAAAAAAAAGGAACAATTCTGTGACAAAGAAAGAAGATAATGCTTCTCCAAGTCAAAATTCTTGGGGTTTTATTATAAATATATTTCAGTGCCAAATCACTAAGAGCAGATAACTCTCAATTCTCTTTAGGGTTCAGAGACAAATAATAAATCCACAGAAACAGTATTTCTTCTCAGTGGTCTAAAAACGAAGAAACTTTTCTATAGTCACTCTAAGTGGCAATATAACCCACATCATAAGACTTCAAATATTTCCCAATGATTAGCTTTCCATTTAGTATTTTTTTCTTTTTGGCCATGCCACATGGCTTTTGTGATTTAAGTTCCCTGATTAGGGATCAAACCTGGTCCCACAGCAGTGAAAGCGCTGAGTCCTAACCACTGGACTGCCAGGAAATGCCCCTCATTTAGTATTTTAAAAGATTCAAATAAATGAGCAAGTCTTTTAAAAAGATGATCTTCAATTCCTATAAAACTTGTAAATACTCTAGGAATGAGAAATTCAGAAAAGCTCAGGGAATACAAATGACATCCAAAATGCTGATGTACGAGGTTGCTAAAGAAGCTGAGTGGGGGAGCAGGATGGAGAAAATTCACGAGGGAAAGAGGACATATGTGATTTTAAAAGAACTATAAAGCACGTGATATCATCCACGTTAACAAAACACAGTTATATTAAGTACAACTGAAACTGAGGAAAAGACCCAAACTGTGTAACGTTACATAAAATATATATAAGACACGTTCTCTGCATTATAACACAAGCAGATGGTAGTTTAATGGCACTCTACCTCTGACAATAATGATAACATTTATGACATCATTCTCAAAGCCTAGGCAGAACTCAACCTGCCTCTCCTTCCGATGCCACAGCACTGGACCGCCTACTCCTGACCGCACCCCTCGCTTCCCACCCGCATGTGCTCATTTGTGCACATCATTTCATCTCAGGCCATGAGTGCCAGCTGAGGCAGCGCATGTCATCTCCTTGTTCAGGTGTTAAGTAACTCTGTTTAGCAAACTAACTCAAAACTGCCTGACCAAAAGTTTAAAAGTGAAATTGGCAGATTCAGGCTATAAAGAATAATTGTATCAGACAGAATTAAAAGAGGGCTCTATCATTAGGGGTCTCTGTTTTGCTAATGGTCTGGAAGACAGTGTAACAGTACATTAAATGTAAAGGAACTCAGGAAAAAATATATAAAGCATGGTATACAGCAAATTATATCCCAATAAAAGTTCTTTGTTAATTATAAGTTTGATCTAAATACAAGAGCTTCCTAGGTGGCGCAGTGGTTAAGAATTCACCTGCCAATGCAGAGGAAACGGGTTTGATCCTTGCTCCAGGAAGATCCCACATGCTGTGGAGCAACTACGCCAGTGCGCCAAAAATAAATAAATAAATAAATAAATAAAAATTCATACTAATAATCAAGACAGATAATAGCTCCTTATATACCAACTCCTACAAGATGAGAAAATGAAATGCTTGAGGTAGTACTTCCAATGGTCCTCATTCTACTGATTTTAGACAATTCTCCCAGTGTTTAAGAAACTGAAAAACTTTGAGAGGCTGACAGAATGAATGGTTGTGTTAGAAAACGTGCAGTGAAATCAGCACAGAAGTTCATAACATACTTTTTCTTTATAGAGTTCTATTCATATCAGAGGATGATATAGTAATTTAGACATTAAATTTAGAATTCTGAGCATTTAGGACAAGATTCCACCCAAATGCAAATCATCATATACTATAAGTTAAATTTAGAGTATGAATCATCCTAAACAGTGGTCCAAACAATTCAACTATAAACTCAGGCCATAGAGTCTTGTGTTTTGTTTTCTTCTGCATCTCCAGCAACTAGCAGAGTGCCTGGCAAACGACAGGTGCTTAGTAAATATGTGCTAAATGGTCGCATTTCAATAACTGGGCCAAAATCTCTTTTCCAGATTTATTTGTTCTTTACTTCCCTTTACATAACCTACACTCCTGCCAAACACGAGGATTTAAAGCAGTAGTTCTCTCAATTTGATCGTACGTTGGAATCATCTGGGGAGATTTAAAATACCCTGGCATAAGAATTGCATCCCTAGAGATATTTATTTATTTATTTATTTATTTTGTTCTGGGTGATTCCAATGTATAGCCAAGTTTAAGAACACTGACTTAAAGACTCTCTCTTCTAAACTACCTTTCTCCATAACTTCACAGGTTAAAATCCTACCTGTTAGTATTGAAGATTCGGCTAACACCCCAACTCTGCCACGAAACCCTTCCCAGAACACTGTTAAATTTATCTTTGGATTATCTGAGTTTTGCGCAGGGCCTGGCATACAGTTTGGACTTGATAAATGTCTGAGTGGTAAATAACTCTGGGAGCATGGCATATAGTAGAAATGCAATAAATATTTATTGAAAGAATGACATATAGCTGGTCCTCATTATTTGTGGATTCTGTACTTGCAAATCTGCCTACTCACTAAAATTTATTTGTAACCCCAGATCAACGCTCACAGTGCTTTACAGCTGTTCCACAGCCACGTGCATGTGCAGAGAGGTGAAATATTTGAGTTGCCAGAGGCACACATTCCAGCTGAGGCTGAACAAAGCCCTCATGCTGAAACAAGTGTCCTAAAAAAGACTAGTTAGTGCTGTGATTTTTGCATTTTTGTGCTCTTTGTTGGTGAATTTGCTGTTTAAATGGCCCCCAAGTCTAGTGCTGAAGTGCTATCTAAGTGCAAGAAGGCTGTGATGTGCCTTGTGGAGAAAAATGCATGTTAGGTAAGCTTTGCTCAGGCACAAGTTACAGTGCTGCTGGCTGTGAGTTCAGTGTTAATGAATCAACAGTATACATTTAATAAAGTGTCTAAACAGTACCACATGTACAACAAGGTTATGTATTGACTGGCCCATGAGAATGTTCTGACTGGAGGCTTGTAGGAACCTAATCCTGTATTTCCTCTAGGAGCAATGGTTCAGTATTTGCAGTAACTTCATACAACATAACTACAGCTGACCCTTGAACAAGACTGGGTTTGAATGGCATGAGTCCACTTATATGTGGATTTTTTTTTTTCAATAGATACATACAGGACTATGTGATTCTTGGCTGGTTGATCTGGGGATGCAGAACCCTGGATGTGGAGGGCTGACTGTGAAGTTATACTTGGATTTCTGACTGCACAGGAGGTCGGTGGCCCTAATGCCTATGATGTTCAAGGGTAAACAGTTCAAGAAAAAACAAGATTGACTGTAATTTCACCTTCTCTTCAGAACTCTAAGTGATCTTACCTGTAATTTTTAATGCCAGTTTCATCCAGCAAATGGGCACCTCCTGGGTGTCAGGTGCTGGGGAAACAGCAAGAGCAAAGCCATGCCCTCTCTCGCCAAGCCCACAGAGGGAGAGAATGTAAGCAATAAACATGTGTCAGGTGATGCTGATGCTATAGACAAAGTTTTAATCAGGGAAGGCATCTCTGATAAGGTGGTAATTGTGCAGACACCGAGGGGAAGTGAAAGGAATGTATAACAGGAAGAGGGAGGGTTAAGTACAAAGCTCTGAGATAAGAGTGTGTTCACAGGACGGCAAGGTGGCCAGTATGACTGGTGGCAAGTGAGCACGGGGAGGAGTCTGCAAGCGAGGTCAGAAAGGTAAAGGCAGGAGAAGCCACATCATGTAGAGCTTTGAAGGGCGTCACTTCTCAAAACTTTACACAGCATTTGAATCATATGAGAGAATCTTTTGCATGTATATACTTCCAGATACTTAAAAATTACTTTCACAAGTCTTAACCTAAAAGCTGTTGGGAGTTTGATGGAGACTGTGTTGTAGTAATACTTGCTTAAAAAGCACTACTGGAGATTGGTTCAAGATGGCGGAGTAGGAGGACGTGTGCTCACTCCTTTCGAAAGCACCGGAATCACAACTAAATGCTGAACAACCATCAACAGGAAGACACTGGAATTCACCAAAAAAGACACCCCACATCCAGAGACAAAGGAGAAGCTGCAATGAGACAGTAGGAGGGGCGCAATCACGATAAAATCAAATCCCATAACCACTGGGTGGGCGACTCACAAACTGGAGAACAGTTAAACCACAGAAGTGCACCTGCTGGAGTGAGGATTCTGAGCCCCACATCAGGTTTCCCAACCTGGGGATCTGACAATGGGAGAAGGAATCCACAGAGAATCAGACTTTGAAGGCCAGCAAGATTTGATTGCAGGACTTCGACAGGACTGGGGGAAACAGAGACTCTACTCTTGGAGGGAACACACAAATTTGTATGTGCACTAAGACAGGGGAAAGGAGCAGTGACCCCATAGGAGACCGAACCAGACCTACCTGCTAGTGTTGGAGGGTCTCCAGCAGAGGCAGGGGGCAGCTGTGGCTCACTGCAGGGACAAGGACACTGGCAGCAGCAGTTCTGGGAAGTACTCATTGGCATGAGTCTGCTATTAGCCCCACCAAAGAGCCTGTAGGCTCCAGTGCTGGGTTGCCTCAAGCCAAACAACCAACAGGGAGGGAACACAGCCCCACCCATCAGCAGAGAAGCAGATTAAAGTTTTGGTGAGCCCTGCTCACCAGAGCAACACCCAGCTGTACCCACCACCAGTTCCTCCCATCAGGAAGCATGCACAAGCCTCTTCCACCAGCGGGCATACAACAGAAACAAGAAGAACTACAATCCTGCAGCCTGCAGAATGAAAACCACAATCACAGAAAGACAGACAAAATGAAAAGGCAGAGGATTATGTCCCAGATGAAGGAACAAGATAAAACCCCAGAAAAGCAACTAAATGAAGTGGAGATTGGCAACTGTTCAGAAAAAGAATTCAGAGTAATGACAGTGAAGATGATCCAGGACCTTGGAAAAAGAATGGAGACAAAGACCGAGAAGATGCAAGAAATGTTTAACAAAGACCTAGAAGAATTAAAGAACAAATAGAGGTGAACAATACAATAACTGAAATGAAAAATACACTAGAAGGAATCAACAGCAGAATAACTGAGGCATAAAAATGGATAAGTGACCTGGAAGACAGAATGGTGGAAATCACTGCTGTGGAACAGAATAAAGAAAAAAGAACGAAAAGAAATGAAGACCGCCTAAAAGACCTCTGGGACAATATTAAATGAAGCAACATTTGCATTATAGGGGTCTCAGAAGGAGAAGAGAGAGAGAAAGGACCTGAGAAAATATCTTAAGAGATTATAGTCAAAAACTTCCTTAACATGGGAAAGGAAATAGCCACCCAAGTCCAGGAAGTGCAGAGAGTCCCAGGCAGGATAAACCCAAGGAGGAACACTCTGAGACACAGAGCAATCAAATTGACAAAGAGTAAAGACAAAGAAAAAATATTAAAAGCAACAAGGGAAAAATGACAAATAACATACAAGGGAACCCCCATAAGGCTAACAGCTGAACTCTCAGCAGAAACTCTGCAAGCCATAGGTAGTGGCAAGATATATTTAAAGTGAGGAAAGGAAAGAACCTACAACCAAGAATACTCTATCCAGCAAGGTTCTCATTCAGATTTGACAAAGAAATCAAAAGCTTTACAGACAAGCAAAAGCTAAGACAATTCAGCACAACCAGAGCAGCACTGCAATAAATGCTAAAGGAACTTCTCTAGGCAGGAAAAAGACTAGCAACTTAAAACAAGGTTGTGCATATATAGACTGCTATATCAAAACCTCATGCTATGGAAGCAACCTAAATGCCCATCAACAAATGAATGGATACAGAAGATGTGGCATATATATACAATGGAATATTACTCAGCTATAAAAAGGGATGGGATGGAGCTATATGTAATGAGGTGGATAGAACTACAATCTGTCATACAGAGTGAAGTAAGTCAGAAAGAGAAGGACAAATATTGTATGCTAACTCACATATACGGAATCTAAAAATGGTACTGATGAACTCAGTGACAAGAATAAGGATGCAGATACAGAGAATGGACTGGAGAACTCGAGGTATGGGAGGGGGCGGGGGATGAAGGGGAAACTGAGACGAAGCGAGAGAGTAGCACAGACATATATATACTACCAACTGTAAAACAGTCAGTGGGAAGTTGTATAACAAAGGGAGTCCAACTCGAGGATGGAAGATGCCTTAGAGGACTGGGGCAGGGAGGGTGGGGGGGACTCGAGGGGGAGGCATCAAGGAAGGGAGGGAATATGGGGATATGTGTATAAAAACAGATGATTGAACCTGGTGTACCCCCCCAAAAAAATTAAAAAAATAAAAAAAATAAAAAAATAAAAACAAAGTGAAAAAAACAAAAACAAACAAACAAAAAACCTCATGCTAACAGCAAACCCCAAAATTACAATAGATACACACACAAAAAAGAAAAATCAATCCAAACACAACACTAAGATGGTCATCAAACCACGAGAGAACAAAAGAGGAAGGAAAGAAAAAAGACCTACAAAAACAAACCCAAAACAATTAAGAAAATGGCAATAGGAACACACATATTAATAATTACCTTAAATGTAAATGGATTAATTGTGCCAACCAAAAGACAAAGACTGGCTGAATGGATATAAAAACAAGACCTGTATATATGCTGTCTACAAGAAACCCACCTCAGACCCAGGGACACATACAGACTGAAAGTGAGGGGATGGAAGAAGGTATTCCATGCAAATCAAAACTAAAAGAAAGCTCGAGTAGCAATACTTATATCAGACAAAATAGACTCAAAAATAAAGGCTGTTATAAGAGACAAAGAAGGGCACTACATAACAGTCAAGGGGTCAGTCCAAGAAGATATAACAATTATAAACATATATGCACCCAACACAGGAGCACCTCAATATATAAGGTAAATACTAACAGCCATAAAGGGAGAAACCAACACAATAACAGTGGGGGACTTTAACACCCCACTTTCATCAATGGACATATCACCCACACAGAAAATCAATAAGGAAACACAGGCCTTAAATGACACATTAGACAAGATGGACTTAATTGATATTTACAGAGAAATCCATTCAAAAGCAGAAAAATACATATTCTTCTCAAGTGCATGAGAACATTCTCCAGAATTACCACATCCTGGGCCACAAAGTGAGCCTTGGTAAATTTAAGATAACTGAAATCATATCAAGCATCTTTTCCAATGACAATGCTATGAGATTAGAAATAAACTATAAAAATCCTATAAAAAACACAAACATGTGGAGGCTAAATAATACATTACTAAACAACCAATGGATCACTGAAGATATCAAAAAGGAAATAAAAAAATACCTGGAGACAAATGAAAATGTAAACACAATGATCCAAAATCTATGGGATGCAGCAAAAGTTGTTCTAAGAAGGAAGTTTATAGCAATACAATCTTACCTCAGGAAACAAGAAAAATCTCAAACAACCTAACTCTACACCTAAAGCAACTAAAGAAGGAACAACAAACAAAACTGAAAGTTAGTAGAAGGAAAGAAATCATAAAGATCAGAGCATAAATAAATGAAATAGAGACAAAGAAGACAACAGCAAAGATCAATGAAACTAAAAGCTGGTTCTTGAAAAGATAAAAAAAATTGATAAACCTTTAGCCAGCATCGTAAAAAAAGGGAGAGGACTCAAATCAAAAAGAAAAAAGAAGTTACAACTGACACCTCAGAAATCAAAGCATCATAAGAGACTACTACATGCAACTGTATTTTGCCAATAAAATGGACAATCTGGGAAATGGACAAATTCTTAGAAAGGTACAGTCTCCCAAGACTGAACCAGGAAGCGTTAGAAAATATGAACAGACCAATCACAAGCACTGAAATTGAAACTGTAATTAAAAAACTCTCACCAAACAAAAAACTCCAGGACCGGATGGCTTCACAAGTGAATTCTATCAAACATTCAGAGAAGAGTTATCTTTCTAAAACTGTTCCAAAAATTGCAGAGAAAGGAAAACTTCCAAACTTATTCTATGAGGCCACCATCACCCTGATACCAAAACCAGACAAAGATACCACTAAAAACAAAAATTACAGGCCAATATCACAGATGAACACAGATGCAAAAATCCTCAATAAAATACTAGCAATTCGAATCCAACAATACAGTAAAAGGATCATACACCATGATCAAGTGGGATTTATCCCAGGGATGCAAGGATATCCACAAATGAATTAGTGTGATACACCATATCAACATAGAGAAGAAAAGAAACCATATGATCATCTGAATAGATGCAGAAAAAGCTTTTGACAAAATTCGACCCCCATTTATGATAAAAACTCTCCAGAAAGTGGGCATAGAGGGAACAAGCCTCAACATAATAAAGGCCATATATGACAAATATACAGCTAACATCATACTCAACTGTGAAATGCTGAAAGCATTTCCTCTAAGATCAGGAACAAGATAAGGATGCCCACTCTCACCACTTTTATTCAACATAGTTTTGGAAGTTCTAGCTACAGCAAAGGAAATAAAAGGAATCCAAATTGGAAAAGAAGTTAAACTGTCACTGTTTGCAGGTGACATGATACTATACATAGAAAATTCTAAAGACACTACCAGAAAACTACTAGAGCTAATCAATGAATTTGATAAAGTTGCAGGCTACAAAATTAATACACAGAAATCTGTTGCATTTCTATACACTAACAGTAAAAAGTGAGAAAGAGAAACTCAAGAAACAATCCCATTTACCATTACATCAAAAAGAATAAAGTACCCAGGAATAAATCTAACTAAGGAGGCAAAAGACCTGTACTCCGAAAACTATAAGACGCCAATGAAAGAAATCGAAGAAGACACAGATGGAAAGATAGACCATGTGCTTGGATTGTAAGAATAAATATTGTCAAAATGACGATACTACCCAAGCAATCTACAGATTCAATGCAATCCCTATCAAATTACCAATAGCATTTTTCACAGAACTAGAACAAAAAAAATCTTAAAATTTGTATGGAGACACAAAAGACCCTTACTAGACAAAGCAATCTTGCAAAAGAAAAATGGAGCTGGAGGAATCAGGCTCCCTGACTTCAGACTATACTACAAAGCTATAGTCATCAATACACTATGGCACAAATACAGAAAACATAGGCAGAACACTCTCTGACATAAACCACAGCAATATCTTTTCTGATCCATCTCCCAGAATAATGGAAATAAAAGCAAAAATAAACAAATGGGACCTAATTAAACTCAAAAGCTTTTGCACAACAAAGGAAGCCATAATAAAATGAAAATACAACCCACAGATTGGGAGAAAATATTTGCAAATGATGTGACCAACAAGGGATTAGTCTCCAAAATTTACAAACAGCTCATACAGCTCAATATCAAAAATAAAAAACCGCAAACAACTCAATCAAAAAATGGGCAGAAGACCTAAACAGACATTTTTCCACGTAAGACATACAGATGGCCAAGAGGCACATGAAAAGATGTCCAACATCACTAATGATTAGAGAAATGCAAATCAAAGCCACAATGAATTATCACCTCATACCAGTCAAATGGCCATCATCAAAAAATCCACAAACAATACATGCTGGAGAGGGTGTGGAGAAAAGGGAACCCTCTTGCACTGTTGGTGGGAATGTAAATTGGTACAGCCACTATGGAGAACAGTAAGGAGGTTCCTTAAAAAACTAAAAACTGAGCTATCATATGACCCTGCGATCCCACTCCTGGGCATATATCCAGAGGAAAACATGGTCTGAAAGGATACATGCATTCCATGTTCACTGCAGCACAGTTCACAGTAGCCAAGACATGGAAACAACCTAAATGTCCATCGACAGAAGAATGGATAAAGATGTGGTATATATATATACAATGGAATATTACTCAGGCATAAAAAGGAAAGAAATAATGTCATTTGCAGCAACATGGATGGACCTAGAGATTGTCATACTGAGTGAAGTAAGTCAGAAAGAGAAAGAGAAATATCATATGACATCACTTATATGTGGCATCTAAAAAGAAATGTTACAAATGAATATATTTACAAAACAGAAACAGACTCACAGACTTAGAGAATGAACTTCTGGTTACCAGGAGGAAGGATGTAGGAAAGGGATAGTTATTAGGGAGTATGGGATTGACATGTACACACTGCTATATTCAAAATGGATAACTAACAAAGACCTACTGTATAGCACAGGGAACTCAGCTCAATGTTATGTGGCAGCCTGGATGGGAGGGGAATCTGGATACATGTATACATATGGCTGAGTCACTTTGCTGTGCACCTGAAACTATTGCAACATTGTTAAATCAGCTATATTCCATTATAAAATTAAAAATTGAAAAAAATAAACTGCCAAGTGATTTCAGAACTAAAAAAAAAAAGCACTACTGATTTATTATATTGTTTAATCATGAATAATTGATTGAAATTTCCTCTTTCAATACAGTTCCCTAGACTTCTTTCTAGGGGACTTATGCATTTCTTTTTAAACTTATCTTAAAATATTTTGCTTTTTTTTCTGGTGTGAATGGAGGTTTTTTTCTCCCTTCATTATATTTTCTAACTAGTTATTCTTGGTGTCTAAAAAAACAATTATTTTTATTCTTGTCCATAAAATTTTAGTGAACTAGGTATCTCAGTGAACTCAATGTTTCTGTTAGTGTTTCACTGAGGCTCTTGGGTTTTCAAGGCATATATAATAATGTAAAATCATCAGATTGCCTCTTCCTTACCAATTTTTATATCTCTTGCTCCATACTTTTGTAATGTTAACAATGGTTATTTTGTGTCATTCCTGTTAAAGGAACGTCTCTAGCGTTTTATTATTCAGTGTTATACTGATGGCTGGTTAGGTTGTACACACACATACTATATAAACATACACATATATCATGTTGGTCAAATTTACCTCCCCATGCCTCAGCTGTTAAAATACACACACACATACACACACACAGTTATTTTGAAATTTAATGAGGTAATACATATAAAACACCTGACACTTGGAACAGTGCCAGGCACACAGTAAACACTCAATAAGTGTTAGCTGTATGTAAATATATATTTATATACAGCCGAACATTCACACACCACACAATAGTCTTTAAAAAGTCATTTATAGAAATGTTTTCCTTCTACATGAAAGATTTAAGAAAAAAATTTAAAATCTGGATTGCATTAAAATGATATATTAAGATGATCATACAATTTTTTCTTTGAGTTACTAATATTGGAAACTATATTAACAGATAGTATTACTAATATAGCAACATGATTACATTTTGGAGATTATACTGTATATGCTGCTACTTCCCTATGAATTTTTACATCAATAATCATAACACTGGCTTGTCATTTTCTTTAACTTATTTGCTTTGCCACAGTTGGGTACCACTATTTTGCTGACGTTAGAAAAGAGATATGGTATTCCACCCAAACTTTTTCTCAATGACAAACCAAAGGGAACTAGACTAGATTGGGCCATGTGTTCCTATACAGGCACCACTATTTCTAACATCTGATTTACTGGTATTCTGAAATGTGTACCTGACACCTTACTATAAGTTCTAGGGTACAGTTTATTCCAGCATGGGGTCCAAAGAAAAGAGGATGAGCAAAAGAGAGATCTTATAATTTAAAGATAGAAGAACCAACACCATAACACACCCTCTCCCCAAAAGTATCCAAATATCCTGGACAAATTACACAACTGCTCTGTGTCTCAGTTTCTTCCACCATAAAATGGGAATAATAACACCAACAGCACAGTATTGTAATGTATATAATAACTTAGAAAAGTGCTTGGCACAGAGTAAATGTTAAGTATTATCTTAAAAGTTTATATTAAAAATGAAATTGCAGTATAAAAAAATAGAAAACTGATTTTCATTATTCTGTTCTCCTTAATACAATTCTAAAGTCCTGCCTTTGTTCATGATCTTACAATATGAATTTTGTTAAATTAATAAAATAATTTAGAACAATGTTCCTCAGAGGGAAAGGGGAATAACACTTAGTTTGGAAAAGCCAAACACACCTATCTTTTTTCGTAAGAAAAACTACTCAAGATTTAAGTGTCATGGAATACTCTGGCTAATAAGGATAATTACAAGACAATGGTGTCAATAACTATGAATATCTTTGTATGGTGACACATCGTACCTATAGACTTATCCTGGTGATTATTTTGAAAAGTACAGAAATACCAAATCACAATGTTGTGTAACAGGAACTAATGTGTTGTAGGTCAATTATACTTCAAAAACAAACAAACAAAAAATAGAAAAAGAGATCAGGTTTGTGGTTACTAGAGGCAGGGGGTGGGGAGAGGAGCAATTGGACGAAGGCAGTCAAAAGGTACAAACTTCCAGTTATAAGATAAATAAGCACTAGGGATGCAATGTACAACATATTAAACATAATGAACACATTATACATGAAAGTTAAGAGAGTAAATCCTGAGTTCTCATCACAAGGAAAAATATTTTTTTCTATTTCTTTAATTTTGTATCTATATGAGATGATAGCTGTTCACTAAACTTACTGTGATAATCATTTCTTGACAATGCTGTGTGTCAATTATATCTTGATAAAATTGGAAGAAAAAATATTCAAAAAAGAAGATAATGGTAGAAAGCTTAGTAAAGAACGTGAGTATAAAAATGGCTGGGAATCAGCAATTTAGAAGAAATACAATTGATTTGATGGTGAGCAGAAGTGGGATGGGGACTCCCCAGTGGTCCAGTGGTAATGAATCGGTCACACAATGCAGGGGATGCAGGTTTGATCCCTGGTGGGAGACTAGATCTCACATCCCATGGGGCAACTAAGTCTGCACGCTACAACCCACACATCTCAACTAGAGAACCCATGTGCTGCAAACCACAGAGTCCACACCCCCTGGAACCCATGTGCCACAACTAGAGAAGAGAAAACCTGCATGCCACAACTAGAAAGAAGCCCACATGCCACAACTAGAAAGAAGTCCACATGTCACAAGTAGAGAGAAGCCACACACCACAGCGAAGATCCTGCATGCTGCAATGAAGATCCCGGGAACTGCAAAAAGAAGTAAAGGGATGTGGGAGAAAATGGAAGTAAAATTAGAAGAAATTATAACAAGCACCTGAAAGGAAACAACGGTTTTCTTATAGAAAACGAGAAAACATTTCTTCTAGTTTAGCAATATAGATGGTGGATTGTGAAAAATTATTTTAAAATAAATGGCTGGAGACAAAGATCAGCCATTGCCTCCCACCTCTCTCATAATTTCATTAACTTTTAATGAAGTAATAAATTAGTATACTTTTCAGAATTAGCTTTCTCTTAAGATCTGTAAGTTATTAACTATCAAAAAATTAAAGCCATAATAATTTTCTCCCTTAAATAATTGTTATTTAACAAATCTTTCATGAAAAAAACCCTATGACTTAGGACTCTATTTTCTTGATAGTAATATCACTGAATATGGAGGAACTTATTTTTTTTTATTTATTTATTTATTTACTTATTTTATTGGCTGTGTTGGGTCTTTTTTGCTGTGCATGGGCTTTCTCCTAGTTGCGGTGAGTGGGGGCTAATCTTCGTTGCGGTGCGCGGGCTCCTCACTGCTGTGGCTTCTCTTGTTGAGGAGCATGGGCTCTAGGCACGTGGGCTTCAGTAGTTGCTGCACATGGGCTCAATAGCTGTGGCTCACGGGCTCTAAAGCGCAGGCTCAATAGTTGTGGCGCATGGGCTTAGTTGCTCCATGGCATGTGGGATCTTCCTGGAGCAGAGATTGAACCCATGTCCCCTGTATTGGCAGGCGGATTCTTAACCACTGCGCCACCTAGGAAGCCCATGGAAGAACTTAGTTCTTAATGGCATTTTTACAGATGTTTGCTAGGTGATCAAATTCTATTTTAAAATGTGTACAACTAATACATTTAAAAAGTAATACTCTGATGAAAGGCAGGACAACAGCAGCCTGGCCCATGGTCACCCAACCAAACTAAATCAGAGGTTAAGCCAGTATTCAATGAATTCATGTATTCACTCGAGAAACACTTATCTGAATGCCTACTATGAGAAAGGGACATCAAGTGAAGAAGAGAGAGGGAACAAACATGAATAGAGTTGCTACCCTGAGGAATATAAACTTACTAAAGAAACCAAACAGATGAATACCTATACAATATAGGGTATATCTAAATTAATGCTAATTAATAGTGATGTATCAGAATACAAGAGACAAAGACATTGGCTCAGATTTGAGAAGGTTCTGAGAGGTGAGAACAGGATGATGAGGACACATTCCTGTACATATTATGGTGTATGTGTCTGTGGCAGGGCAAGATGGGAGTGGAGTAAGGTAGGGAAAGAAAGGACTTTTGCCCAGAGAAAACAGGATCAAAGGCCCAGAGACGAAAGATGATAAAATATACAGAATAGTGTGAGATTCATACTGCTGTAGAAAGTCAGGATGTGGCTAGTTCATGGAAAGTCTTGAATGCCATACTAGTGTTTCAACTTTGTCACTGAGAAACTACTGAAGGTTTCTGAAAAAGGTGTATTCCTACCCATATTCTAGAAAGGTAATTAAATCAACTCTGCTCTAATATAAAATAAAAATTAAAAAGAGAAGAAAGGTAATGGGGAACCACTGAAAGTGTCAGAATGCGAATGACGTGTTTCTAACTACATTTTAGGATGGTAATTCCAGCCGTATTAGTTTTGAGGGGTCAAGAAACTCAAAGAAGTTAAGAAGGTATTATAATATATAATAGTCTAAGCAAAAGGTGATTGGTATCTAAAGTTATGCAGAAAAAAAGAAACAAATATGAGATATTTTCTAAGATGATCCAGTGCATCCAGTAAGGATTTGATACTAAGACAAAAGAGGAAGGAGTAACAAAAAATAACTGATGGCATTAAATGATACAAATACACTGCCGAACGACAAAGGACACTGGGTAAAGGTGCTTGGTGGCCACTGAGGGAACTATTTCAGAGATATGAAGACAGGTGGGGTGAACAGGCAGCTGCTCCTAAGCAAGTTTTTGTGCCATAGATCCTTTCTCAGTCTATTGAAGGCTATACACCTCTTTTCGAAGTAATGCTTTTAAATGGATAAAATAAAAACATAGATTGCATTACAAAGAAGCCAATTATATTAAAAGTCATCAAAATATGTAAAAATGTGATATAGTAAAATATATGCCTTTTATTAACACATTAGAATAAGATATAGCAGCAGACCTAATAACTACCATGATTTTGAAGTAGTTAGAAGTAACAATGGTATTTCAGAGCATTTATTTCTACTGTAACATGACAGGGAAACATCTATGATTTCTATGGTGACACACTCATATATACTGTTATTAAAATTGGACTTGTTACATACTTTCATAATTGAGAGAAACGGTAAATTTCAACTAGAGGATATGAACAAAAATACATAATTGTTTTTCCCATGCAACATCACAGAATGCCCAAATTCTATCCATGGACCCTTTGGGGAACCACAAGAACACAGGCTAAAAAATCCCAGTTAAGGAGGAAGTGTGTGCTGAAGAAGAGATGACAGCATGTGTATTCTTTTAATAAGTTTGCAGGAAAGGAATAAGATATAGAAAGATATTTTGGTGGGTAGGGAGGGATAAGGTTTTTTTTTTCTTTAAGAACCTTAAACCAGGTGAATGGATTCAATGGGGCAGGAGAGAAAAAAGGGATGCCCACCTATGTATGAATGAAAGACTGGGAATAAATAAAAGGATAATAACATAGAGAAAAAAAAAAGGAACAGCAGTGAATTGGGAAAATGGAGTTGGTTCAATAAGGCAAACGTTAGCTCTCCTTTAGCCTGTTAATTCTCAATCACAACTAACCAGCCTACCACCCTCAACCCTGCAGTGCTTTTCCAGCCTCCACAAGACCCAGCAGGCTAGGAATGACTGTGAGTGAAGAGTGAAAGGTGAGGACAGGCACCGCCAGAGGGAACTGCCAGTGTTCAGAAGCAGGAGGTGCCTTCTTGTTGCTCTTCTGCCTCCTTTTCTAATGCATCTTTGATCTTCTTTCTCAGCTCTCTAGATACCTAGAGGCTTCATGCTACCATTTGGCTGTCTAAATATTCCCATCCTAGTTGCTCCGTCCAGTCTCCCTCCCCATAACAATCAAAACTGCAAAAGAAAGATCAGCGATGGTACTGTGATGCTTATATGATTAAAGAATTATGAAACATTTAAGTGTGAAAGATTCTTGGGGAAGGGGTGTAAGTACAATAGCTACTCTAAGGACAGCTTGTTAAACCAAGTAGCTGCTTAGAGAAAATGATGAATGAAAGATTGTTAAATGTAAGAATCTTAGCATAATCCTGGTCTCTGAACCTCCTTTCTTGTCGGTGCACCTTTCCTCCTCTAGGCTTCTGCGTGTCGTGTGTGCATGTGCACACACGTGCATGGAGAGAAGGGGGTGCAGGGAGAACAGAACCAGCTCACCGCATTTCTCACTCAGAAGAGATTCTGAAGCCACTGGGTTTAGTAAGCAAAAAACTACTTTATTGGGAAACAAAGATTTACCAATAAAACAAATTGATCAGTCTTTAGACCCAGTATTTCTTTTTTCTTTTCTTTTTTTTTTTTGGCCGTGGCACATGGCGCGCGGGATCTTAGTTCCCCGACCAGGGATCAAACCCATGCCCCCTGCACCCCTGCAGTGGAAGTGCAGAGTCTTAACCACCAGACTGCCAGGGAAGTCCCTAGACCCAGTATTTCTAAAATAAATAACTGATTGTTTTATTTTATCTTCTAATTCTGATTATATTTTAAGAGATAATACAAAAAGTTGAGGAAGAGGTTAGCACATACTGAGAAGAAAATTATTTCAGGATTTTGATCAAATATGAAATCCATGTTGAACTGGATTGGCTTATATTAGGTGTTTATCATCAAATAGTACTCAATCTATTAAAATGCACATAAAACTTAAGTACTCATTTGCTGTCAAAGTGGGAAATAAACATTTATGATCTACTTGTTATTTTGAGGAATGCACAGGCCCAAGACTCAGCACCTGGTAGCACTCTTGCCAAATTGGCATTCTGGCTTCTGGCTGTCACTCAGGAATTCCAAAGTGCTTTCTCCACCTGCCACATCTTCACTCAGGTGCTCTCTCAGCATGGGACAGTCTAGAAGCTAAGCTGCAGCTGCCAACCTGGCACGTGCTTCCCAGCCACCTAGGTCAAAAAATTTTCTACATCAACCAAACTCACAGAATTAATTTTGTGAAATTTTTTCTTATAAGCCAACTCCTGATGCTTTTTCAAAATCACACTTAACACTATCTATACTCTGAACCTAGTCTCTCTCTTAGTACAGAAAATTTTTCTAATTCGTGGATCAGGATCTGACCTCAAACATTAGCTGCCTCTGATTCCCTACTGAGGTTTTTATTCAAAAGAGAGGGCTAAAGACCTTAGGACCAATCACAGGCTCTCTTTAATGTAATCAAAACACCTGAAAGAACACTGAAAAATAGAAAACTTAGTGGGAAATAAAAGAGCAGCAATTTAAAGCATTTTGTTTTCTTTACTTATCGGGATGACTAGAATTGTCTACCATCCATTTTAAAGAACGTGGAGTATTTTCTATAATTCTGCTATTTCTCTTGGCCAATTTATTCATCCCATCCATAAACAGGTCAGCAAAGACTAGTTTTTACTTCCAAAGCTTTACAATTTTGGGGGTGGGAGTGGGGAGTATTTGGAAGATGCACCCTGAAATACTATAAACTGGTAAAGAGCACAGTGGGGCCCATGGAAAAACAGAGCTGCTGGCTCAACTTCCAACTCCAGGAAGTCCTAGGGAGCACATGAGGGCCAAGAGATATAGAGATCTGCAGGCAGAGGTGCCCCATTTAAGGAACTCAAACACTTCAAACAGATTGGGAAATCAGCTTATTTTGAAAGTTACACCCCCGTATCCTTACACAAAAATGACAAAAAGCCCTGACAATCCAAAGCATTAGATTTACTTCTTTTATCCACAGGCCTTAAATGATGATGATGGCATTAAACTCCAGGTTATATAGGTATTTAATCAACAACAGCAAAAAACAACTATTAAAATGACCATTATCTCAAGTACTCACAGAGTAATTCACTAGGGGCTTCTTGACGTCAATGATAAGATACAGAAGACATTTGTGCTAAACCAACTTTTTCAAGGCATTCAGGAAAAACTCAAACATAGAGAATGGAAGTATACTCTATGAGACACAAAAATGAGAAGTCAGCATCAGATAGCCAAGAACAAATTTTAAAAACCCTAAAAAACCCAATATCTGTACATTAAAGCTATCTTACAAATAACCTTGCAGTTAAAGAAAAATAAAAAGGAAAATTATAGACATTAAAAATGGATGACAATAGAATTATAACCTATGGAATGTAACCAAACTGATACTCAATGAAAAAACTAGTGGTATAAATGTATTTAATAGAAAAAAAGAAATAAAGGAGTTAAACATTTAAATTAAAAAGGTTAAAATGAGCAAACAAACCAAAATAAAGGTAGATAAAGGAATAAAATTAAAAGCATAAATAAGTAAATTAGGTGGACTTCCTAGGTGGCACAGTTGTTAAGAATCCACCTGCCAATGCAGGGCACACGAGTTCGATCCCTGCTCCAGGAAGATCCCACGTGCCATGGAGCAACTAAGCCCGTGCGCCACAACTATTGAGCCTGTGCTCTAGAGCCCATGTTCCACAACAAGAGAAGCCACCACAATGAGAAGCCTGCTCAGCGCAACGAAGAGAAGCCCCTACTCACTGCAACTACAGAAAGCCCATGCATAACAACAGACCCAACGCAGCCACTAAATAAATAAATAAATAAATAAACTTATTTAAAAAAAAAGTAAATTAGGAAGCAAAAAAATGTAGAAATGGCTAACACAGTGGGGAGCTGGTTCTAAATATGAATGAATGAATACATTAATTAATTAATAAGTGAATAATTTCCTAAAAATGTGACCAAGAGGTTGAGGAACTCTACAATTACATAACAATACAAATATAATGTTCAGTGAAATGGAAGGGATTCTTTGCATAAGTCTTTATGCCAATAAATAAGAATCCATAATTGAGGCTAACTTAAGAAAAGGTTGTAAGTGTGAATAACCATAGAAGAAATAACTTGATTAAAGATTTATATCCTCTATTCCATTCCTGACAAAGAATGCTATATTTTTGGCCCTATGGGTGTGTTCTAGCAAACTCCTTTGTTACTGAGATTATTCTAGGGCACCTAAGAACATGGAAAGCATCCCAACTGGTTTATGAGGCTAGCATAATTATGTTGACAAAACCTAACAAAGATGGCACTAAAACTAACCAAATATATGTATAATCTTACTTTTACTTTATACAAAAGTTCTAAATATAAGAAAGATAAGTTATATAGAATAGTCAAATTATCACAATACACATTAACCAGTAGATCTTATTCTACGATAATGGATTTTTCTAATATTGAACAGTTAATTCAATTCATTTAATCATAAATATTGATTAAAGACTCTTGCATTGGATGGGTGTGGAAGATGAAAGAGACATGAAGAATCGAGAACTTCTAGGTTTTTGGTTTGAGCAGCTGAGAATATGGTAGTAACATGAAAGTGGGGAAGACCTGGAAAGGGACAGATCTAGAAGGACAAAAATTCTGTTTTAGATCATTTTGTTTCAGATACTAATAGCTATCCAAGTAGAGCTGTCCCAAAACAGCTGGGTAAAAGAGAGAAATCAGGACTGGAGATAAAAATTTGGTAGTCATTAGCATCTAGATGGTATTTAAAAATATAGTTTTGAATTGATGGAAAACTGTAGAAAAAAGAAGAGAGTCCAGGATCCAGATTTTAGTAACCTAACAATAGAAAGACACTACCTAGATTTGTGAATACCATATTTTCATATAGTATATGTTGCTATACTTAATTATTTTTCAAAACATGTTAAATTAGGCTTTGGTACAAAAATTATTTAACAAAAACCTTACAATATCACAAAGTGGGTTTCCTGCTAGCCTCTGAAAACTTCAGTTTCAGTAGCACTGTAATTTTTGTGATTTGTAAATTATTTGAATCCTTTTTGGGGGTATTCATCTTTAAACAATGTTCTGAAAGATGCCTCAGAGGCTGAGTAAGGAGGCTACTGGGACTGTGACCCTAAGACTTTATTTGAATAAAGGGCTTTACAAGGGGCAAATCTGTTTCATTTACTTAGACTAGTATTTTATAAATATAATGTAATAGCAGACAATGGTAAAAAGTAGAGTGGGTCTCAAAGTCTGTATCACTGAGACAAGGATGGAATCATTAAGTGGGTTGAAAGCAGTAAAATTTCAGCCCTGCTGACATTTAAGCCTCATTTAAATTGACATACTGCATGTTCAATTTAAAAAGAAGAGAACATGAGTCAAATGCTGAAAATATATTTTTGAAGATGTGCCTAAAAGATACTTAGGAATTTAATAACTTAAGGGAATCCTCCCATAACATATAAATTGTTTTCAAGTTTCTCACATTTAACTTTTATAGATATCTGTGTATGTAAGCAGAGGACACCTACGTCAGGAAACAATAGCCACTGGCATTTAAAAAGTGAGATAACAGAAAGACCCATTAAAATCAGAAATAAACTCAAACGCCTACTGTTTTTTTTTTCAAATGCCTACTACTAATCAGCATTGTTCTATGATTTCAACCAATACAATAAGACAAGAAAAAAAAGTCACTATAATATAACCTGAAAATCAAGACAGTCAACTGAGAAAGTATTGGAACTAAGTCCTACAATGTAACTAACAGCACAAAAAAGAGTTCAGTAGGGTAACTAGATGGTCATTTAAAACTGAATAACTTTCCTTTATAAAATTAAAGGCATAAAATATACCTTTATAAAAGGTATAAAATATAATGAGGTGAAATCTCATTCATAATAAATAATGATAGCTACCATCTCTCAAGGGCTTATACTTCAATATACATTATTGGTTAATATTCACAACCATGGTATTATGATATAATTATGATATAATACCATGATAAAAGGTACTATCACCTCAATTTCACAAAGAAACTGAGGCTTAGGAGAACATAGGAAATTTGCCCAAGATCACACAAGTGTCAGAATAGGAACTCAAAGGCAGCCTCTCTGACTCTACTGAAGGAGTTTCTTAGCACTATTATGTCATTCTTGTCTATCAAATTAACAAAGACAAGCTGTGCAGGGAAACTGTGATAGGTGCAGAGAGCGACACACATGCATTTCTAATAAGAATATAAATTGATGCAACTTTTCTAGAGGGCAATTTGCATGATCACATCTAGGAATTTGTTTAAAATATATTCATCAATGTGTACAAAGATCTATAGACAAGGACATCTATCACACTGTTCTTTATAACAATAAAAAAACTGGTCATACTCTAAAAACTCAACATGAGCTTGATTAAATTGCAGTTCTTGAACATGCTGAATGTCATTCATCCAATAAAAATAATCTTTTAAAAGGATATTTAATGATACAGGAAAATGGTATATCAAATGAACAGGAAGAAACAAAACTACATATACATACAAATGTTTAAAGTGTGTATTTATATTGACTAGGACATTTTTAAAAAAATGAAAACATTACCAATACTTTAAGTTATCTCTAGAGGAGAATTATAGATGATTTTTCACTATCACTTTTACTTTTTCTCTATTTTAAAAATGTGATAAAATAAAAATGTTAAAATATTTAACTCAAAATTTACTTTTAAAAAATAAAATGAAGTAGTCAAAATAATAGAAATGCACTTTGGAAAACATTTCTCCTATTTAAAACTATTTTTTCCTATGCATGATATTGCTAATTTTAACATACTTTATGACCACAATTTTTATGTCACTTAAGGCACTTTTCTTTCTTAGCAAAAATAGAAATACCCTCTTTATCAAAATAGATAATTTTATTTCTCATTTCCAGCATTTTAGATATGTACTAATCATTTAAAATTACAGCCAAATTCCAAGAAGTATCTAATACATAAAATCGCCAACTCAGTGGGGCAATTCAAAGAAAATGATAACAAAGATAAAAAATGTCTAAGTCAACAATGAGGAGGCAGCCTCAATTACATGGGAAACCTGCTCCCTGTAAGTATACAAAATAATAAAAATAAACTATAAAGGAAAAGCCAAGATTTGAAACAGACCAAGTCACAGAATAAGGATAAAATTAAGCCCACATAATTTTGAATAGGAAATGAGTACAGATGACTAAGAACAAAGAACAGAAACTAATTTTAGCTTCACCCTAAAAGACATGAATAACTTTGAAAGCCCTTTGAAAAATCTAAAATATAAACTGACATATTAGAAGCAATAACAGTAAACTTGATTTTATAGATATTTTTTATCTAGTAATCTCAATTACTCAGAACACAATCAAGAGCCAGTGAATAAGTAGACAGAAAAATAAAGCAAAATCTGTCTTATCAATTCAGTGAATACTACTAAATCATTTTATAGTAACAGTAACAGCCTTCTATTTTACACTTTTACACTCATTAGCTTAAATCAGTAAAAGCCACTTGCAGAGTACAAGAAATCAAAAAGAAACTTGAGTTTTCGTCTGGGGTCATAGCCAGTAAAGGACAGAGCTGAGATTCAAACCCAGGTCTAGATGATGTCAGAGGCCCCATCTGCTCTCTCTGAAAGTGCAATCTCTCAGTTCTTCAACCTGGACAATCTGTGAGTCCTATAGGCCTTTAATTGCTGCCTAAATACTTTCATTTTAGCCATAATATTAGCTGTTGTCATTCAGTTTCACAGCCCACAGCAGTTACCTGCTTCAAATTAGAAGGAGGAAGTGACATCAGCAAGGAACAGTTAATAGCAAGGAGAGAGACCAAAAATCATTGATGTAAATGAACAGAAATTCTTGAGTTCTGCTGTCCTCACCATCTTTACAAAAAAAAAAAAAAAAAAAAAAAAAAAAAGCAAAACAAGCATTGCCATTTAGTTAGGATAAATCAGAACTCTTGATAAATCTCTGTTCCATCATCTGGAAGATAGGCAAAACAACAGTATAAACTTTATAAACTGTTGTGAAACTAAATTAGATAATATAAGTAAAGTGCTTAACACTGTATCCAGCATAAAGTTAGTGCCCAATAAATGGTAGCTCTTATTATGTTTCACAATAAGTGATATTATAGGCTACATATTACTTGAAGGTAGAGAAATATAATCCATGTATATAAATTTTTCCATTTAAAATAGTTAAAATGTTTTGCTCTTGAAAGAGTTTAAGACTAACTTTTAGAAATTCACTTTTATATCCTTCTCCAGCTAAGTGGGGTAGATAAGAGCAAATGTAAATGACCATTCAAGAAATCACATCATACATTCTGAGTTAATTTTAAAATGTCTGGGTATACCAACTGTAATTTGCTCTGCACTGATTATTGCAATCATCTGTTAACCATCTACTGGCTTTTGTTCATCCTACCACATCAGCAGATCCATTTAAAGAACAAACTTTACAGCCTTTAACAATAAAAACATATTCATGAAGTATATACTGGGTACCAAATACTGCAGAAGACTTGGGATAAAACAATGCAGATCACAGTCCTTGCCTAAAGACTACAAACAAGATAAAGAAGATCCAAGGTACAGTAGAAGGTTATAAACATTTTGTATTATCAGTTAATCTTTATGACAAATCTATGCTCTAGCTAGTATTTTTTTTCTGTTTTATACATTAAGAGCAGAGACACAGAAAGCAAAAAAGAAATGAAGATAACTATCACCAAATATGTATGTTACAGAGGGATTTACAATATTTTGAAAGCACAGGAGAGTAAACAAATAATTTTGCCTAAAGATGAGTGATTAGAAAATGCTTGTTTTTTAAATTTAAACCCAAGTAAAAATTCTGTAAAGTATAATCACAGGAATAAAAAATAGGAGAGTGTTTACCAAAATATTTACATAGGTTATTTATGGGTAAGAAGATTTCAGGTGGTTTTACTTTTCTCTTTGCTTTTTCTTAATCAATCTGCACTACTTTAATATCTTAGAATATAAGTAGAAAAAGGTCAGCATTAAAGTTAGACATTAATGTTCATCTAACAAACTATAGTTCATTCAAACATGGAATAAAAGACCTTAAAGCTTATTCTCTTTGATCATTACTTCTAGGAATCAATCCTAAGAACACAGATGCAGAAAAAAAAATTCTACTGGGATGTTCAGCTAAAGCATTATGATATTAAAATACTGGGTAAAAACAAATAACATCGAAATCGGAGAATGATTAATTAAAATATGTTCTTAGGAAGAAAACATTTGAAATATTTGTGATGTCATGAGAAAATCCTTACTATGTGTTAAATGGGGATGGAAAGGTGGGGCACCAAGCTCTATGAACAGTATAATTCCAATTATACAAGAAAAAGATATACCTTCTTAGAGCCAAACTCCCAAGAGAGATGATCCCATTATATAGTTTAAATCTCACAATAACAGATATATTTATTAACCTGTATTAGGTTAAAGAGACCTTAATATTTGGTACTGAGCCTAAGTTGGGACACTGGCTCTGCCATTATTAACTGTGAGACCTCTAGCAAGTTATTTAACCACACTGGAGTCTGGTTTCCTCATGAGAAAAAAAAAAAAAAAAGGATTGAAATACTTCTTCACAGGAGAGCAGTAAGTATCAGATGCATTAATATAAGAAGAGCCCTGAGAACAGTGTTGGCACAGCAGGTGCCACCTACTATTATCAATCTTAACCTACAATGGAGTAAACCAAGTGAGAGCTAAGGCGAGGCCTGAATAATGAGGTATGAGCCAGGCAAAAGATCAGGGGGAACAGGGGAAAAATGTTCCAGGCAAGCAGGAAGACCCTGGGATTTTTATTCCTTATCCACCTTTAGAGATTTGATAATTTATCTTAAAGGCAGAATGCTTTGACTGTTCAGACATCTGCTTATGGGCTTCACTTTATGCTAGTTCACTGGGCATAAGAATTATCATGCATCTCTTAATTTTCAAACGATGTGTATCAACATATGAACACACACACAATGACACACTTTTCAGAACAAACTAAAAATAGTATCACAGGAAGGCAGAACTGCCCAGTGGTTAAGGGCATGAGTTTTAACGTCAGATTCAGGGGTTCAAACTTCCTTCTGCAATTTACTGGATGTGTGACTTTGGGCAAGTTATTTAAACTTTCTGTGTCTCAGTTTCCTCATCTATAGAAAATAATAAAAGCAAAGCATAAATGTGATGTTGGCACATTAGTGCACAATATACAATAGCTATTATTATGTAAGCTATAAAAACCAAAGATAGAGAATTGATATCTCCACATCACAGATATGAAAGTTAACTTTATGCCATGAGATCCAAAACACAGTGTGCCACAGCAAAGGAAACCATAAACTAAATGAAAAGACAACCTACAGAATGGGAAAAAATATTTGCAAATGATACAACCAACAAGGGATTAATCTCCAAAATATACAAACAGCTCAATATCAAAAACAACAGACAACCCAATCAAAAAATGGGCAGAAGACCTAAATAGGCATTTCTCCAGAGCAGACATACAGGTGGCCAAAAAGCACATGAAAAGATGCTCAACATCACTAATCATTAGAGAAATGAAAATCAAAACTACAATCAGGGATCACTTCACACCAGTCAGAATGGCCATCATCAAAAAGTCTACAAATAATAAATGTTGGAGAGGATGTGGAGAAAAGGGAACCCTCCTACACTGTTGGTGGGGATGTTAAGTTGATACAGCCACTATGGAAAACAGTATGGAGGCTCCTTAAAAACCTAAAAATAGAGCTACCATATGATCCTACAATCCTACTCCTGGGCATATATCAGGAGAAATCCATAATTCAAAGTGATATATGCACCTCAATGTTCATTACAGCACTATTTACAATAGCCAAGGCATGGAAGTGACCTGAATGTCCACCAACAGATGAACAGATAAAGAAGATCTGGTATATTTATACAATGGAATATTACTAGGCCATAAAAAAGAATGAGGACCTCCCTGGTGGTGGAGTGGTTAAGAATCTGCCTGCCAATGCAGGAGACATGGGTTCAATCCCTGGTCTGGGAAGATCCCACATTTCGCAGAGCAACTAAGCCTGTGTGCCACAACTACTAAGCCTGTGCTCTAGAGCCCGAGTGCCACAACTACTGAGCTCACATGCTGCAACTATTGAAGCCTGTGTGCCTAGAGCTCATGCTCTGCAACGAGAAGCCACCACAGTGAGAAGCCCCTGCACCGCAATGAAGAGTAGCCCCAATTCGTGCTACAAATAGAGAAAACCCCTGTGCAGCAACCAAGATCCAATGCAGCCAAAAATAAATTTTAAAAAATATATATTTTTTTAATTTAAAAAAATTTTTTAAAAAAGAAGGCATGCCATTTGCAGCAACATGGATGGACCTAGAGATGATCATACAAGAGGCATATCAGCACTTAAAATCCAAGATTTTTTTTGAACATTCGGTATTCTTGAACACCAGAACCTTGATATTTTAGGTTTACATTTGAAATCCTGATTTAATATGCTTTTGTTATTCACTGACCTTCTTAGTTAATATTTCTTTTTCCAATAAAAGCTATACCCTGAAACCATCTTTGCCGCCTTAATCATCCACTACTGCTATCATCTGGGGAATGCTCCAGACACACTGGATCATCTACTCCCTGCTTTCCTTGACTCAGGCTATTCATCTGGAAATGACTCCCACCTTTAATGCCTGGCATGCCACCTTCCCCAGTGCCTGAATTTCCTTCTTCTTTGCTTATGGCACTTAGAACATTCCATCTAGCTTTATGTACTCTCTGTTCATAATCTCTCTTCTTTTAGAGTCAGGGTCCTTATACAGAACCTAGATGGATACTAAATAATTATCTGCTGAGGGAATAGAAGCTTGCCAGTCTCACACGAGCAATAACTGATGATTAGTTTACAATCCTACATTCTAACAATAAAATGATAAAAAAAAAACCTCCTCCTTAAAATCTTATGTTTGCTTCTTTAAAACTGCTATCAAATAAGAATGAGAGTAGAATTCTTTTGAATATATGTACAAAAACAATGGAAAGCACTAAAAGGGTATAAAATGATATAAAAATATTAAAAACTATAAAATGATAGCAACACTTTTACATCTGTTATAGTAATTAAAATTAATGTAGAAAGCATTGTAGTGTGCTAGAATGAAGACAAGGTAATGCAGTTGTAGAATGAGAAAAATACTTAAAAAACACTATATTGAACACTTGGGGTCCAATTTGGCAGATATAATCCATGAAAACATAGCTCCAGAGAAGCCAGTAATATAAAATAGGATACTTTTATTAGTCTAGTAATTAAAACAAAAATGTACTAAAAGGAAATGACTAATAAAAACTTCCATCAGCAAACATTCCAAGTTTCTGTTTCCTATCCTTTAATATTTTCTATTATAATAAACTAGTTTCATTAGACTTTCATTATTAAAAGCAGGTAAAAAAATAGTGGTCTCTTTGCGGTGTCTTGTTTAAAAAATTTTACTTTACATATAGTGTTTAAGTATACACTATATACTTAATAGTGTTTAAGTATACTACATTTCTAGAAGTAGAAATGTAATCCATTCTTAAACTAAATAAAAATACTCAAACATTTCAAATCATAGATACGCAGTTACTAGACCATTCTGATTTTTAGGATACTTTCAAGTAGACAGATTAAAGTAACTTAAAATCCGAATGCCAAGTTGATAGAAAGCAGATGAATAGAGAGGCAAGTCTGAAATAAGCATCTTCCTAGGTTCATCAACAGTAAGACAATTTTACAAATATTTGCTGAAGCTATCCTTATGTTCAAACACAGCTAACACCAAAATTGAGAGATTGCTACTAAAATTAATTGCATATGTGATTAAATAAATGGAATTCATATCTTCATACCCTAAATATATTAAAACTTTACAAAAAACATATATTCCTACTTCTTATGGTTCTCGGAAAGTCCAAAAACTTGTATGAGGCATATCCACTGTTTTCCGTTTATACTATGCATTAGAAAAACTAAACGAGGAAATAAGTGAAGAACTGATGAACTTTCCCAAATCTCTAAATATACTGAGCCCCAAGTATCTCTGCAACTATTCTGAGATGGTTTTTTTTAAAAAAAAAATCTGCATCAATAAGTGCCTCACGGGCCTGGGGATATTCCAACACAGTCTTGCAAGCAACTGGAAAACTTTCCCTATATCTGGATTAGTATTTCATCTCTTTATCACAAAACACAGAGCACAAACCAGGATTGTTAACGGTTACCCAAACAGCAAGAAATCCAGTTAGGGTAATCAGTACTTGGAAGCTTAGGCTGTTTTGAAGGTCTTGAAGACAAGACAGTTTAGGGAAGAAAATCGGGATTCATTTCTCCAAGTTGTATTCGTAACACCTTTGTAGGGAGTTAAACACGGGAACCGAGCCAGCTAAATGAACGCTGGGTGAAAATGGGAATTCGGCTGGAGACTGCTGGCTGAGGGGTGCAGGGAGGGGTGGGAAGGCAGAGGGGTTATCGCCACGGCCCGCCGGGGGGCAGCGGTTTAGCTGGAGGGATGGATGATAAATAAAAGCTAATGGCTGGGGCTGGATCTGAGCTGCCTCACCCCACCAGCGCGCCAGGTCCGAGCCGCAGGAGCGGGACTGTGGGTCCGTTTCCATCCGGGGCGCCCGGGCCCGCCTCCATGTTCGGCGGCCGTGCCCTGGGGCGGCCGGGAGTGGACCGCAGCCCTAGGCCGCGGGGCCCGGTAGACTGGCCTCACCTCGCCCGCGATCCCCCGTGGAGCCGCCTCTGCCCCCCGGGAGGATGCGCTGGGCTTTCCGCTCGACCCTGCCCGAGCCCCGGGCGCCGCCGGGGCTCAGTGACTCGACCTCCGGGGGCCGGACCCGCCTGGGCCTGGAGATCGGCCGGCGCGGCCGCCCCAGCCCCGGCCCCTCCGCCCGGCGCTCGGGCGCGGCCTCCCGGCCCTCCCCTCGCCCGCCTCCCTCAGGGCCACGGTCGCCGCTGTCCGCCCCTCCATCCCCTTCCCGAGGGACAAACCTGGGGGCCGCTACCCGGCATGGCCAACCCCGCGAGGAAGCGGCGAGCCGGCGGTGGGGCCCGAGGCAACAGCAGCCACCTCGGCCCTCCCCGCTCGGCGCCGCGCCCGCCCGCGCGCCCTCCCCGCCGGCCGCAGCCCCGGCGCCCCCTCCCCGGGCTGGCACCACTCCCCCTCCCCCACCCCCACGGGCGCGCACCCCGATCTGTTGCTCAACCTACTTGCAGTCTCTTCTCCTCAGCCATCAACACATGCCCTGGAAGCGGGGCCGCCCCGGGACCCTCCGGCGGGCGGCCGCCTCTCCCTCAGCCCCGGGCCGCCGCTAGGGCGCGGGGCGAGCGGGAGGCTCCCCCATGCCGCCCGCCCGCCCGCCGGCCACACGCCGGGGCCGCGGCTCTGCCCGCCGCCCGCGCCGCTGCTCTGCGGGGAGAGCGAGCCCAGCTCTCCCGTGGCCGCCTCGCCCCTCGGCCGCCCGCAGCCGCAGCCGCAGCCGCAGCCGCTGCGCCGCTTCCTCCTCCCCTTTCCTCTTTTCCTTCTCCTCCTTCGCCTCGTCTGGAGCCGAGGTTGGCAAACCAGCACCTGCTGCTGGAGATCACCGAGAACTGAAACAGGAAACCTCGAACCCAGGGGAAAACCCGGGAGGCGTGGAGAGGGGTGAAGGGAGCTGCTGGAACCTGTCGCGCTCGACCCGGCCGCTGCGGCCGCCCGAGGTGCCCGCGCCGCCTCTGCTCGCGCCCAGCCCTGGGGACCCGACCTCCCCGCCCCGCTCCCCCTGCCCGGCCGGGCGGGCGCCTCTCGGCTCAGCGACGCCTCCTTCACCGGCAGCAGCACGGATCATTCCCTGGGCGGCAAAGGAATCGAGCGGCTGCCTTCCTTTCCCGTGCTTGCTTGCTTTTTATCAACATTCCGTAATGAGGAGAAACCACACCCGGTGTTAGCAAGACCAATAAAGGAATTTAAACAAATGAAGCTGTTGGGATTTTACCCGGGGGAAGGACTGCTTTCAGTAAGGAAACTGGCCTTGTTGGAATTGGCAACATGTCAAAACTGAGGTGAGAGCCAGGTTGAATCCAGGTCTCTTTCGGGAGGTTGGGAGGAGACTGCCCTCTGCACGGAGGTGGGCTCCTGAGTTGCAAGTGTGAAAGCACTGAGAGCAGCGCGCCTTCCTACACAATTCTGTGAATTGTCCAGCCCCAGCACAGTCTAGGCCAGCATTTCAGAAATGTTAAAATCATCTCACTCACCTGCCTGTGGAAATGTCACCAGGCGCCTCACTCCTAGCCTTGGGCAGGATGCCTCTGCTTTAGGAGTGAGAGAGAGAGGAACGTGTGTCCCTGGATTGTGCCCCTGCCACGTGCCACAGGCCTGGCAGCTGCTTGAAGTGCATTATTTCATTTGTGTCACCACAGCCACCTGAGCTGTGTTACAATCCCCTTTATCCCACAGAAAATTGAGATTAGAAAAATTTCCCGAAGTTACACAGCTTGCATAGGAAGGATCCAGGTCTGTCTGCATCCAAAGCACATATTTGTCTCAGTGGACCTGAGTTCACAACTTTGATCACACTTTTCACCTCTAACAAAATTATTTCTTGCCTCTCTGAATTGTTTTCAATGGGGGCATACGTGCTTTAAGCCTGGAACTGTTGAATCTGATTGGGCTGCTTCATGGTAGTGATATCTGTGATGTTTACTGGGGTTCAAACTCTATAGTTCCCGTGTTTTAAAAACCCTGCTTTTATGGCTCAGTTGAGCAGCACAGACCTGTCCCCCTCTTTGGCCGGCATCTGTTGCTCTTTAGCTGTGGGTGATATGGGGTGCCGCGCTGACACTGCGACATGAAAGGAGAGCATCTCACTGAGCCTGTTTTCCACTACAGCAGGCCAGTCCTGGGGGCTCGCAAATGAAATCGTAGACTGGTAGGCTTCTTTTGGGGCATATGAGAATTCTCTGGTCCACATTTTTAGTACCACCTTAGGAAGTTTGGCAGCCTGCTCTCTGCAGCCAGGTTAGTTTGAGTTGGCAGGAAGGGAGGGATGCTTGGGAAAGCATTCCCTGTTCACTGAGCCAAACCCTCAGAAGTCTCTTGAGCAGTAGTAGGGAGTGGCAGGGACTTAGAAAGAGGCTGGCTTGCTGACAACAATAAGTGACGGCATCTGTGGCATGATTTTAGTGATGCCAGGAAGTTCCCCTACTCCACAATATACCACCCACACAGTCTACCTTATTTCCCTCAGTTGACTCAACTGATTCCACTCAGTATTGATTAAGCATGGTTATGGACCAAGGCACTATATTAGGTACTTTGGAGGTGAGAGATATGAATAATTATTATAATTGCTAACATTTAGTGAGTGTTTACCATATTCCAGGCACTATTCTGAACTCTTTGCATATATTCTCTCACATAACACCCACAAAACCCCTGTGAGGGAATAACTATCATTGTTTCCATTTCACAAATGAGAAAACTGAGACCAAGATTAAGGTCAGTAAATAACAGTGCAAGGATTAAAACATAGGCAGTCTAACTCTACAATTCAGGATTCATTATGTGAATGATACAGTAACTGCCTTTAATTACCTTACTATGTAGTTGGGAGATAAAAACATATGAGAGTTAAAAGAAAACTAAGAAGACAGAATTCTGAAGTGTTAAGTATGTGTTATGGGTAAAAAATGCAATGAAGGTTCAGAGGACAGAGGAATCACTTTAGGTTGGAATGGTTGGAAAGACTTAGAAGATGATTCTGGGTTTCAAAAAGGGGAAATTTAAGCTGGATAATGGATAGTATTTTGATAAGCATAGCGGGTAAGAAAGGGCATATGAGTGGAACAGCATAAACAAAAATAGAATGCCAGGGAAATTTGGAAAATAGGGATTAAAAAAAGCTGGAGAGGAAAAGTAGGACCAAATTACACAGAGATTTGCAAATAAGAGAAGGAGAGAGAGGGAGAGAGAGAGACAGACACAAACATAGTTTGAGCTCAATGTAACCTATATACACTGGGGAGTCTGTGAAGGGTTTTGAACAGAAAGTAACATGGAGAACATCCCAGTTTAGTAAACCCAATATTGTATTGGTTATTGGATGGTTTGGAAAGAGGAAGGATTGAAGCATGGAAAGCAGTTTGAAGGCTAATACGGGAGAACTACAGGGAATAATGAAGAAATTGTGAGGGAGGAGAGGAAGGGACTGGTCAGTGAGGCACTGTGACTTAAAAATCACTGAGGTTTTGTAAATGATTGGATACACTTGATGGAGATGAACCTAAGAAAAGAGAGAAGTCCAAAATGACTTAGGGGGTGTGGATGTGAAACCCGCAATATCACTAACTGGAAAAAAAAGAGAAGTCTAGGGATAGAGGAACTACTGTGTTGAGCAAATGTTTAGAGGAGTTTGGTTTTAGGCATGTATTTGTGGTAATAATGGGGATAAGCTTTTGGAAACAGTTCATCGTATTATCTAGAAAAAGCAGAGAGTTGGATAAATGTGGCTTTTATCTGCTACTGAGAGAGTAAGTATGAACACTTTAAATGGTCACTGTTATAACAGTAACCAACTATGGTGTTCATCTTAAGTAAACCAGAATTGAAATAAAATTTCAATCCTTCTATGGCTCTGAGATAAATGAGCATTAGGGAATTCCTCTTCTCTTTACTCCAAGTTCTATTTACTAAAAAGGAAAAGAAAACATATAGGAAAGAAATTTCATGGCTTCAGAGAATGTTAGACCAATGAAAGAAAACTTAGAGATCATTGAATCTGACCCCACCTTTTGGCTTGCAAATGGTGAAATTGAGGATCAGATTTTTGAATGTCTGATATTAAAACTTCAAAATAGGCATTGGGCAAGTATGGTACATTTGCTATTACCAATTCTGGGTAGCCCAGTTGTATTTTAGTTATAAAATGAAGTCTGGGGCTTCCTAGGTGGCGCAGTGGTTAAGAATCCACCTGCCAATGCAGGGGGTACGGGTTTGAGCCCTGGTGGGGGAAGATCCCACATGCCGTGGAGCAGCTAAGCCCGTGTGTCACAACTACTGAGCCTGCACTTTAGAGCCCGAGTCACAACTACTGAGCGCATGTGCCTCAACTACTGAAGCCCAAGCACCTAGAGCCCGTGCTCTGAAGCAAGAGAAGCCACCGCAATAAGAAGCCGGCACACCACAAAGAAGAGTAGCACCCCCGCTGCAACTACAGAATGCCCTCACGCAGCAACAAAGACCCAACACAGCCAATAAAAATAAAAAATAATTAAATTAAAAAAAAATAGAAAGTCTGTTGGCACACACACACACAAATCAAGTGTGGAGCTTGAATTGTGACTTTGAATTGCACATAATTAAAGAATAGCAGTAGCTCCATACAGGTAAAGCCTTGGAACAGCCTCACTAGTTAAAAGCAAATGCTTTGGAAAGAACAGGTTGGGAGCAGAAGGTAGGAGGGAGAGTGGTTGCAAGGGCAGCACTTCTTTCTAAAATGTAGCTCCCAAGTAGGCTACCTCACACTGAGATTCACATTTGAACCTTGAAAGACAGAGTTTCGGGTGCCCATCACATCCTACTTGACTGCCTCAGCCTGGATCTTCCAACTGCCCAGCCAGGTTATCTAAGACCGCTAGGAGCTCACCCTCAGGTTCAAAACTGGCACACACACTCTGGAAACTACTTTTGGTTCTATCCAGAGCTTTACTAGTGGCGTCCTTAGGAATTTTCTGATTGAAAAATGTGTAGACCCACTAGCTACACTTAGGAATGCAAGAGAATTATCTTCTTCTCACATCTTCTGCTTTATCATTTACGCCAAAACACTTACCTTAGATAAAGCGATGTCAGTAGTCCCTGGGATGCAATCTTCCTCTCCAGCTCTTTGTCCAGCACTTGATTTCCTCTGATTGAAGAGCTTGACACACATAGCCAGGTGATTACTGTGATTTTTCATTCACAGTTTCTCTTACGTCTTTCAGAGAAGTTCTGGTTAATTCCAACAACCCATGAAATGTAACGCTTCCTTTATCATTACCCTAAACAACCACTTCCCAAGCACATGATCTGTATAAGACAGCCGTGGAAGGATAAAACACATTCTTGCCCATGTACTTCAGTGATTGGTTAGAGTTGCTTTTTACTACTGAGTTCTTGGGGAAAGGAACTAGAGGGCACCAGATACAGGCTGTTAGCCAATCTCAGGGCTTCTTTCTTTTGATGAATTACCACGGGATTCCACACCAGCAGCATGACTCTTGTTTTCAGCATGTGGGAAGCCAGACAGCAAGGTTTTCAATATGCTCGTGTCATACAGTTGTGTGCTTATTTTTCTACCTGAGCCAGATAATGTGGCTGCCTGAGTTTTACCATATTTGACCAACATAGAAATTCTGAAAACAATAAACACTTAAAATAAGAAATGCTCCTAAGGTGGCATTTTGCTATCTTGACAAGGACTGTACCTGTCATTGCAGTTCACACTGCCCAGAAGTTTTAAAATTTTTGTTTCCACGTGGAATTTCAAGTGTACCAAAACCATCCTTATCACGTCTGCAAGCATGTGCTTTTTTAAAAGGAAATTGGCATATAGGATTACAATTGTACAAAACTGAGATAATAGTGGGAAACGTAATTATGGAATTTTCTGGGTAGAGTATATCTTATGTTAAAAGGCTATATCCAAGACTATTAATTGCAGTGTCACAAAGTAAAAAAATTAGAGTCAACTTAAATGTCCATTAATAGGAAACAATTCAAATTGTACTATTGCCATATATTAGGATGACATTCACCGATTAAAGAGAGTGAAATGGCTCTATGTGTAAGGAATAAACTTCAAGATCCATTGTTTGTTGGAAAAGTAAGGTAAAAATCAGTATACATAGTATGCTACCATTTGTGTGAAAGACAGAGAGTGTCTCTGTGTTTGCTTATACGTGCATGTAACATCTCTGGGAGGACACACAAGAAAATGGTAAGTGTTGTCTTGGGCAGGGAAACAGGATGATTTGGAAGAAAGAGTGGAAGAGAGATTCATTTTTTACTCTACATCCAATAATGGCTTTTGAATTTTAAATTGGGTACTGGAATTAGCTATTTGAAAAAAAATTAAAATCTGTATTTATTGGTGATGGATACAATTGTCCACACCTTTCTATTTGATTCTATAAATAAGCAGATATTATTTTTTCAAATAGTTGAAAAGGAAGAGAAAGAGAAGAGGAAGTTGAGGGAGTCCTGTGAGTTGCATGTGTGGAGCCTGGGGTTTCCCAGGCAAGGGGAAGAGTCCTATGATCATGTGGAAGGGGAGATCCCATAATTGCTAAAGGATTCCCAGTCAGCATTAGTGGGACTGGTCACTTTTTACTTTTTTATTTTATTTTATTTTATTTTATTTATTTATTTTAACAACATAATTGTCAAAAGCTCCAAACTCAGATTCTGTGAAAATTTCTGATGGGACTGCTTTAACCAGGGGAAACCTTCAGGGAAGTTCTCATCAGCAGATGCAGGAGAAATTCCTGTAAGCTGCAGGTATCACAAATCAGCAGTAGGCTGGGGCAGATGAAGCTTTTTTTTTTATTTATGATACTCGTCACCTATAATTATAATTGCTTATTTATTTTGCTGTGTATAGCCACATCAGAAGGTAAACTCCACAAAGGCAGGAGCTCTGTCTGTCTAGTTCCCTGCAGTGTCCTCAGTTCTCCTGTGCCTGGCATGTAGAAGACACTTGGGTTGGTTCTAGACTGCTGGAACTGAGGACCATAACACTCAGTGACTCTCCAGCCTGTGGCTACATACTTAGGCCTTAATCTGTTAGAACATAGTAAAGGCCAGGGGAACCAAGTTTTAGGGCTTCAGTATCTGAAAGGACAGGCAAAGCAGAATTCTATTCACAAAGCAACTGGGGAATTAGTACAATACATAAGCATGAAGGAACAAGGCAAGGAACCAACTACTGAAGTAGCAGAACAAGGTAGGGTTTTGGCTTAAAAAGAAAAGAAAGGAAGAAGAAAAAAAAAAAAAAAAACCAACCAGCAAGCAAATTAAAGCAATTTCACCAAACAAACAAGTAACACAGCAATTAAATAGAGGAGATAGCCGCATAATTAGGGCTGCAGTTTACAGGAAGAGCAGGACTATATACAGAGCAAGTTTGCTGCTGAGTCACTCTACTGCTGGAGAGTTGGGTGACTGAAGTGGGAGAGTCACCTTGATTTAGAGTCCTCAGCGGCTTCAGAGTCTAGAATAGGGGTGAGTGAGCCTAGATGCTAAGGTCTGAGGAATACAGAGGAAACGGTTAACCTAGGTGGTTCCAGGTACTCCCTTCCAAACTGAGAGCAGAAATCACTGGGACGTTTACACTGTCAGCTATTTTTGTTTGAACGTGGACATTCCAGGGGATATTCAGCCAAAGAGCATCCAGGAGTCAGAAGTGAGGAGTCCGGCCAGGCAGCTGTGGGTCCCATAAGTGAGTGCCGCAGGCCCAGGGAGGAGATGACCTAGGCTGAAGAGCTAAATCAGCTGGAGCTATCTGATGACTTTTAACGGTTTTAGATACAGAACAGCCATTTATCTCCTTTTTTTTTTTTTTTTTTTTTTGCTGGGCCAGTGTGGCATGTGGGAACTTAGTTTCCCCACCAGGGATGGAAACCATGCGCCCTGCATTGGGAGCTTGGAGTCTTAACCACTGGACTGCCAGGGAAGTCCCCATTTATCTATTTCTAAGTCTCAAGGCCCTTCATTTTGATCCAAACATTTACCTAACTTGAAACAACATCAGTATTTCCCTGAAATGTTTCTCTAGCTCTTCAGTTATCATGTGACTTCCTCTGGTTTTTCAGTTTTGTACACAGACCCCTGGTTTACTGAAATGGGCTAGGCCTCCTGGGTCATTTTTACAAGCATCTGTGTTTTTTTTGTTGTTTTTTTGAGTAATCATTTATTTCATTGAAGTTCATTGAAAGATGTTGACAGAGAATAGACACTTTTGAAAAAGCTAACATTAAAAAACACCCGAATGATTCTAACAAGAAATAACACGTAAATCAAATAAGTTGACATAAAGAACATTCTATGTCTTAAAAACATTAGATGAATCACAAATCATTTCTGAAGTATAGTAATAGTGCATCTATATGCACTATATGCCATATATGCAGATTCTAACATTGACACCTATTCCAGTGGTAATCATCTGCCACAGATTTTCATTTGTTTATCCCCTCATTCGTTCATAAAACTCTGAGTGCTAACTGCATATTGGGATTTGTCAGATACAAGAAATACAAGATGATTATGGTATAAATCCGGTTGCCAACCTATCAGATTTCCTAAAGTTACATGGAGGAGAACTCATGTAGCAGAGTACAAATTCGTTTTATCGTTTCATGGGTAACATTATTTTCGTTCCAAAGTTTACAAGCATCTGTTTTATTTTATTTTATTGTTATTTTTTATTTTTTTTGCTACTATAAATATGTGATACATTTTAATTTTTAATTACATTCAAATTTTATATAATTCACATTTCCTTTTCTAGTCTACATAGAAATGGAAACTTCAAGCTCGCTAAATATAATGAAGGACTACATCTAATGGCATTTCATAATGAATTTCATGTGATGTAAGAAATATTGCTCAAACATTTCATCTTACACGTTACTACTCTGTTTTCTGAGAAATACCTCACATTCCAACACCAAACATTTCAGCATAAGGAAATTAGAGATGAACACGTACAAGCATCTGTTTTTAAAAGTGAGCATTATCTGTATATGGCAGTTCCTACTTTTTAATGGTGATCTTGCTAGAGAAATTCAGGAACTTGTCACTTTATTTTGGATAACTGTAAGAGGCAGCTAAATGTTCAGTGAACTTTGGCAAGGACAACGTGTTTACTAGAAGACACTATCCTGATAAATGTATTGTTGCTACTTTCTGTGTTTCCTTTGCAAAAAAGTGTGTTCACAAGAACATTTTAGAGAGTTTGTAGGATTGGATCTAAACACTTACTTATGTTGTCTTGGTGGTCAATTCTTTATGTACAAAAGCAGGAGCTGACGTTTTCCAAGGCTTTTTTTTTTTCAAGTTTAAAAATCTTTTTAAAGAAATTTTATTGAGATATAATTCACATACAATAAACTGCATATATTTAAAGTGTACAATTTGATTTTTTTTCTTATTAGTAATGTATATATGTCAATCTCAATCTCCCAATTCATCCCACCACAACCTCCCACCCCCACTACCACTTTCCCCACTTGGTGTCCATATGTTTGGTCTCTACATCTGTGTCTCTATTTCTACCTTGCAAACCAGTTGATCTGTACCCTTTTTCTATATTCTGCATATATGCATTAATATACAATGTTTTTCTCTTTCTGACTTACTTCACTCTGTATGACAGTCTCTAGGTCCATCCATGTCTCTACAAATGATCCAATTTCATTCTTTTTTATGGCTGAGTAATATTCCATTGTATATATGTACTACAACTTCTTTATCCATTCATCTGTTGATGGGCATTTAGGTTGCTTCCATGACCTGGCTATTGTAAATAGTGTTGCAATGAACATTGGGGTGCATGTGTCTTTTTGAATGATGGTGTTCTCTGGGTATATGCCCAGTAGTGGGATTGCTGGGTCATATGGTAATTCTATTTTTAGTTTTTCAAGGAACCTCCGTACTGTTCTCCATAATGGCTGTATTAATTTACATTCCCACCAACAGTGCAGGAGGGTTCCCTTTTCTCCACATCCTCTCCAGCATTTACTGTTTCCAAGGCATTGTTAACATATGTAGCTGACTAATAGTGAAACTGAGACTCAAATACTTCAGTTGTAGGGATTGTGAGCAAGGGTTAATGGAGGTGGATTTCAGTGGATTTAATACCTAGTACCTTGTAGTATTCTAATGTATCATCTTAAATTATAACAAGAATACATGTTTATGGTAGAAAGTTTTGAAGACACGTAAAAACATACGCTTTCAAAGATACAGATCATCTCTCATCCCATCACCCAGATATAACCAAGCACCCTTTACAAGTCTTTCTTTCCCTTCCATTTATATCTATATTCCACTGCCTTTCCTGATTTATTTTTTGAGTTCCAGCACTGAAGTTGGAATCATAAAAGATATGGTCCATAACTTAAAAAAAAAACAAATATTTGCTCAGAAAGGTAAAACATACATTTGAAAAAAGACTAGAGAAAATTTAACTTAAAATTTCTAATTTAAATGTAATTAAGTGCCAAACTTGCCTAAGCTAAGGGCTCATTCAGTCAGCTGTGGTCACCAGGACTCAGATCTCAAATAATTCTCTGCCCCCTGAGGGACTCTTTCATTCACCAGATGTTTATTGGGCACTTACGGTGTGCTGGGCGCTGGGTGCACCCTACTTCCTAAGGCAGACTGGGAGAATCCCTACGCTGAGGCAGCTGCTGCTCCCAGCCTATCCTGTTCACTGCCAACCCTCGTCATCTTCCACCCACTCCCACCCACTCTCCACCAGCCACACTGGACTTCTTGCTGTTTTTGTTGTTCCCTCTCTCTAGAACACTCTTCCCCAAATATACACAAGGTTCACTCACCAATGTCCTGCAGATTTCTGCTCAAATGCCATCTTATTAGAGAAGCCATTCCATAACTCCCTATCTAGAATATCCCACATACCCTTCATTCATATACATTCTGGCCACTATCCATCCCCCAACCTTGCCTATTTTTCAGTACTTATGTATATATATTACATATATATATGTATGTATGTATGTATCTCCAGATAGGATGAATATATAAATGGAAATTTATTTATTTGAAGATGAGAGTGCAGGGACTTTTTTTTGAATAGGTAAAAGGAGAACAGACATGGCATCACAATTGAGATATATTACAGGGAAACCTAGACAGATGGTAGATATGCAGGCGAGGCTTCAGAAGTCCCCAAGTGGACACAATCCTGAGACAGTGTAGTGAGAGGAGTCTTCGTTATTTAGGTACCTGCTGTGCACCGTAATCAGCCAGAAGCCAATCATCTAATTAAGTTATGGTTTACATTGCGGACTCTGCTTACCTTTAGCTTCTGTGATACCATTTCTCTCCTGCTTCCCTCTTGTCTCCCCGATCAGTCTCTTTGGGATAGTTCTCCTTCTGTCTACTCCTACAAAGAATTCCTGCCTGGCCCATGTCCTGGGATTTTTCACCCATTCCTCTACCATTAACTACTACCTATATTCTGATGTTTGTTCAATCGCTGCAGACTATAGTACCTGGCACTGAGTAGGTGCACAATAAAAGCACTTTTTATTTATTAAAAATGAAAAAATGGCTTTTTTTTTTTTTGGCTCCTACTGTTGTGTTAGCTATTGTTGTGGATACTGGAAAGGCTTCCTGTTCCAATAGAACTTATATTACATACCCAGTATATAAACAAACAAAATCCACAAATAAGCAAAGGAATACAATAATTTCACTTAATAACAAGTGCTCTGAAAAAAATAAATTAGAGTGAATCACTAGAAGGTCTGGGACTGCCTTGTGGGTGGTGATCAGGGAAGACCTCTTTTAAATCACATTTGAACTGAAATGATGCAAAAGAAGCCAACCATGCAAAGGACATTCAGGTAGAGGAGACAGAAAGTGAAAGACCCTGGAGATAGCATAAGCTCAGTGGCTCAAGGCAGAGAATGAAGGGCAGTGCAGTGGAGCTTGGTAAGGGGGAAGGAGCTTGGCAGGAGTAGAGGCTGGGCCTCTATGGGTGAGTCCTGTGCTCTCCTGTTTGCCCCGATCCCACATCTTACCCCTGGGCAGCCTCTCTTACTTACCTTACTTGCCTGGTTCTTGTAGGTATTTGAGTTTGTCACCCTTCCTTTCTCTTGGGAAACTGCATTGACAGTTTAAAAAAGCAAGGTCCCATGCTTTTGTTTACTTCTGGGCCTCCACATAGGCTGCTGTCTCTGCTGCAACATCCTGACCCTTGTGAACAAAGGTTCAGCTCAGCAATTCATTTCATGCTAGAAAGCAGTCTTTGATCTCATCTCTCTGGGTTGCAAGTCCTTCCTCTACTCTCCCAGAGACCAATGTAATAATCAATGCACGGAAAAAGTTGAGTAGCTTCCCCCAAATCACATGACAAGGTCAGGATTTGAACCCAGGTGGTCTAGACAAGGTCTTAACCACTGTGCTCTGGTCCCTGCCTCATAAGGCCATTGGGAGAACTACATGGGATGATGTGTGCCAAATACTTAACACAGCCCTGACCTTTGGAAAATACTCAGTAAGTGTCAGCTCTAATTACAGACACGATCTCTGCCCTTGAGAAGTTTATGGTCAAATGAGGGAGCAAAAAGTCTAGTAAATATATTAGTAAGTTGGAGAAAACAGTTTGAACACTAGAAGGATCTTCACTATAGTAGGATCTAAAACTATAGTTTTAACTGCTTCTCTCATTTGTGTCTCTTTCTATAAAGTCCCTGCCACTTAATAACAGAGATGGTGATACTCTTCAGAAAGGAAAATATTAAAAAAAGAGGCTGATAAACTCAGTGACAAGAACAAGGATGCAGACACAGAGAATGGACTGGAGAACTCGAGGTTTGGGAGGGGGCAGGGGGTGAAGGGGAAACTGAGAAGAAGCGAGAGAGTAGCACAGGCATATATATAGTACCAACTGTAAAATAGATAGTCAGTGGGAAGTTGTTGTATAACAAAGGGAGTCCAACTCGAGGATGGAAGATGCCTTAGAGGACTGGGGCAGGGAGGGTGGGGGGGAATCGAGGGGGGGGCGTCAAGGAAGGGAGGGAATATGGGGATATGTGTATAAAAACAGTTGATTGAACCTGGTGTACCCCCCAAAAAAATAAAATAAAATAATAATTAAAAAAAAAAAAAAAAAAAAAAAAAAAAAACAGATGATTGAACTTGGTGTACCCACCAAAAAATAATAAATAAATAAATTAAAAAAAAAAAGAGGGGCAGAACTTATGGAAAGAAATATTGATAAAATTCAGTTTTAGACATGTTGACCTTGTCTTCTAGAAGGGCTTCTGGAATATCCAATTAGAGATGAAAAAGAGGCTGGACAAATGGCTACATAAGTCACTGTGTTGCTTCAGAATCATCCTTGACTCTCCCCTTCCCTCATTTCCACATCGAAGCCCGTGGCCAGGACTTGTTGGTTCCACTTTCAAAATTTATCTGTTAATCTGCCTTCTTTTCTCCTCTGCTGCCACCCTGATCCAAACCACCACCATCTCTCTGTGTCTCACTTTCTTCATCTGTAAAATGTAATTACTGATAGTACGTATCTTATGGGGTTGTTATGAATCTTAAATAAGAGAATTTGTGTAAGGCACTTGGAATGCTGTCTAGCACATTGAAGAAGGACAGATCAAAAAGTAGAGAGAGGAATCCACAGGATGAAAGTTCCAAGAAGAAAAGTAATTACCAGAGGTTAAAAGATTGGAAACTTCTAATATGTGATGTCTTGTTTCTTTAGGACACAAGAGAAAGAAATTTGAGCAAGATTGTTAGAATGTGTTAATCAGAATTAATGTATTATTCTAAGTAATGTATACAACAACCAATGTATACAACTAATTAGAATAATGTATACAACTATACAATAATGTATACAATTAGAATAACGTATATAGTAAGGTTGAGTCAGTTAGGTCTCTTGGTTAGAAGGAGTATGACTCAGCTAGACTCTGGTTGACTCAAAACTTTTGTGTCAGGCAACCTCACAGGCTGCTGACTAGTCTGTGAATTGGCTTCCTTTGGGTCAGTTGCCCACCCCTGCTCAATTCATGGAGGCCAGAGAGGGGTGTGACCAAACCTCCATGGCTGGGGGCTGCCCTCTCAGCAGGGACTCAAGAAGGGCACTTTCCCCTGGGAGTGGTTCTGGGTTCTGGGTGTGGTAGGCACCACAAATGACACTAATAGCTGAAAGGTATACTTATGTAGAGGAAAAGTAGGGGATTTGAAGCTTGGTTTTTGCGTCCCAGCAATTCAGTTCCACTTTTTTAAAAAAATAAATTTATTTATTTATTTGTTGACTGAGTTGGGTCTTTGTTGCTGCACACGGGCTTTCTCTAGTTGCAGCTAGCGGGGGCTACTCTTCGTTGCAGTGCGCGGGCTTCTCATTGCAGTTGCTTCTCTTGTTGTGGAGCGCAGGCTCTAGGCATGCGGGCTTCAGTAGTTGTGGCTTTTGGGCTTTAGAGTGCAGGCTCAGTAACTGTGGCACATGGGCTTAGTTGCTCCGTGGCATGTGGGATTTTCCTGGACCAGGGCTTGAACCTGTGTCCCCTGCATTAGCAGGCAGATTCTTAACCACTGCACCACCAGGGAAGTCCTAATTCAGTTCCACTTTGAACCAGCTCTGTGCTTTGAGCAAGTTAGTAAATTTCTCTAATGCCTAACTTCTCCTTCATCAAGTGGATATGCTCATAGTTTCATAGATGCTTGCTTTGGAAAACTCTGTGTGAACTGTCACCACCTTGAAGCATCCAGGTCCAAATAACCTTTTGCTTAGGAGGAGAGATGGTTTTAACTGAGCAGTTATTTACTGAAAATTTTAAGCTACTACTTAAAGTGGCACTACTCTGTTGGAATAGAACAAGGATAAAATTCCCACAAAAGATTTTCTCATCTTTCAGAGGTATGGGGAGAAGACATTCTTTAATGCTAAAGAGAGGTAATAGAGTAACACCAGCAAGGGCAGTCTCCACATGCACAAGTGACTGCTATGAATTTCTCTCCTAAGAAGTAGGATGAAATGGGGTAGAAGAGCTAGGGAAGGCTCCTCTTCAAAGAAGCAGAATATTATACTAAGGAACTCTGACAAGAAAGTGGAAAGGGAATGAATACAGTGAGGGAAAGTCCAGCAGAAGAAAAGGTTGACCTAAGATTTCGAAGCGGTTCTCACTGAATGGGAATGGGAATGATTCCCAGGCTGGCACCCTGACTGGGCCTTTTGGGGTGGAGAAAGAGCAGTTGGGGAGCCATAGTGTGGTGTGAGGACTCTAGGGCAGGTAAGAGAGAACAGTTAAGTGCTGATTTACATCACGTCATTGCACAGTCATTGCCACCTGGAAAGGACATTCTGGAATTCAAAGTGAAAATGCCCCCAACTAATAGCCAGTGTTTTTGCAGTGGCTGCCAGCTGCCGTGTAGTGCTTATGTTTGTATGTTTTCTTCTCTTTTAACCTAGAAGAAAACGGCCCACTGTTCTCAAGTTACCATGCATAGCTGGAGTAATGAGTTCAATAGTTTGAAATATTTAAAAATAAATATAACAAAATAGGATTCTGGTCTTACACAATAGAATTTATTTTAAAATGTTCAGTGTTTGAGGGAATCCCCTGGTGGTGCAGTGGTTAAGAATCTGCCTGCCAGTATAGGGGACAGGGTTTGAGCTCTGGTCCAGGAAGATCCCACATGCTGCAAGCAGCTAAGCCCGTGTGGCACAAGTACTGAGCCCATGTGCCACAACTACTGAAGCCCGCTCACCTGGAGCCTGTGCTCGGCAACAAGAGAAGCCACCACAAAGAAGAATAGCCCCCTATCACCACAACTAGAGAAAACCCGCTCACAACAATGAAGACCCAACACAGGCAAAAAATAAATAAATAAATAAAAAAAAGAAGATATTTAGAACTTGATATAATCTGTAGAAGGGCTTGAAAACCGGGCTTGTAGGTGATAGAACCAGGCACCACATCTTAGAAGTATCCCAGTAAGATATCACTGTCTCTGCTGATAGGTTCAGACATCACAGCTTGCCTTACCTTCAGCCCGATGCTAGCATTGGAGGTGGCCTGGAATCACTGTGCTTTGGAAAATGAATGCAGATTCTATGCCTGCTATTATTACTCTTGTCAGAATGAACTCTCAGTTTCCTCCTTCTTCGGTCCCAGTTCAAAATCTGAGGTGGGTGCATCCAATCAGAGGAGTCTAGACCTGTGCCAGCAGCAAGGAGAGCTGGGCAAGCCAGTACCTGGGGTGCTGAGCTTCTGTAATGGGAGGTGGGCTCTGTCTCGTGAGATTTCTCACACATAGGAAAGAGGATTAGATGCTGCGGAGCCAAAAACACTAAAAGTGTATACAAGGTTTATCTTCTAAGAATGCTTGGTTTTGGTCAACAGACTCTTGATTTAGTTAATGTAAGATATTGCAACATACCACGCCCAGTCTTCTAGACATTTTCTTTCGGCTCCCAGTTCTTGGCAATTCCTGAGAAATCCCAGTGAAAGTGAAGGCAATACTGATTTCCAAAGCAATTTTTTCCCTTGTGGTATATTATGTAAACACCTGCTTAGTTCACAATTTTGAACATTTACCAGTATTAAAAAATCAAGATGTGTTTTTTTTGTTGCACAAAGATAATTGTTAATATATTGAACAATCACCCTTAAAAATAATGAATAGGTTAAAAGAAAAGCTTATATATTAATAAGATACTTTCCTACTTAGGACATGCTGTGTTTAGGTAGCATTATGTGGTGAAAATCATCATCATCACCATCATTAGGGAAGGAGTATCACAGTAAATATTTTATATGTTCTTAGATTATTTTTGGATTTCCGCCCAGACCTCTGACAGTGTATACATATAGAAAGAAGCTTCAGTCTCTTTTTGTTGCCAGTGGAATATTTTGTGGTCCAACATCCAGACTGCAAATAACAAGCTCTCTTATCAAAGGTATCTAATAGTCATTTCACAATCGATTAGCAATGCCAGTCGTGACGCAGATGCCTGCCACATGTAAATATTTCTAATATCCATGGTCCCTGCACATCTTCCCCCAGCTCCTAGTGTAGCTAATTTAGAAGTTACAAAATTTATAAGCCAGATGGGAATTAGACTGTCCTCAGAAGCCTGGGAGATCTTGTCCATATGCTTTTGGTTGTTCCATAGTGAGACCATGTTTTCCCAGAGTGATGTTGAAGGGATGAGTGGCCTGTTGCTGGTGCTTACTCAGTCTTTGCCTTTCCTGTGAGTCATTATTGTTTTCTAGCTAGATGCTGTGGCCAGCCTCTCTTTCAATGCACCATTTTCATTCATTTGGAAACTAAATAGCTGTGCTTTGCATCACGTCCTTAATGTCAGCAAAGCCAGCTCTGCTGGATTCAAATGCAGAGATGCATTAGCAGCTAGTGCAAAGGGCTGCAGGCCGCCTCTCTGAGCCAAGCAGCCATGCTGAGCATGTTGAAGGCCCTGTTCAGAAGGGGCAGGGCTGGCTGCCTAGGATTAGTAGCACCTCAAAGCTGGCCATGACAAGAAAACTGCCTTTATTTTGTGACTGGCAGGTACAGAATACGGCATGTAGGGAAGATGTGGGCTGGTAGAACTTGCTGTAAAGTGGTCACGTGATATTTATCCCTAAGCCCCCTATGGGATGGACATCTTGTAAGGGGTAAATTAGTTAATACATATAAAGTGTTTAGAACAATGTGTAGTTAAAGTTTTTACAAATGTTATTTCATTTAATCTTTATAATAATTCTATTCAGATGAGAAAACTAGATTCAGAGATGTTAAGTAACTTATCCAAAGTCACACAGCTAGCGGGACTTTCCTGGTGGCTCAGTGGTTAAGAATCTGCCTGCCAATGCAGAGGACATGGATTCGATCCATGGTCTGGGAAGATCCTACATGCCATGGAGCAGCTAAGCCCATGCACCACAACTACTGAGCCTGCGCTCTAGAGCCTGTGAGCCACAGCTACTGAGCCCATGTGCCAGACTACTGAAGTCTGTGCACCTGGAGCCTGTGCTCCGCAACAAGAGAAGCCACCACAATGAGAAGCCCACACATCACAACAAAGAGTAGCCCCTGCTCTCCGCAACTAAAGAAAGCACGTGCACAGCAATGAAGACCTAACGCAGCTAGTAAATAAATTAAAAACAAAACAAACAAACAAAACAAAGTCACACAGCTAGTTAATGATTTGGAGCCAGAATTCAAATCCAGTTCTGCCTGACATCGAGAACCCTTAACCTTTACCATTTAACTCAAATGCAACATCTAGAATTAAATTCTGTTGGTAATAGGAGGTGGAAAGTGCTATACTTCACATGAAAAGGAAAAAGTGTGAATTAAAGAGAATTGCCCCAGTAAGCTGCTCAGACAAAGGAAGGGACACTTGCTAAACAGACTGGAAGTTCCAGAATGGAGTCCCTTGAGCTACAGCCAGAAGCTGTTTTAATCTCTGATGAGGGATTTTGTTGACTTTTATGTTCTTCAGTGTATTTACACTTCCCCCAAATTGCTTCACTATATAAATAAACTCACAGGTGTGGGAAAACTGAGTGTGTGATAATTGAGTCAGGAAACAAAGAATTAAAAAGTCAAGCTATGCTAACCTTTGTGGTAGTGGTAATAATCATAGTACCCCGATAAATGTTTACTTAATGAAAGAATTTAGAGATTGTCTCAGAATGTTTTGCATGTAGAGCACAGGTAACAGGCAAAAAGAATTAAGATCTTTCTGACCATAGTAAAATAATTTATACATGTATAATTTTAACAGGTGTTTTGAAAAAACCTGGATCCCTTCAAGAAGAGACATGTGGTTGTTTAAAACAGGAAGACTTACTGCAGTGAATTCTAGGAGGCCTTGGAGGCTGCAGATGATACTGGCTCAGGTATCTCATGTTTTTCACAACATATTTGCTTTTAACTCTATCACCATCCAAAGGCTGAATATCCTTTAGGGAGTAATGTTGCAAGGAAGCTAGGGTTGCCCAAGACCCTAAGGTGCTGCTCTCCAGAGAGCCCTAGAACCTGGCATTAATAGTCAGAGAAGAGTGCCCCTGGGCAGCTGGTTGGTCGACTATTAACTTAGTGGGTAAAGAATATACCTCCCAAAGACCCTGCACTCTAAATTTCAGCCAGATTTCATTTCTCTGACTCCAAAATTTGCATAGTTGCTTCTCCTTAAGTTTTTCCATGGCATTTTGTATGTTATCCCACTGTGACTCCCACAGGACTTTATTGTGTAAGCTGGTTTACTTGTCTGTCTCTTTTCTAGAGGCTTGGGACTGCCTCATGCTCACTAAGTTCCACTGCCCAGCACATTGCTTGGCACATGGTAGGCACTAGATAGATAACTGTTGAGTGACTGATGTTAAGCCATGAAGGAGCAGGACATTTTAAAGAGGGCATGGGAGAAGGATGCTCTCTAATTGCAATTAGGACAGTAGGAGTTATTTTAAAATCTTTCATTTGAATTGCATTAAATTGCAAATAATAATGTATATTTTATGCACTTTTAGGTCCAGTTGAAAACTCACTTACTGTGCATTTGCTGTATGCCGGACCCTATGATGGATAAGACATTCTTGCTCTTAAGAAGCTGTCAGTCTAGTTGGGTAGAGTAAAACTGAAATGAGTAACTTTAACCTAATGTGACATGATCAATGGTAAAAGTGCTTACTATGTGTCAGAACCTAAGTACTTTTCATTTTTTATATTATTTAATTCTATGAGCTAGATACTATTATTGTTCCCTTTTGCAGATCAGGAAAATGAGACCCAGTAAGGTTAAATAAGTTGTCCAAGATCATGTAGTTGCTAAGTGGTGGAGCCAGGAGATGAACTCAGATTAATTTGAATTCAGACACTAAGCTAGAACCCATTGCACTGTAACTCTCCAGCACAAAAGAGGGAGGGCTTACTTTGGTAAAGGAGAAGAGAAAGGGAGGATGGAGGCCAGCAGGCATCAGGGAGGAGGTGTTTCTTAAGCAATGTTCTGAATGATAGATAGCAATATGTCAGATGGACAAGTTGGCAAAGGAAGGGTGAGAGGGAACATTTGTGAAGATGTGGAGAATTGAAAGACATCGTGTGTTCAGGGAACTGGGGTAGTTCAGTGCTGATTAAGCTTAGTGTGCAAGGAACAGAGGGGGTGGAAGAGTTAGACAAAGATCATACCATGGGAATTAGAATATCCTCAAAAGTAAGTAGCCTCTGGCAGAATTTGCACCTATGTTAAATGGCATCTTCCTCAAAGACCCTTATGAACTTGGCGTCAGGGGCTGCACATGGGTAGAATGGAAATCTGCATTACTCTGCTGTGCAGATCCTTGATGCACGTGTGCCTGGTAGTGTCTGCAGAGTCCTGTGGATCAGAGAGACCAATATGGGGGCTGAGAGAGGTGCAAAGAGCCTGGAATTTTTGACAAAAATAACTTTGCATGAGTTGATTCCAAGGTTAGACTGTAAATGCCATGACTGTTTCTGTCTTAATCACAATCTCCAAGACTTGGCACATAGTGGGCTATCCCTCCATCTCAATATGTATGTTTTGTTGAATGAATGAATGAAAGAAAAGACTGAGAATTTACCACTAAAAAAGGTTAAAGCCTAAAGAAAATAAAGGAAAAGCAAGAATAAATGGAGAAGGTGGCTTGTAAACTCAGGAGATAGCAAATTAGGGCTGGAGTGGCTGTATTACCTGATAATGGCTAGCAGAGATTTACTGTGAACTGGGCTCAGAGGACCCAGAGAAGTCAGCTACTAGGCTGAAATTTTGACTTCCCTTAGTAGAAAGGAGGAACCACACACAGTATCTCTCAGATTTGCTGAGACTTTCCTAGTCCTATTATTTTTTCTTTTTATCTTAAGAAATGTTACACATAAAACTTTCTGTTAGGGATGGTCATTAATGATCCCAATGATATTTTTATGGGAAATCAAATAGGGGATTTAATATGACTGTTTTTTGCAGGTTTTGTTGATAAACATTTCACCTGACAGTTTGATTTGATCCAATGCAGTAACATAGTACCTAGAAGAACAGAGGGACTACCTATCATGAAAGATAATTTCTAAATTATACCACTCTCAGAGAGCCTCTTGACAGAAGCTGAGTAGGAGGTAGATAATGCTGAGGTTGTCTTCTCTGTCCAGTGCCTGATACTCCAGTGGTCTCTGTGGCTGGTTGAGATTGATATGTGCTTTGAAAATAAAAACAATAGAAGTCATATTGTCATCCCATTATTAATATATAAGCTCTTTCAGTACACTCTTGGATAATCATTTCCACCTCTACATGGAAATGGACCAGAGAATCAAAAGCATCTGAGACATGCAGGGTAGGGGAGGAAATGTCTCCTTCCCCATCCAACTTTTCAGAATTAAAAAAAAATTAAAAATTTAATAGAACCATCAAAAGCATATATAATCAGCTATGTACATTGTAAAACAGATCTCAGGGTTCTATTTATTCTCTGATACCACACAAAAAATATATCTTCTTTGCCTTCATTAAGATAGAAAACAACAACAGCAAACTTAGAACACCTTGTAAAACTCAACTAATAATAACAATACTATGGGACTTCCCTGGTGGTGCAGTGGTTAAGAATCCGCCTGCCAATGCAGGGGACATGGGTTCCAGCCCTGGTCCGGGAAGATTCCACATGTTGCGGAGCAACTAAGCCAGTGCGCCACAACTACTGAGCCTGTGTGCCACAACTACTGAAGCCAGTGTGCCTAGAGCCCATGTGCCACAAAAAGAGAAGCCACCACAATGAGGAGCCTCCGCACTGCAAGGAAGAGTAGCCCCCCTGCTCGCCACAGCTAGATAAAGCCCTTGTGCAGCAACAAAGACTCAGTGTAGCCAGTAAATAAATAAATAAGTTTATATTAAAAAAAAACAATACTATAGTGTCATCTTTTCCTGGCTGATGTCTTGTCTGCCTGCCAGCACAATATTTCCTCATAGCATCACCTACAGACTTACATCACCAGATACAAATTTTCCTTCTCTCTGAACTTGTACTATATTGGTTGATTAATATTTTTTTCTCAGTAATATATATTTGAAAATGTTATCAAAGAAAAAATTTTAATTTTTTCACCTGGCAAAACCATCAGCTGCTATTGTTTTTAATTTCTTTCAATTTCCTTCCCTTCTTTCCCATTACAGCTTCTTTTATTTCAGAATTCCTGGAGAATGTGCAGGAATCACCAGGCTCCCAACAGAAATTCTCACAAAATATTATTCAAACTAGACAGAACATGCTTCTTTTTCTTCTCTTTCACCATAAAAAAGTCAGTGATATTACCCAACTCTGGGAGAGATATACATCTAAAAGTAACGTTATATTTTTCCTAAGAATGTATTTTGGATCTACTCTAACATTCATTAATTCATTAGTTCCTTCACTCAACAATAATTATGGGTCAGATACTATGCAAGGAATGAGGGATTCAAAGATAATCAGTGAGAAGACAAATATTAAAAACAAACGATTACAGTGATATATAATGAGGGTAGTAAAAAGCATTGTAGGACCTACCATAATGGTATGATAAGCTCTGCTCAGAGGAGGTAAGGAACGTTTTCTGACTATATGTTTAAAGGCTGAGTTAGAATTTACTTGGTAAATAATCCAAACAAAAGCATTCTAGAAAGAAGGGATATCGGAGGCAGGAAATCATGGTACATTGGGGGAAATGCAAATATAACGGTTAAGGTGAGAAGTGGTTACAGAGAGACTGTGAGTAAGGAGGCTGGAAAGGGTGATTGGGGCAACATCACGAAGGACTTTGCCCACCATGTTTGCCGTGGGGAGTTTCGACTTTCTCTTGAAGTCAGGCCACAGGGAGCCACTGAAGAATTTTAAGCAGGGAGAAAACATTATCTTTAATTTTAGAGAGATGAATCTGGCTTCAGTTTAGAAGATAGATCACAAAGAGATTAAGACTAAAAACTTTCCAATTTCCCTTGGCATAGGTGCTAAAAGACTGGTGTGGGAGAATTAGATGTATCTCTTACCCAAGTTCTAGGTGGAGAATGATAGGAGGTAACTATCAGGGTTCTGTCTGAGAGAGATACTGGGGTTGAGTTGGAGTAGAATTGTCCAAAGGAAACCATTAAGGCTGGGATCAGAGACCCAGAAGAGACAAGAGCAGAGGGTAGCAGATTGGAATACACTGAGCGTGAGGTGGCCTGAGTAAATTCCAAGGATGGAAGCCGGTACCTACCCTGGGACTGTTAGGTGGTGGGGCTTTTATATTTTCACATGTCTGTATGGGCAGAATGGGTTCACTGAAAGTAGCCAGGATGAGACAGACCAGAAGCAAGGACCCTTGTTAGAATGGTTGTCCAGTCAAGAAACATTGAAGAATGAGTGGCAGAGCTGATAAAGAGGAAGAAATGGATTTTAGAGCTTTTCTGTTGCTTTCTTGAGATATTTCATAAGATAAATTAACAGCAAAATATATCTCTAGGTCACAAATCAAATTAGTTTATGGTAAGTGATTATTTTATGTTAAACTTTGGAGTTAATTTTAGAGACTATCAAAGACAATGCATTTTAGCTTACACATAATTAACACCAAGCCTGTCTTTCTGGCAATAGACTCAAGGACCAATTGATTATGAATCCATTCCCTGTTCATAATAAAACCTTATTAGTAGCATGTAGGAGGATACCTGCCTTCTTATTATATATGAAAGGGGACATCATCCAGCCCATCTAAAGTATAATTTCAAGCTACAAATGTATAAATTAAAAAGAAGTGGGGGGGGCTTCCTAGGTGGCGCAGTGGTTAAGAATCCGCCTGACAATGCAGAGGTCACGGGTTCGATCCCAGCTCCAGGAAGATCCCACATGCCACGGAGCAACTAAGCCCGTGTGCCAAAAAAAAAAAGAAGTGGGGGGATGTTCTAGGTGGTGCAGTGGTTAAGAATCCGCCTGCCAATGCAGGGGACACGGGTTCGATCTCTGCTCCACGAAGATCCCACATGTCGCGAAGCAACTAAACCCATGCGCCACAACTACTGAGCCTGTGTACTAGAGCCCCTGAGCAACAACTATTGAGCCTGTGTGACTCAACAAGAGAAGCAACTGCAATGAGGAGCCCATGCAACACAGTGAAGAGTAGCTCCTGCTCGTGGCAACTAGAGAAAACCTGTATGCAGCAAAGAAGACCCAATGCAGCCAATAAATAAATAAATAAATTTGTTAAAAAAGAAAAAGAAAGAAGTGGGGTCAGAACAGATTCCACTGGAGGTTATCATTTGACTTCTCAGGAGACCACTTGTACCTACCCTCATTTTGTGTGAACATAAATAACCAGAGCCTATATCAAGCTCATGCAGCTTGGTCCAGAGGCAAGCTGCCCAAAGGAAAGGGCAAAGACAGGACACAGAGTTGTAAGCAGTAGTATTGGAGGTGCGTCCTCTTCTCTACAACACAACTCTTTCATCCTGTCCTTCTCCTAGTCCCCAGTGACCTCACCTTTTTGCCCTCTAACCTTTTCCAGCCAATGGGGCTCTGCCCTCCTTTCTAAAGGTGGCCACCCTAACTACCCACAAACCCCTTGGAAAGGTTGCTGCCCTAAATCCTAACATCCTCCTTTCCAGACTACCTAACTTTAATCCTTACCTTCCTGCCCTGGCCTAAGGGTGGCTGCACTAAATCTCTACCCACCCCTTCTTAAGGGGCGTCTTCAGGGAGAACAGAAGGAAAACAATGCAAACTTATTCTCAAGCAGACCTTCACTTCACAGTCTTAAATTTTTCTTTTCTGATTTCTCTATGAGATGAGAATGTTACATAGTCAGTAGTGGAGTAGGCACTAAATGGCTCTGTGACAAAGCAGACTCACCCTAAACTTCAATTTAAGAGGTGTATTCAAATGAATTGCAAAACCAGTGACCGGGTTCAGTTTGAGAAGAGCTTAGAGTATATGAAACTTGAAGAACCTGAGACATACAAGGTCCCTTTAGAATTATAAAGGTGGAAGAAATAGGCCTTTCAGACATAATTTTTTTTTTTATTTTATAAATTTACTTTATTTCTTGGCTGTATTGGGTCTTCGTTGCTGTACATGGGCTTTCTCTAGTTGTAGCGAGTGGGTGCTGCTCTTCATTGTGCTGTGTGGGCTCCTCATTGCCGTGGTTTCTCTTGTTGTGGAGCACAGGCTCTAGGCACATGGGCTTCAGTAGTTGCGGCACATAGGCTCAATAGTTGTGGCTCACGGGCTTAGCTGTTCCACAGCATGTGGGATCTTCCTGGAGCAGGGATCGAACCCGAGTCCCCTGCATTGGCAGGCAGATTCTTAAGCACTGTGCTACCTAGGAAGCCCTTTCAGACATTAATTTTTATCTGTGCTTCCAGTATCTTTTTTTAAAGAGGTACGGTGGAAAACTGCCAATAAATACATCTTTATAATTGGTTAATCAAACTAAGCATAGGGCTTCCTATCTTGATATTTTACATTTTTTAATGAAATATTTTCAAAAATTTTAAATATAATTTATTTCTTGAGTGGTTACATGTTCGCTTGGCTCTTCCCAGTTGCAAAGAAAAGATGTATTCCAGTGACCCTGGGATTATTTAAGGAGCCAGCAGCAGCTCTGCTGTAGTGTTTGGTTCACTGGTTGGTTAATTCCCTTGCCCCAATTGCCCCCATCTTGGGTGTTTTTCACCTTTAGCTTCCTCAATGAGAGGACTTGGGGCAAGTGACTAGGATGGTTGATCATGGTGCTTCCAGGCCAGTTCAGCACATCGCTTGCCCTTTTACCTAGCTAACCAAGCCAGGTTCATTCTTGCTGCCTAACAGTCCTTAGCAAACACCTGTAGCAGGGTAATGGGGTTAGTCTATCAGGAAGATGTAGGTAGGGTAATTGGAAATGGGATCTAGAAGTTCTTCTAATTAAAAAAAGACTCCTATAGAAATAGGAATGTCCTTCCTATTTCAGTTTAATAAACTCCTGTTTTTAATAGTGTGATGATGTGTACAAATAGGTTTGGGAACCACTACTATATTAAGGTAAGGGCTGAGAAGAGGCATTTTTTCGTTTATACCATTCATTTGTCTACTTTATTTAAGGATTTTTTTGCTACCTTTTTCACAGCTAAATAGCTTTATTTTTAGATAAAATTTAAATTAGTCATTTTATATAAAATTTAAACATATTATATAAAATATGTTTGTCAATAAAAGTATGAGAGACAGAGTATACAAACAGACAATGGCCAGACCGTATATGCAAATAGAACTCTGACTCACAACCTGCAGCAACCTGCCCAGGAAACCAACCCCGCTGTTTACAATAATGAGCTCAGGAAGCCAGCCCAATGTAAATCAGTCTTGCAGGAGATAAACTTGCTATCTCTAGAGATAATCCAGGAAGCTAAACAATAACTTCTGTAACAATCACTCCAAAATGACCAGAACTAGATTAATAAGTAACAGCTTCCCTGATTTCTGTCCCTACTTTCAACTGAGGACCAACCTGAGAGAGCCAAATGTGCACCCCTAACCCATCACAAAGGACACTCCACTCCTAGTTAGCCCAGCCACAGCTGCCCTCTGCCCACAGCTTCCAGGCAGGGCATACCTGAAACCTCTCTTTCACCATGATAACGTTTCCCACTCCTCTGCCTGCCTTTGAGTCTCTCTGAGCCAAACACAAGTGATGTAGTTCACTCCTTTGCTATAGCAAGCTCTGATTAAATAGGCTTTGCTTTCCTCATTTGGTTGGTCTTTGTTTATTTCCAAAGATATAATATATAAATAAATTCATATAATATGAGTAGCACATGCTCTTCTTAAAGAATTCAAGCAACATATAAAAACGAAAAAAGAAAGTCAAGTTCATCTAAAATTCTGCTACTGTGAGATAACCATCATTAACTTTTGGTGATCATTGTTTTTGTGCATCTTTTTAGGAGTATATATAAAAATATAAATATATCCATGAACAGCATCATATCATATATTCTGTTTTTATCATTGACATGTATCATCCTACCCTGTCTAGATTAGTTATATTACTTATAGCAAGTTGAAGGGGTTTATATTTTGAAGGTTCTGTTGTATATGACTTCCTCTTAGGAGAGTTGTTTTAAGTTTCAAGACTCCCCCTTGTTAAAATAAGCTTGAGGATAGCATGTCGGTGGTCCCTCTCTGCAAGAAACCTGGCACCTCCTGCTGTGTAGTGATCCGCAGGTCCAGCTCCTATCCATTAATTCGTACAGCAGAGACCATGGATGCTAGAAGGACATTACAGAAGGACATCACAGGGCACAGCGTGAGAAGCAAACATCATTGCAAATGTGCTAGAATGTGCAGCTAGAAGGGAAATTTATTGTCCAAGGAAGGAATTGTGGCTGTTGGCTCTCCTGAATTGTCTGGGTTAAAGGTTTCAGCTGGGAGTTTGGGCATGTGGAGGATTGGTGGAGAGTGGCTATTAAAACTGGAAGAAACAGGACTTCCCTGGTGGCACAGTGGTTAGGAATCCGCATGCCAATGTGGGGGACATGCGTTCAGTCCCTGGCCTGGGAAGATCCTACATGCCTCAGAGCAACTAAGCCCGTGTGCCACAATTACTGAGCCTGCACTTTAGAGCCTGAGAGCCACAACTACTGAAGCCCATGTGGCACAACGACTAAAGCCCATGTGCCTAGAGTCAGTGCTCTACAACAAGAGAAGCCACCACAATGAGAAGCCCGCACACTGCAACGAAGCGTAGCCCCTGCTCTTCACAATTAGAGAAAGCCTGCATGCAGCATCGAAGACCCAACACAGCCAATTAATTAATTAATTAATTTAAAAAAAACTGGAAGAGATAGGGGGACCCCCAGGCAATGTTAAGATATCAGAAGCAATCCTGCAACTAGTTAAAAAAAGAGACAAACAGAAATATAACTATTATAAAAAGTAGTAAGAGAATTTAAAGTGACTAGAAAATTAGATAAAATATAGGCTTTTGAATATTGTTAAAAGTATTAAAAGGTAAAAATTAAATAGTAAGGAAGGTAAAATAGACTAAATATAATTAAAGAAAACCATCATATGCCAAGAAGATATTTCAAAAATAAATATAATAATGTAAAATATTAAAATAATGCAATTAAGCCAAGAGATTGAGAAATTGAAAAAGTTAAAATCCAATGAGTTAAAAATGAAAGTGAAAATGCTAAACAGATAAAAGTTCTAGGTCTAAGATCTCCACGTGGGGATTAAACCTTCAAGGCTTCCAGGATGAGGCCACTTACTTCCAAGGTAAGTCCCCAGATTGCTAATGGCCCAGAGCAGGGACCTGTGGCCTCTGCCTGCCCCCTTGCAACTGCTGGTTCCCTCCATGCCCATGTGTCCTCTTGGTTAAGTGCTCTCTGTGCTGTGGGACAGCTGGGTCCCTACCCTAGGCAATAGCTGTACACAGCCCAGCTTGGTGCACCAACAAGCAGCCTTGGATGCTGAACAATGTTGTCAAAGTTTCAGCTGGAGGACAGTCCCCCAAGATACCAAGAGAGTGCCTAATGCTTTAAAATGTTCTGGGTTTAAAATCTTTTAAAATAATTTTTTATTTATTTATTTTGGCTGTGTTGGGTCTTCGTTGCTGCACACAGGCTTTTTCTAGTTGCGGCGAGTGGGGGCTACTCTTTGTTGTGGTGTACGGGCTCTAGGTGCACAGGCCTCAGTAGCTGCAGCACACGGTCTCAGTAGTTGCGGCACTCGGGCCCTAGAGCATGTGGGTAGTTGTGGTATGTGGGCTCAGTAGTTATGGCACATGGACTTAGTTGCTCCTTGGCATGTGGGATCATCCCAGACCCAGGCTTAAAAACTTTTAATAGACAGATGTATTCGGGTTTGTACTTTACCTTGCTTGCATGGTGTACCATGAGGTAGTCTTATCCAGTTGGTAAGATCCAGTAGTGGCACTAGGTGTACTCTAAGCATGTTTTCCTGTAGTGGGACTGAAGGGTTGAAACAATCCTGGGAATTCCAGGTTCCCCACCTCTGGGGTGTGGGGGATGGCACAACATGGAAATCAGTTCGAAAGGCAGTTGAGGGCTGGAATTAAGTGTGGGGTGTGAGACAGATCCTACAATCCTACTCCTTAACCAGTGTTTCTCACTTGCTCAACTCTGGACACGTTTTTTACACTCCAGTATTTCACTCCTATGCAATGACCTAAATTTAAAACGTTTCTGGTAATGAAGAGATATTTACCCGATTTGAATCTCAGTAGAATCTAGGGAATTGATTTACTGTTTGCATTGCTTCATGGGAAAGTGCCAAATCATGTCACTTCACTTGTGCATGTTGTTGTACTCAGATGGCTTTACATATGCTGTGTATGTAAAAATATTTTCTGATCTTTTTTTTCTGGAACCACATCTATAGCCAAAATTTTAGTATTACGTGTATTGTCTTATGAGTTTTTTTCAGGGGATTATTTTAAAACGTATTCATGTAGAGATGATTCTTTTCTCCTCAAATTTGTAATACTGCCTATTCCATCTTCATGCTCAGTTGATGGTCTTGCTTCCTACTTCACTGAAAAATTGAGGAAAATGTGAGACAAATAATACAAACTGCCACCATCACATTTACCCATTTACATTCATCTATGCCCACAGACTCTGCCTTCCCCCCATGACTGCTGTTGAAACCTCTGTGTTGGGAGCTCCTCCACGAGGGTACCAGAGCCACCCTCCTCTTGCCCACTCAAGGACATTTCTCAGCAATTATCCCTTTTTCTCCTTGGAGCATCATTTCTTGTCTTTTCACTAGAGCATACCCATCAGCTTACAAAACCCCACAGGTATCACAGTGTTTCCCTGCTGCACTGGAGCCTGTTCTTAGCTCAGCAGCCAGAGTGATCCTGCTAAAACACATGTTATCCTCTGTCACATCATGTTATTCCTCTGTTAGAAATCATCTAATGGCTTCCTACCTCAGAGGAAAGGGAAAAATCTCTGAACGGCCAGCAAGACCCAACGTAATTCCCTCTGCCTCCAGCACATCTCATTCCTCCTCCTTATTTGCTCTGCTTCAGTCACATTAGGCTCCTTGCTGTTTCTTGAACAAGCCAAGAGTACTCCCAGCTTGGGGCCTTTACATTTGCTTTCTTCTGCCTGGAATGCTAGTCCCTGGACATCCTGCTCCCTTACCTCCTAGGGGACTTTGCTCCAGTATCACTTTCTCAGTGAGTTCTACCTTGACCACCTTATTTAAAACTGCATGCTCTATCTACACTCCCATCCCCTTTCCTGTTTCAGTACCTGCCCCCAAACCCCCAGGACTGATTACTTTCCAATATATCAGTATTTGTTATTTTCTGGTTTTCATTCACTGGTATGTAAAGTTCATAGAAGCAGGAATGTATATCCACCGTCCAGTAAAGGGCTTGGCACAGTCAGTTTTGTCATTTGAATGAATGAAGAGGCAAACTCCATGAGAGAAGAACCCTGTTGGCTTGTCCAGTGCTCTGCCCCCAGTGACTAGAAAACTGGCTCACAATAATTTTTCAATAACTATTTGTTGAATGAATGTGTAAATGAAACTAAAAACTGAGAAAAACTGTGCAGTACCATCTCATGGCTCTGAGCTACGCATCCATCCACACCCCTGAGCTGGTCATGCAAGCAAGTTCCTTGCTTTTACCTGCATTTAGCTAAGAAATGATCCAACATGAAACATGATCAATTGATGGTTTTCAGCCTTGGCTGATTCCTCAAATATTTCCAAGTGATTGGGTGAGCTTGGGGATGGGAGAGGGCAGTGAGGAAAGGTTGGGATTATAACTGCAAGACCAGCAATTCTGCCCTGTTTTTTTTTAAGCTCTTATTGGAGTATAATTGCTTTACACTGTTGTGCCAGTTTCTGCTGTACAACAAAGTGAATCAGCTGTATTTATGTATATATACCCATATCCCCTCCCTCCCTCGACTACTTCCCACCCTCCCTATCGCATCCCTCTAAGTCATCACCCATCATGGAGTTGATCTCCCTGTGTTATGCAGCAGCTTCCCACCAGCTATCTATTTTACATTTGGTAGTGTATATATGTCAGTGCTGCTCTCTCACTTCATCCCAGCTTCCCCTTTGCTCCCTGCCCCCTACCACTCGTGTCCTCAAGTCCATTCTCTGCATCTCCATCTTTATTCTTGCCCTGTCACTGGGTTCATCAGTCTGCCCTGACTTTTATCCATTGGGTTGAGTTTACTTACTCATTCAAGAAATATTCCTAAAATTTCATCTCTGTGCTGGATACTAGAGCTACAATTCATTCATTCATCCTTTCATTTAACAGTGCTAAACATTGCCCCCAGTCCTGCAGCTCCACATTGTCTTTGCACAGGAGTAAGTGTCCAGATGCAGGGAGTGGAGTCTTGCCCTCAGGGAAGGGTGAGGAAACTAACGACAACCCCCTCCTGGAGGGAGAAGGCAAATGGGAGGTGCTCATTCAACTCAAGATTGGGGTCTACTGGATACTTTGAACCCAAAGGAATAAGCAAAGCCCCAAACTCTCCTGGATTGTAAGCATTCCCTAAGTGGAAATGCTACTTGACTCTTCTTTGGTGATAAAAGAATCAGAGCTCATATTCACCTGGCAGCAGTTTTTGTTCCTTGTCCTTGGTTGCCAGTATCTTATTTGACCTCAAAAACTGGAGATTATTTGATAGTATCCCACTACTTTAAGGATCATGGTCTTTAGCATTTATTTTGTTTCTGGTGAAGAGATTTACATTTACAGCCAGAAATGAACAAGACTCTTCTCTTAAACACCCAGTAGCTAATCCCTCTCAGAGTGCTTGGTACTTAGATACCCAGGAGCTATTTGTTCCATTCATTGTGTGTTTTTCATACCAAGGAAAAAGTCTGTCTTTTTCTTCCTGAAGGCATCATCACTATCTTTTTCTTAATTAAAATTTTCCCTGTTTATTAGAAGCCTATACCAAAAAAATTGGCAAAAGTCAATCACAGCATAGGGATGTAGATTCTCTCTCTCCACTGTTGTGAATGAAGTGAGGGTTGGAGACATGGGTTATTCTTTTCAAAAGCCTGGTTGTAAAAAGAAGACAAAAGGGTGGAAGCCAGAGAAGCACACTGAGTTAGGGGTGGACTTTTTAAATAGGACGGAGTAACTTCACTGTGCCTGTATGGCCTGAGGGGGGTCAGCTGAGAGGAAAAGATTCAGAATATACAGAAAAGAAATAATTGCATAATGAACAAAGAAATTGATTAATGTGCTGAGGGGGTGGAGGGTGTTAGGGGAATGAGGGAGGAAGGAGGCTTGAGGAGAGTGCTGCAGGCTTAGAACAGCCCCTAAAGCCATAGATCAAGGGCTGACCGCAGGCCCAGGCGAGCATTGCTCAACTCCTGGCTGAGGCTTTCACAGCTCAGGAGCTTGAGGATAACAGTGTCACTTCCCAGGGACTGGGATTGTAAAGGCCTGCCATGACGCCTGGCTCACAGAGGCACAGAGGGGCAGTAGACGTTGTTATTATTATTGAATCCATGGATCATTTTGGGAGAAAATATAGATTAAAAAAAATTTATTCTAAAATAATTTCAGACTTTAAAAAGTTGCAAAATAGTACAAAAATTCCTGTTTACCTTTCACCCATATTTACCGCGATGTTCACATCCCACCACACGTGTTTTATTGTTTATTTTATAGTTCTCTCTGTAAGTGTGTCTATAACTTTCTCATATGTGTTAGAATAAGTTGAGATATATTGACTCTACCTCTAACTACTCCAATCTGTATTTCTTAAAAACAAGAACATGCTCTTATATAATAGAGCAGTTTTTAAAATCAGGAAATTAATATCAATCTAATACTATTATCTAACCTACAGACCTTATTCAAATTTACTTTGGTAAAAATTTAAAAAGTGATTATACCTGTCATCTTTCAATAGACTAGGAGAGATTCTTTTCTTAACTAAGATGGTATACTCTCTGTAAATCAGTGCAAAGATCATAAAGAAAAGCATGGTTTAAAAAAATAAATGAAGCTTTTAACAATTCTATATTCAATTAAGAAAAAAGGTGGGTTGATTTAAAATTGTTTGTAGTGATTACAGGAAAAGGCCCAGTCTATTCAAATAAGATTGCTAATGGAATTTTCGGTAATGGCCAAAAAAAAAGAAAAAAAGATGCCTGGGTCACTGTTTTTACAGTAATATGCCATTGAACTCAGGATTATTTTAGAAAATTACTAATGGAGGTGTAGAAATAGTGACTATCACATTTCTCAATGCTTCTTGTAAAACGTGGAATTTCTATTTCCAGAACACAAAAATGTCAAGGTATGTTCAAAAAGGGACATATTGTTTTGGGATCACCGTCACACTCGATAGGCAGGGTCCCAGGGTCCGGGAGAAGGCAAGAGGGCCTCTCTTGCCGACGCTCAAAAGGTTATAAAACACCTGAACAGAAAGTGAAAGACAACGCGATGACTGCGCAGCCAGGGCCCTGGCGGTCCCCCTCTTGTGCAGCTTCTCCTACACCCATAGAGTCCTGGCTAAAGCTGCTTGTCTGACTCAGTCCTCAGGGACTGTACACGTATTCTAGTTTTTTCTCTTTTCCATTTATGTAAGTTACAAAGGCAATACACACAAAATTATTACTCTGTGAAGTTTGTATTTTTGTAGGCCAAAATGATCAAATAGCAGTTGTAAGAAGTCCAATCTAATGAAAGAGGTATAATTTAATAAAAGATTCAAACAATTAAAACTACACAGAACAAAATGTTACAAGCTGTCTATCCTTACTTATCACACTTCCCTTCCCAGAAGTAATCTCTGCAACTCTTGGAAGCTTATCCTTCCAGTCTTTCTCTGAATATTTACAAGATATAGACATATATGTTTGAAATGTGTAAGTGGGCTCGTTCTATATGCATTGCTTTGCAAATTGCACTAGGTATGTGAGATTTTTGCATGTCAGAAAATCTGGTCTGCCTCATTCTAGTAATAGTAATACATACCATGTTTCAGGGTTTAACTACAATACTTGCTTATTAATTTCCTTTTTAATACGTAGCTATATTTTTCAGTGTTTTGGACAGTACCAAATGAAGATCCTAATGTATATTTATTGTACACATGTAAAAATTTTTTGTAAATTAAATTCATAGATATGAAATAGCTGAACCAGAGGTATATACATTTAAAATTTCACTAAGTACTGCCAAATTCCCTTCCAAAAACAGTTTATCTATTTATCTAGATACGAATTTATCTACTAGCAGTAACTATTTTCCCACATCCTTGCTTATACGAGGTATTGTAAATCTTTTAAATTCTTATTAATCTGATGGGAGAAATGTAATATTATCTTTTAAAAAAATATTATCTTAAAATGTATTTTCTTGATTCCTAGAGAGATCAGACAACTTTTCATAGGTTTTTATTGGCCATTTATATTTCTTCTGCCAATTAACTTTTTACAACCTTCGATTTTCATGTGGATTGAATATTAATTCTCTGTTTTATGTTCTATTATTTTCTACTGGTATTGTTTTTTAACTTTATGGCAAATCTCATCATTAAGAAGTTTTTAGTTTTATTTAATTAAATCCATCAATCTTTCCCATTTTGAATTCTGGAGTTTTATATTTTAAGAAAGCCTTTTCATAGTGAAAGAAAGAGAAGGACAAATATTGTATGCTAACTCACATATACGGAATCTAAAAATGGTACTGATGAACTCAGTGACAAGAACAAGGACGCAGATACAGAGAATGGACTGGAGAACTCGAGGTATGGGAGGGGGCGGGGGGTGAAGGGGAAACTGAGAAGAAGCGAGAGAGTAGCACAGACATATGTATACTACCAACTGTAAAATAGTCAGTGGGAAGTTGTTGTATAACAAAGGGAGTCCAACTCGAGGATGGAAGATGCCTTAGAGGACTGGGGCAGGGAGGGTGGGGGGGACTCGAGGGGGGGGCATCAAGGAAGGGAGGGAATATGGGGATATGTGTATAAAAACAGTTGATTGAACCTGGTGTACCCCCCCAAAAAAAAATAAATTAAAAAAAAAAAAAAAAAAAAGAAAGCCTTTTCAATTTTAAGATTTCAAAATTAATTTTTTTTGTTTTTCTCATTCTAATTTTTAAATCTGTTTTTCACCTTTAGCTCTCTATTACATTTGCCATTATTGTTTTGTGTATATATATAAGTTGAAGTAAAGGTCTGGTTTTGTTTAATTTTTTCCAAATAGATATTTATTCTAATACTATTTGTTCAAAGAGTATATTGTTTCCTAACTGATTATGATGCCACCTTTATGGAATATACTGAAGTCCTATTTACATATAAGTCTGTTTCTGGACTTTGTATTCTGTTTTATTTATCTGTATATTTCTACATCCATATCATATTAATTACTATAGTTTCAAAATATTTTCTTTTATAAATTTATTTATTTATTTATTTATTTATTTATTTATTTTATTGGCTGTGTTGGGTCTTCATTGCTGCACTTAGGCTTTCTCTAGTTGTGGCGAGCGGGGGCTACTCCTCGTTGTGGTTCGCGGGCTTCTCATTGAGGCGGCCTCTTGTTGCAGAGCACGGGCTGTAGGCGTGTGGGCTTCAGTAGTTGTGGCACATGGGCTCAATAGTTGTGGCTCACAGGCTCTAGAGCGCAGGCTCAATAGCTGTGGCGCACGGGCTTAGTTGCTCTGCAGCATGGGGGATATTCCTGGAGCAGGGATTGAACCTGTGTCCCCTGCATTGGCAGGCGGATTCTTACCCACTGAGCCACCTAGGAAGTCCTCAAAATATTTTAAAGGATATCTGGGAGAGCTCTTTCCTCTTATAATTCTGTTTTTTTTTTTTAACATCTTAGCTATTAACTCATATTTTCTTCATCATATGAAATTTAACATCAACTAAGGATTCATAATATTCTTGTTGAAGCTTTATCTAGTATTAAATTGAATTTATGGATTAATTGGGAAAGAGGTATTTTTACAATTTTGAGTTTTTCCATCCAGAAACTTTACAATTTTTGTATTTAGTTTGGTCTTTAAAAAAAATCCTTGTTTCCTATTATTGCTTTCTTCATTGTTTTCTTTTACTCTTCTTGACAGATTTACTCATAGCTATTTTGATTCTATTGCAGATGGAATAGTTTTTCATTGTGATTTGAAATTATTAAGGAATTGGAAATGAAATTGATTTTTGTATACTGATCTTATGTCTGATCATCTCTAACATTCCTATTAGTTCAATATTTTTTAAGTTGACTTTAAAAAATTTTTTAGATAGACAATCATTGGCAAATGGGAAATGTCTTTTCCATTATATTTACCTCATTTCTTTTTTAGTAATATTATTTGGCAAGCATTTCCAGGATAATATTGATTATCAGTGGTGTTAAGAATCCTTGTTTCATCTCTGAATTTAATGGGACTGTTTCTAATATTTCCCATTACTTAAGATGTTTGCTGGATGTTTCAGGAAGATTCTCTAACAAATCAAGGAAGTTTCCTTCTGTTTTTTTTCTAGTTTTCTAATTTATTTTTAGAAAGTCACATTAAAAAAATTGCTGTATGATGTACACACACTAACCCTTAGATGCACAAATCTTTTTAAGTATTCAGTTCATTGAGCTTTGACAATTCCATTTACCCGTTTAACCACCACCCAAAATAAGGTATGAGACTGTGACCTCAGAAGATTCCCTCATACCCCTTTCCAGCCAATTCCTCTCCTTCTCAGGGGCAACTGCTTTCCGAACTTGTCACCGTTGATTAGCTTTGCCTGTTCTTTGGCTTCATTTAAATGGAAACACTCCGAACGTATTCCGTTGTGTCTGGGTTATTTCACTCAATACAATGTCTGTGAGATTCACGCATGTTGTTGCTTGTGGTGGTGGTTGCTCCTTTTCATTTCTGAGTAATGGTCCACTGAATAAATATACTACAATTTGTTTACCCAATATCTTCTGTAGATAGTCACTTGAGATTGTTTCCAGTACAGCATTTGGCTACTGTAAACAGGGTTTCCGTTGGTATTCTTTTTTTTTTAAACTTTTTGTTTATTTTTTACAATAAACTGCATATATTTAGAGTGTACAATTTGGTATCCCAATCTCCCAATTTTTCCCCCCCCAATCCTCCCTGCTTTCCCCTTTGGTGTCCATATGTTTGTTCTCTACATCTGTGTCTCTATTTCTGCCTTGCAAATCGGTTGATTTGTACCATTTTTCTATAGTCCACATATATGTGTTAATATATGATATTTGTTTTTCTCTTTCTGACTCACTTCTCTCTGTATGACAGTCTCTAGGTCCATCCACGTCTCTACACACGTCATAGTTTCATTGCTTTTTACAGCTGAGTAATATTCCATTGTATGTATGTACCACATCTTCTTTCTCCATTCATCTGTTGATGGACATTTAGGTTGCTTCCATGTCCTGGCTATTGTAAATAGTGCTGCAATCCGTTTCTTTTAATATAAAGCTATTATTTTATGGAGATACAACGTTATTTTGTTTTACTTTTTTTTGAAGTTTGTATGGTTTTTAAAATTTACTAATATTTTATGGCCCATGTATCCTGAACTGTAATTAAATACATCTCAGGTGCCACATTAAAAAAAAAAATCAAAACATAAAACAGAAGCAATATTGTAACAGATTCAATAAAGACTTTAAAAATGGCCCACATTAAAAAAAATCTTAAAAAAAAAAAGTAGTGCTGCAATGAACATTGGAGTGCATGTGTCTTTTTGAATTATGGTGTTCTCTGGGTATATGCCCAGGAGTGGGATTGCTGGGTTATATGGTAGTTCTATTTTTAGTTTTGCAAGGAATCTCCATACTGTTTTCCATAGTGGCTGTATCAATTTATATTCCCACCAGCAATGCAAGAGCATTCCTTTTTCTCCACACCCTCTCCAGCATTTACTGTTTGTAGATTTTCTGATGATGCCCATTCTAACCGGTGTGAGGTGATACCTCATTGTAGTTTGGATTTGCATTTCTCTAATAATTAGTGATGTTGAGCAGCTTTTCATGAGCTTCTTGGCCATCCGTATGTCTTCTTTGGAGAAATGCCTATTTAGGTCTTCTGCCCATTTTTTTATTGGGTTGTTTATTTTTTTGATATTGAGCTGGATGAACTGTTTATATAGTTTGGAGATTAATCCTTTGTCTGTTGATTCATTTGCAAATATTTTTTCCCATTCTGAAGGTTGTCTTTTTGTCTTGCTTATAGTTTCCTTTGCTGTGCAGAGCAAAGGAGTTGAAGTTTCATTAGGTCCCACTTATTTTTGTTTTTATTTCCATTATTCTAGGGGGTGGATCAAAAAAGATCTTGCTGTGGTTTATGTCGAAGAGTGTTCTTCCTATGTTTTCCTCTAGGAGTTTTATAGTGTCTGGCCTTACATTAGGTCTTTAATCCATTTTGAGTTTATTTTTGTGTATGGTGTTAGGAAGTGTTCTAATTTAATTCTTTTACATGTAGCTATCCAGTTTTCCCAGCACCATGTATTGAAGAGGCTGCCTTTTCTCCATTGTATATCCTTGCCTCCTTTGTCATAGATTAGTTGACCATAGTTTAACTCTGGGCTTTCTATCCTGTTCCATTGATCTATATTTCTGTTTTTGTGCTGGTACCATACTGTCTTGATCACTGTGGCCTTGTAGTATAGCCTGAAGTTAGGAAGCGTGATTCCACCAACTCCGTCTTTCCTTTTCAAGATTGCTTTGGCTATTCGGGGTCTATTGCGTTTCCATACAAATCATAAAATTTCTTGTTCTAGTTCTGTGAAAAATGCCATTGGTAATTTGATCGGGATTGCATTGAATCTGTAAATTGCTTTGGGTAGTATAGCCATTTTCACAATGTTGATTCTTCCAATCCAAGAACATGGTATGTCCCTCCATCTGTTTGTGTCATCTTTCATTTCTTTCTTTAGTGTCTTATAGTTTTCTGAGTACAGGTCTTTTACCTCCTTGGTTAGGTTTATTCCTAGGTATTTTATTCTTTTTGTTGCAATGGTGAATGGGATTGTTTCCTTAATTTCTCTTTCTAATCTTTCATTGTTGGTGTATAGAAATGCAAGAGATTTCTGTGTGTTAATTTTGTATCCTGCAACTTAACCAAATTCATTGATTAGCTCGAGTAGTTTTCTGGTGGCATCTTTAGGATTTTCTATGTATAGTATCATGTCATCTGTGAACAGTGACAGTTTTACTTCTTCTTTTCCAATTTGGATTCCTTTTATTTCTTTTTTTCTCTGATTGCTGTGGCAAGGACTTCCAAAACTATGTTGAATAGTAGTGGCGAGAGTGGACATCCTTGTCTTGTTCCTGATCTTAGAGGGAATGCTTGCAGTTTTTCACCATTGAGAATGATGTTTGCTGTGGGTTTGTCATATATGGCCTTTATTATGTTGAGGTAGGTTCCCTCTATGCCCACCGTCTGGAAAGTTTTTATCATAAGTGGGTGTTGAATTTTGTCAAAAGCTTTTTCTGCATCTATTGAGATGATCATGTAGTTTTTATCCTTCAGTTTGTTAACGTGGTGTATCACATTGATTGATTTGCGTATATTGAAGAATCCTTGCATTCCAGGGATAAACCCCACTTGATCATGGTGTATGATCCTTTTAATGTGTTGTTGGATTCTCTTGGCTAGTATTTTGTTGAGGATTTTTGCATCTAAATTCATCAGTGATATTGGTCTGTAGTTTTCTTTTTTTGTAGTATCTTTGTCTGGTTTTGGTATCAGGGTGATGGTGGCTTCATAAAATGAGTTTGGGAGTGTTCCTTCCTCTGCAATGTTTTGGAAGAGTTTGAGAAGGATGGGTGTTAGTTCTTCTCTAAATGTTTGATAAAATTCACCTGTGAATCCATCTGGTCCTGGACTTTTGTTTGTTGGGAGATTTTTAATCACAGTTTCAATTTCATGACTTGTGATTGGTCTGTTCATATTTTCTATGTCTTCCTGATTCAGTCTTGGAAGGTTATACTTTTCTAAGAATCTGTCCATTTCATCCAGGTTGTCCATTTTATTGGCATAGAGTTGCTTGTAGTATTCTCTTATGGTGCTGTTTATTTCTGCAGTGTCCGTTGTAACTTCTCCTGTTTCCTTTCTAATTTAATTGATTTGAGTCCTCTCCCTCTTTTTCTTGATGAGTCTTGCTAGAGGTTTATCAATTTTATTTATCTTCTCAAAGAACCAGCTTTTAGTTTTATTGATTTTTACTACTGTTTTCTTTGTCTCTATTTCATTTATTTCTGCTCTGATCTTTATGATTTCTCTCTGTCTACTAACTTGGGGTTTTGTTTGCTCTTCTTTCTCTAGTTTCTTTAGGTGTAAGGTTAGATTGTTTATTTGGGATGTTTCTTGTTTCTTGAGGTAGGATTGTATCGCTATAAACTTCCCTCTTAGAACTGCCTTTGCTGCATCCCATAGCTTTTGGATCATTGTGTTTTCATTGTCATTTGTCTCTAAGTATTTTTTGATTTCCTCTTTGATTTCTTCAGTGATCTGTTGGTTATTTAGTAGCATATTGTTTAGCCTCCACGTGTTCGTGTTTTTTACAGTTTTTTTCCTATAATTGATTTCTAATCTCTTAGCATTGTGGTCAGAAAAGATGCTTGATACAATTTCAATTTTCTTGAATTTACCAAGGCTTGATTTATGACCCAAAATGTGATCTATCCTGGAGAATGTCCCATGTATACTTGAGAAGAATGTATAATCTGCTGTTTTTGGATGTAATGTCCTATAGATATCTGTTAAATCCAGCTGATTTACTGTGCCATTTAAAGCTTGTGTTTCCTTATTAATTTTCTGTGTGGATGATCTGTCCATTGGTGTAAGTGGGGTGTTAAAGTCCCCCACTATGATTGTGTTCCTGTCGATTTCTTCTTTCATAGTTGTTAGCATTTGCCTTATGTATTGAGGTGCTCCTGTATTGGGTGCATATATATTTATAATTGTTATCTATTCTTCTTGGATTGATCCCTCGATCTTTATGTAGTGTCCTTTCTTGTCTCTTGTAACATTTTTTATTTTAAAGTCTATTTTATCTGATATGAGTATCGCTACTCCAGCTTTCTTTTGATTTCCATTTGCATGGAATACCTTTTTCCGTCCCCTCACTTTCAGTCTGTATGTGTCCCTACATCTGAAATGGGTCTCTTTGAGACAGCATATATATAGGTCTTATTTTTGTATCCATTCAGCCAGTCTGTGTCTTCTGGTTGGTACATGTAGTCCATTTACATTCAAGGTTATTATTGATATGTATGTTCCTATTACCATTTTCTTAATTGTTTTGTTTTTGTTTTTGTAGGTCCTTTTCTTCTCTTATGTTTCCCACTTAGAGAAGTTCCTTTAGCATTTGTTGTAGGGCTGGTTTGGTGGTGCTGAATTCTCTTAGCTGTTGCTTGTCTGGAAAGCTTTTGATTTTTCCGTTGAATCTGAATGAGATCCTTGCTGGGTAGAGTATTCTTGGTTGTAGGTTCTTCTCAGTCATCACTTTAAATATACCGTGCCACTCCCTTCTGGCTTGCAGAGTTTCTGCTGAGAATTCAGCTGTTAACCTTATGGGAGTTGCCTTGTATGTTATTTGTCGTTTCTCCCTTGTTGCTTTTAATAACTTTTCTCTGTCTTTAATTTTTGTCAACTTGACTAATATATATCTTGGCATGTTTCTCCTTGGGTTTATCCTGCCTGGGACTCTCTGCGCTTCCTGCACTTGGGTAGCTGTTTCCTTTCCCATGTTCGGGAAGTTTTCAACTACAATCTCTTCCAGTATTTTCTCAGGTCCTTTCTCTCTCTCTTCTCCTTCTGGGACCCCTATAATGCAAATGTTGTTGCGTTTAACATTGTCCCAGAGGTCTCTTAGGCTGTCTTCAGTTCTTTGCATTCTTTTTTCTTTATTCTTTTCGGCATCAGTGATTATCACCATTCTATCTTCCAGGTCACTTATTCGTTCTTCTGCCTCAGTTAATCTGCTATTGGTTCCTTCTAGTGTATTTTTCATTTCAGTTATTGTTTTGTATATCTCTGTTTGTTTGTTCTTTAATTCTTCCAGGTCTTTGGTAAACTTTTCTTGCAACTTTTGATCTTTGCATCCAATCTTTTTTTAAAGTCCTGGATCATCTTCACCATCATTATTCTGAATTCTTTTTCCAGAAGAGTACCTATCTCCTCTTCATTTACTTGTTTTTCTGGTGTTTTATCTTGTCCCTTCATCTGGTACAAAGTCTTTTGCCTTTTCATTTTCTCTGTCTTTCTGTGGCTGTGATTTTCAGTTCCACAAGATGATACTGCTTGATTCTGCTGTCTTCCCTCTTGCAGAGGAAACTTTCTAGGAGGCTTGTGGGTGCTTCCTGATGGGAGGGACTGATGGTGGGTTGGGCTGGGTGGGCAGAGCTCAGTAAAATTTTAATCTGATTTGGTAGGCAGAGCTCAGTAAAACTTTAATCTGCTTGTCTGCCAATGGGTGGGGCTGTGTTCCCACCCTGTTGGTTGTTTGGCCCGAGGCGACTCAGCCCTGGAGCTTACAGGCTCTTTGGTGGAGTTAATGGTGGACTCTAGAAGGGCTCCCGCCAATGAGCACTTCTCAGAACCCCTGCTGCCAGTGCCCCTGTCTCCTCGGTGAGCCACAGCTGCCCCCCACCTCTGCAGGCAACCCTCCAACACCAGCAGGTATGTCTGGTTCAGTCTCCTATGGGGTCACTACTCCTTCCCCCTGGGTCCTGGTGAGCACACTTTTTTGTGTGCCCTCCAAGAGTGGAGTCTCCATTTCCCCCAATCCTGTGGAGGTCCTGCAATCAAATCCCACTGGCTTTCAAAGTTTGATTCTCTGGGGATTCCTCCTCCCATTGCTGTACTGCCGGGTTAGGAAGCCTGATGTGGGGCTCAGAACCCTCAGGACTTCTGCAGTATAACTGTTCTCCAGCTTGTGAGTCACCCACCCAGCATTTATGGGATTTGATTTTAATGCGATTGTGCCCCTCCTACCGTCTCATTGCGGCTTCTTTGTCTCTGGATGTGGGGTGGTTTATTTTGGTGAGTTCCAGTTTCTTTGTGTCTGTGGTCGTCCAGCAGTTAGTTGTAATTCCAGTGCTCTTGCAAGAGGGAGTGAGCGCACGTCCTCCTACTCCGCCATCTTGATTCTTCTTTCCACTAGTATTCTTATAAAAGTTTTTTTTTTTTTCTTGGTGCAAATATGTTTTACTTCTCTTTGGCAAATACCTAAGAGTGGAATTACTGGTTCATAGGTAAATACCTGTTTACCTTTATAAGTAACTGCCAAAGTATTCTCCGAAGTGGTTGTACCATTTTACATACCCGTCAGCAATGTATGAAGGTTCTGCTTGTTCCTGGTCCTCTCCAATATTTGGTGTATTCAGTCTTTTAGCCAGTCTAGTGTGGATGAAATGCTGTCTCATTGGGGTTTAATTAGCATGTCTCTGATGACACTGGGCACTTTTTCATGGGCTTATTCCTCATTCATGTATCTTCTTTCATTTACGTTTAAATCTTTAACCCATTAACATTTTTTGAATTAATTTTTTAGGAAATATTTTTATATTTTGGATGTAAATATAGTCTGTCATATATTGATACTGTAATTATATTTTCTGCTCATCTATGGCTTACCTATTTTTCTTGTATTGGTGACTTTGGAACAGTAGAAATTTAAAATTTTGATGAAACCCAATTTATTTATATTTTATTAATGCTTTTTCTGTCCCTTTCAAGAAATGTTGGCTTGCTCCCAAGGTCACAAAGATATTATCCAATGTTTTCTTCAAGAAACTTTGTATTAATTTTTACATACAGTGAGATGAGATCAAGATTCATTTTTTCCCATAAAAATATCCTATTTTTCCAGAAGCATTTGTTAAAGTCTTCTTTAACCCATTGAATTGACTTTGTGCCTTGGTCAAAAATCAATTGAGCACGTATATAAGGATATATTTCTGAACTTTCTATTGTGTTCTATTGATATGTCTATTCTTATACTCATACCACACTGTCTTGATTATTGTAGCTTTACAGTAAATTTTAAAATCAGGAAGTACTTTTTCAATTTGGCTATTTAAGATCCTTTGTATTTCTATATAAGTTTTAGAATGACCTTGTCAGTTTCTATAAAAATCTGGTTGACATTTTAATAGAGATGGTATTGGATCTAAGAATTAATTTTGAAATAGTGAACATCTTAATAACATTGTCTTTGAATCCATAAACATTTATTTAGAATGCCATTAACTTTCTTTAGCAATGTTTTATATTTCTCAGTTAGAAATCTTACTTATCCATTGTTAGATGTATTTCTAGGGTCTTTACATTTTTTGATGCTGTTTAAATGTTGTGTTTAAAAAGTTTTATTTTCCAATTGTTTGATGGTGGCAGCTATGGCAACAATTGGACTTTTTACATGGTCTAATCCTGCTAATTTCACTTATTAATTCTAACGGGTTTTGTTTTTGTAAGTTCAATGGGGTTTTCTATGTACACAATCACGTTGTCTGTAAATAACAACAGCTTCTCTCTTTCTTTCCAATACTGGTGACTTTTATCCTTTTACTTGCTTTATTACATTGTCTTACACTTTCTTTCCTTGTATTTTTAATAACCATTTTATATATTTTAATTTATGTTGGAAGATTAATAAAACTGCATGATGAGTACATGTTTCATTGTGTCTTCAAGTTGGAGTATACCTTTTTAAAATTGTGATTAAATACACACAACAAAATTTACCATGTTACTCATTTTTAAGTGTATAGGTCAATGGCATTAAGTATGTTGACATTGTTGTGCAGCCGTCACCACCATCCATCTTCAGAACTTTTCCATCATTCCAAACATAATCTTTGCACCCATTAAACACTAACTCTTCATTTTACCCCCTACCCAGGCCTTGGCAACCACCATCCTACTTTCTGTCTCTATGAATTTGACTACTCTAGGTACTTTACGTATCTCATGTAGGTGGAATCATACAGTATTTGTCTTTTTGTGATTAGCCTATTGTGCTTAGCATAATATCCTCAAGGTTCATCCATGTTTTAGCATGTGTCAGAATTTCATCCTTTTTAAGGCTAAGTAAAATTCCATTGAATGTACATGCCATATTTTCTTTATTCGTTCATTTGTCTGTGAGGTGTTTCCACCTTTTAGCTTTTGTAAATAATGCTGCTATGAACATGGTGTACAAATATTTCTTAAAATTCCTGTTTTAAATTTTTTTGGAAATATACTCAGAAGCGGAATTGCTGAATCATATGATAATTCTGAGGATTTTTGGAGGAGCTACCATACTGTTTTTCCACAGCAGCTATGCCATTTTACATTCCCATCAGAAATGCACAGGGTCCAAATTTCTCCACATTCTTCCCAATACTTGTTCTTTTCTTTTCTTTTCTTTTTTTAAATAATAGCCACCCTAGTGGGTATGAAGTGGTATTTCATTGTGGCATTGATTTACAGTTCCCTGAAGATTAGAAGTGCCAAACAACTTTTCATGTGGTTATTGTCATTTGTATAACTTTTGGAGAAATGTCTATTCAAGTCCTTTGCCCATTTAAAAGTCAGGTTTGTTTTTGTTGTTGTTGTTGAGTTGTAGAAGTTCTTTATATATTTTGGATATTAATCCTCTATCAGACATGATTTGCAAATATTTTTCTCCCATTCCAGAGTGAGAATTGCCTTCTCACTCTGTTGATAGTGTCCTTTGGTGCACAAAAGTTTTTAATTTTGATAAAGTCCAACATTTTTCTTTTGTTGCCAGTACTTTTGGTGTCATATCCATAAAATAATTGCCAAGTCGAAAGTCATGAAGCTTTTCCCCTATGTTTTCTTATAAGAGTTTTAAAGTTTGGATGATTCCTTTTATCAGTATGAAATGTCTCCTTATGCTAGGTTGGTGCATTTTACCTTGGATTCTACTTTGTCTGCTTCCATACCAATGCAGAAAGAATGAGTGGGCAAAGTATCATATGGAAATTATGGCAGCTGCAAAGGAGCAGGAGGCAGGCAGGGAGGTGTTGGGCCAACTGGCCAGAGTGGAGATGCTAAGGAAGTAAAGAGATGGAGGACAGGCTGAAGTCCAGGAAGAATTATCAAGATTTCTTTTTTTTTAATTTTAATTTTTTTAAATTTTATTTCATATTGGTGTATAATTGATTAACAATACTGTGTTAGCTCCAGGTGGACAGCAATGTGATTCAGTTATGCATATATATGTATCTATTCTTTTTCAAGTTCTTTTCCCATTTAGGTTGTTACAGAATATTTAGCAGAATTCCCTGTGCTATACAGTAGGTCCTTGTTGGTTATCTATTTTAAATATAGAAGTGTGTATATGTCAAACCCAAACTCCCAACTTATCCCTCTCCCTCACCTTTCCCCTTGGGTAACCATAAGTTAGTTTCCTAAGTCTGTGAGTCTGTTTGTTTTGTAAATAAGTTCATTTGCATCATTTTTTTTTAGATTCCGCATATAAGTGATGTCATATGATATTTGTCTTTTTCTGTCTGACTTACTTCACTTGGTATGAATCTCCAGGTCCATCCATGTTGCTGCAAATGGCATTATTTCATTCTTTTTTTAAATAATTAATTAATTAATTAACTTATTTATTTTATTGGCTGTTTTGGGTCTTTGTTGCTTCACATGGGCTTTCTCTAGTTGCGGGCTACTCACTGTGGTGGCCTCTCTTGTTGTGGAGCACAGGCTCTAGGCACTTGGGCTTCAGTAGTTGCAGCACATGGGCTCATAATTGTGGTTCACAGACTCTAGAACACAGGCTCAATAGTTGTGGGGCACAGGCTTAGTTGCTCCATGGCATGTGTTATCTTCCCGGGGCAGGGATTGAACCCATGTCCCCTGTATTGGCAGGTGGATTCTTAACCACTGTGCCACCTAGGAATTCCCTACTACATTCTTTTTAATGGCTGAGTAATATTACATTGTATATATGTGCCACATCTTCTTTCTCCATTCTTCTGTTGATGGACAGGTTGCTTCCATGTCTTGGCTATTGTAAACAGCACTGAAATAACCGTAAGGGTGCATGTATTCTTTTGAACCATGGTTTTCTCTGCATATATGCCCAGGAGTGGGATTGCTGGATCATATGGTAGCTCTATTTTTAGGTTTTTAAGGAATCTGCATGCTGTTCTCCATAGTGGCTGTACCAACTTACATTCCCTCCTACAGTGTAGGAGGGTTCCCTTTTCTCCACACTTGCGCCAACATTTATTGTTTGTAGACTCTTTGACAATGGCCATTCTGACTGGTATGAGGTGATATTTCATGGTTTTGACTTGCTTTTCCTTAACAATTAGCAATGTTGAACATCTTTTCATGTGCGTCTTGGCCACCTGTATGTCTTTTTTGGAGAAATGTCTATTTAGGTCCTCTGCCAATTTTTGGATGGGGTTGTTTGCTTTTTTGATATTGAGCTGCATGAGCTGTTTGTAAATTTTAGAGATTAATCCCTCATCAGTTGCATCATTTGCAAATATTTTCTCCCATTCTGTGGGTTGTTGTTTTGTTTATGGCTTCCTTTGCTGTGCAAAAGCTTTTGAGTTCAATTAGGTCCTATTTGTTTATTTTTGTTTTTATTTCTATTACTCTAGGAGACAGATTGAAAGAGATGTTGCAGAGATTTATATAAAAGAGTGCTCTGCCTATGTTTTTGTCTAAGGGTTTTATAACATTCAGTCTTATGTTTAGGTTTTTAATCCACTTTAAGTTTATTTTTGTATATGGTGTTAGAGAATGTTCTAATTTCATTCTTTTATATGTAGCTGTCCAGATTCCCCAGAACAATTTATTGAAGAGACTGCTTTTTCTCCATTGTATAGTCTTGCATCCATTGTTGTAGATTAATTGACCATACCTGTGTGGGTTTATTTCTCAGCTTTCTATCCTGTTCCATTGATCTATTTTCTGTTTTTGTGACAGTACCATGCTGTTTTGGTGACTGTAGCTTTGTAGTATAGTCTGAAGTCAGGGAGCCTGATTCTTTCAGCTCCTTTTTTCTTTCTCAAGATTGCTTTGGCTATTTGGGGTCTTTTGTGTCTCCATACAAATTTAAAAATTTTTGTTCTAGTTCTATGAAAAATGCCATTGGTAATTTGATAGGGATTGCTTTGAATCTGTAGAGTGCCTTAGGTAGCATAGACATTTTGATAATATTTATTCTTCCAATCCAAGAACATGGTATATCTTTCCATTGATTTGTGTTATTTTCCATCTCTTTCATTAGTGTCTTATAGTTTTTGGAGTACAGGTCTTTTGTCTCCTTAGATAGGTTTATTCCTAGGTATTTTATTCTTTTTGATTGTTTCTTTAATTTCTCTTTCTGACCTTTTGTGGTTAGTGTAAAGAAATGCAACAGATTTCTGTGTATTAATTTTGTATCCTGTAACTTTACCAAATTCACTGATGAGCTCTAGTAGTTTTCTGGTAGCATCTTTAAGATTTTCTGTGTATAGTATCAATATCATGTCATCTGCAAACAGTGATAGTTTTACTTCTTCTTTTCCATTTGCATTTCTTTTACTTCATTTTCTTCTTTGATTGCCATGACTAGGACTTCCAAAACTTTGTTGAATAAAAGTGGTGAGAGTGAGCATCCTTGTCTTGTTCCTGACCTTAGAGGAAATGCTTTCAGCTCTTCACAGCTGAGTATGATATTAGCTGTAGGTTTGTCATATATGGCCTTTATTATGTTGAGGTATGTTCCCTCTTTCTGGAGAATTTTTTTTTTTATCATAAATGGATGTTGAACTTTATTGAAAGTTTTTCTGCATCTATTGAGATGATCATTTGGTTTTTATTCTTCAATATGTTGAAGTGGTATATCACACTGATTGATTTGTGGTTATTGAAAAATCTCTGCATCCCTGTGATGAATCCCACTTTATCATGGTGTGTGATCCTTTTAATGTGCTGTTGGATTCAGTTTTCTAGTATTTTGTTGAGGATTTCTGTATCTATGTTCATCAGTGATATTGGGCTGTAATTTTCTTTTTTGTGGTATCTTTGTCTGGTTTTGATATCAGGGTGATGGTGGCCCCATAGAATAAGTTTGGGAGTTTTCCTTCCTCTGCAATTTTTTGGAATAGTTTCAGAAGGGTAAATGTTAACTTTTTTCTAAATGTTTGATAGAATTCACCTATGAAGACATCTGGTCCTGGACTTTTGTTTCTTGGGAGTTTTTTAATCACAGTTTCAATTTCAGTACTTGTGACTAGTCTGCTCATATTTTCTAATTCTTCCTGGTTCAGTCTTGGGAGAGTGTACCTTTCTAAGAATTTGTCCATTTCTTCTAGGTTGTCCATTTTATTGGCATATAGTTGCTTTGTACTAGTCTCTTGTGATCCTTTGTAATTCTGTGGTGTCTGTTGTAATTTCTCCTTTTTTATTTTTAATTTTATTGATTTGAGCCCTCTCCCTTTTTTTCTTGATGACTCTGGCTAAAGATTTATCAATTTTGTTTATCTTTTCAAAGAAACAGCTTTTAGTTCATTGATCTTTTCTATTGTTTTCTTCATCTCTATTTCATTTATTTCTGCTCTGATCTTTATGATTTCTTTCCTTCTTGGGTTTTGTTTGTTTTTCTTTTTCTAGTTGCTTTGGGTGTAAGGTTAGGTTGTTTATTTGAGATTTTTCTTGTTTCCTTAGGTAAGATTGTATTGCCATAAACTTCCCTCTTAGAACTGCTCTTGCTGCATCCCATAGGTTTTGGATTGCTGTGTTTTCATTTTCACTTGTTCCAGGTAATTTTTGATTGTCTCTTTGATTTCTTCAGTGATCCATTGGTTGTTTAGTAGTATATTGTTTAACCTCTACATGTTTGTGCTTTTGTTGTTTTTTGTTTTTTTTTCTTGTAGTTGATTTCTAATCTCATAGTTTTGTGGTTGGAAAAGATGCTTGATATGATTTCAGTTTTGTTAAATTTACTAAGGCTCTCTTTGTGGCTAAGCATGTGATCAATCCTGGAGAATGTTTCATGTGCACTTGAGAACAATGTGTATCTTGTGGCTTTTGGAGGGAATGCTCTATAAATATCATTTAAGTTTTCTGGTCTAATGTGTCATTTAAGGCCTGTGTTTCCTTATTGATTTTCTGTCTGGATGATCTGTCCATTGGTGTAAGTGGGGTGTTAAAATCCCTCACTATTATTGTGTTACTGTTGATTTCCCTATTTATGGATGTTAGCATTTGCTTAATATATTTGAGGTGCTCCTATGTTGCATGCATATATATTTACAATTATTATAGCTTTTTCTTTAAGGTAATTCTCAATATGTATGTTCTTATTGCCATTTTGTTAATTGTTTTGGATTTGTTTTTGTAGGTCTTTTATTTCTCTTCTTCTTTTGTTCTCTTTTCTTGTGATTTGCTGACTAACTTTGACTAACTTTAGTGTTGTGTTTGGATTCCTTTTTCTTCTTTATGTGTGTATCTATTGTAGATTTTCTGTTTGCAGTTACCATGAGGTTTTTTTTAATTTTAAAAAATATATTTATTTATTTTATTTATTTTTGGCTGCATTGGGTCTTTGTTGATGTGCACTGGCTTTACTTGAGGTGAGTGGGGGCTACTCTTGGTTGTGGTGCACACACTTCTCATTGTGTTGGCTTCTCTGGTTGCAGAACATGGGCTCTAGCCATGTGTGCTTCAGTAGTTGTGGCACACAGGCTCAGTGGTTGTGGCTCGTGGGCTCTAGAGTGCAGGCTCACTAATTGTGGCTCATGGACTTAGTTGCTCCGCGGCATGTGGGATCTTCTCAGACCAGTGACCAAACCTCTGTCCTCTGCATTGGCAGGCAGATTCTTAACCACTGTGCCACCAGGGAAGTCCCACCATGAGGTTTTGATATAGCAGTCCATATATAAATAAGATTGTTTTGAGTTGCTGCTCTTTTAATTTCAAATGAATTTCTAATATCCTGCATTTGTGCTCTCTTCTCACAATTGCTGGTTTTGATAGCATATTGTGTGTAGATGATTTTCTACCTTTACTTTATGTTTGCCCTTACTGGTGAGCTTTCCCATTCATAATTTTCTTGATTCTAACTGGGACCTTTTCTTTTCCGCCTAGAGAAGTTCTTTTAAGATTTGTTGTAAAGCTGGTTTTGTGGTGCTGAATTCTCTTAGCTTTTGCTTGTCTGTAAAAATTTGATTTCTTTGTCGAATTTCAATGAGAGCCTTGCTGGGTAGAGTATTCTTGGTTGAGGTTTCTTCTTTGTCTTTGGATGTAGGATATCTTTTTTGGCAGGTTCCAGCATTTTTTTGTTGATGATTGTTCACCAGTTAGTTGAGATTTTGGTGTTTTCATAAGAAGAGATGAGCTCACATCCTTCTACTCTGCCATCTTGTCCCTGCCCCAAGATTTCTTTTTGAAAGCAAATATCCCCACCCTCAAAGACTCTAGAGTTTTGCATTTCAACTAATTTCTTAGGACTTAATTAGGTCATAGATTGAATTCTTTTGGGAGCAAGGGCTTTGTTGCTTAAGGCCATTACTTTGTCCTCCATGGCTCAAGAGTCTCTTGAGTTCAACTCAAAATTAAACTCTTTGCTATACTGTCAGGAAAAGTGGGGCTCCACACATACTATGACATAAGAATGGAATATGACATTATTTACAATAATGGGGACATGGAGAAGATAGGTTTAGAAATGTTTAATATATTAAAATTTTGGATAAATATTTAAGGCAAAATGTCATCTTTAGACAGGAAATTAAATAAGCCAAGAGGGGTACAACCAACAGGGCCAAAATTTAATAAGAACAGAAGCACTGAATACAAGGTTAGCATTTCAATCACTTTACAAATTAATACACATTTGTTTTTTCAATCACTGAATTAATACTGATTATAGGTCAACTATGCTCTCTTAACAAATATTAATGACATGTCCACTATTTTCTACTATACCTATTATTGTCTACTCTGTGAAAATTTACAAAAATATTCACTTCATTTTTCTCTATTTTTGACTTCAGTTTCCCAATCATAAAATAAGATTGACATTTGTGCTCTAGAATTAGGTAGCTTTTGGCAGGGCCCATAAAACATGATCTGGGTTAGAATCCAAGACAGCCATCTGGGACAAAAAGATAAAGTCCAGGACAGTTTAGGCCAATACAAGACATAGATTATCTTATAAACAAGGGACATTTTTAAAAGATGGGGAATTTAATTTTAAAGCAAATGCTATATTCAGCATAACTAATCTCCCTGTCTTTTTATCTGGGTATCTTTAGGACAAGTATTCTCTGCGGAATAATGTCCACTTTATCAGAGCTAAAATTTTGACGAGGTAAATAAAAGAGACAGACTATTTCTCTTATAATAGTCACTCTCTCTTTTTTAAGACCTTTTTTTAAGAGCAGTTTCAGGTTCACAACAAAATTGAGCAGAAAGTACAGAGAGTTCCCATATACCCCTGAAGCCAAACACACACAGCCTCCCCTATTATCAACATCTCCCACCAGAGTGGTACATTTGTTACAACTGATGAACCTTCATTGACACATCATTATCACCTAAAGTCCATAGTTTATGTTAGGGTTCACTCTTGATGTTGTACATTCTATGAGTTTCGACAAATACAAAATGATGCATCCACCATTATAGTATCATGCAGAGTAATTTCACTGCCCTAAAAATCCTCTATGCTCCACAAAGTTACAAGAAAATAAGTTCAGTACAAAGAACTTATTTTTTCCTGAACCATGTGAGCTTAAATTGCTGACCTGATACCTCATGACTCCCCTTCCTCTGAATACCTTAGTATGTATTTTCTATAATGAGGACATTGCTCTATGTCACAACACAACAGGAAATTAACAATGATTCATCTCTATTACTTAGTTCTCAGACCACAGTCAAGTTTCACCAATTTGGTCCCAATACTTTTATAGCGAAGAGATCCAGCTCTGTATCCTGTGTTGCACTTAGTTATCACGTCTCTTTAGATAACTTCAGTTTAAAGCACTTCCTCAATCTTTTGTTGACTTTCAAGATGTTGATATTTTTGAAGTTAACATACCAGTTATTTCGTAAAATGTTTCCCAATATGGGTCTGTCTCATGTTTCCTCATAAATAGATTTAAATTATGCTGCTTTGGCAGGAATATGACAGAAGTGTTTTTCTCAGTGTAACCTATCAGGTGGTACACAATTTCAATTTTTTCTATTTACTGATGAGGTTCAATTTAATCACTTAGTGCCACTTTCTTACCATTTCTTCCTTTGTAATTAATAAGTAATTTGCATGAATGTACTTGTACATTTCCCATTCCACATCACACTTATAGTTTATCTATGAATTTTTTTAATCTTTATGGACTCACAGTTTCCTATTTTGTCTAATTTTTAATTTATTTTAATTTTATATAATTTTAATCATTTTACTATTTTATCCCTATTTTACATATTACTATCATTATTTATTTTGATGCTTATCTTCTCCCTATTTTAGTAGGAGCTCTTTCAAGCTGGTTTCTGTATCCTTTTGCCGTGTTCCTATCATTCTTTGAACATTTTCTTATTTTTTGGCATAAGACATCCAGACTCATCTTATATTTTCCTCAGATTTCCATCTGAGCCTTGGAATCAGGCGTTTTTCTGAGGAATACTGGCTCCTTTTTGTGGGCCACCCCCCCCCCACCCCCGCCTCAGTCTCCCTTCTCTCCTGCTCATGGATCTGACGCTCCTCACCAGGCTGCCCTACATAGGATACCCTCCTTTCCCTGCTTGGGCTCTGTCATCCTGTGCTAGGCTGTCTCCCAACCCCACCCCCCAACACCCTTCTAGCCTGTTTAGGCAGAGTCCATTGAAAACCAAAGTCAGATTATATGGCTTATTTGGCTCAAAACCCTCAAAAGGCTCCAGTTCACTTGGAGTAAAAGCCAAAGTTCACTGTAAGCTCTGAGCTGCGACGTGGTCAGGGTCAGGCCCCGGCCTCTCCCATCTCTTCCCCTTCTGCTCTCTTTTTGCTCATTCTGCTCTGTGCACATACCAGGCCCTCTCCTGTTGGAGGGCTCTTGCTCTTCCTCCCAGCAATGTTCTTCCTCCACGGAAGGACATTCTTGGCCAGCTGCCCTACACCCTTTGGGTCTTTGCTGAGATCTCACATCTTCAGTGAGGCCCACCCTGACCTATCTCTTTAATACTGCAGACTTCCCTTTGCCTAGGTCTACCACATTTCTTTCCTTTAGGAAATGTGCATAAATGGACCTATTCGGTGATGCACACTGATGTCCACAGGACATGGGCCTGTGAGGAAGAGCAGAACCAAAAGAAATCAGAGCTGCTCTGCCTCAGAAAATGAAGGGAAATTAAAGTTTGCATGGGTGGATTCCCAGCAAAGGGATAAGGGCTCTGGGAACAAGTGTGAGCAGCGAGGGTAAGATGTGAACAAGATTTAGAGGTGATCCAGGGACATTTAAGGAGTTGTCTCACACTCAGGTATACTTTGCTTTCTTTGGAACTTGCAGCAATGCAGCTATCTTGTTTGATGGTGCAGTTAGTATTCGACTCAGGTAGATGGAAAATGCAGTGGAAACAACCCACTGAGGAGAAAGTGTCAGGGAGAACACATGTACCCCCAGAAAATCTAGCTGGGGTCGGGGCACTGGCCTTTTCACAACATACGGAATGATGGGTGAAGCTGCTGAAACAAGCTGTTAAAGGGAAGGTGGATCCCTGAAGTCTGGAGGCTTCAGGGACTCCTAGGTGCAGGGGATATGTATGAATGCAAGAGTCCTCCCGAAGCCCGTTTCTCTGATCTGGTCCAGTGAATATCTATAACATGCTCGGAGAAGGGGAGCTCAGCATTCAGACTCCACCTGAGACTCACAGATGTGCTCTGGGAATGAAGAGAGTGTTGGATTCAGGTGGAGTGTTCTTCTCAAGTTGGGAGGACAGGAAGTGTAAGCATAGAACCGTGGGACCAAATATGACACACTTTCATACATTATTAATTCAAATATCATTGTGTGTTAAAATAGAGACACTATGGAATCAACTGTAATATTGGCTGCAATTTTTGAGTAAATCTAAGAGAAGTTTTGCACTGAATATAAGCTGCTTTAGGTTGTGCCTTCAGACCTTGGGAATTGTTTAGTCCCCTCTGCCACTGATTTACTACATTCTAAGAGTTAGACATGGGGTGGGATGAATTGGGAGATTGGGATTGCCATATATACATTACTGATAAGAAAAAAAATATCAAATTGCATGCTTTAAATATATGCAGTTTATTGTATGTCAATTGTATCTCAATAAAAGTTCTTAAAGAGAAAACAAAGAATAAAGGGATAGTGAAACCAAAAAAAAAAAAAAAAATTAGAGCAGCACGGAAGGAAGGTAAATACACTGAAGTGCCCTCTCCTTATTACTAGTGACTTTGGGCCAATTACCAAACTCATTAGTTTTCTGACTTACAAAATAAAATAAAGAAGTCAACTAGATGTGTTCTAGTTGGGCTGCTTTGGGCTTTAGAAATGCTTTCAGGATTCCTCTCTCTTTCCTTCTCTTTCAGTATCTCTTTTTCTGTAGGTCTGCTCCTATACTCACCTCTCTACCATTTGCCTTCATCTGTGTCCTCCGAGTTTCTATTTTCTTGGAACTCTGCTCTTTACCTGGTCCACTATGAAGGTCCCACCTCTCTCTATCTTATAACACTTTTCAATTTTCAGTTTCTGCCCCTTCTGTCAATTGTTCAGTCTGTCAGCTTCCATTTAATTCCTTTCACCTGAAAGGAATCTGACTGGCCCAGCTCATCTTTCTGAAGCAATTCACCCAGTTACAGATTACAGCCAGCAATAGATGAGGTACCCTAAGATCAACTCCCATCCTGACATAATCTGTTAGAGTCAGTGAGTGATAAGGTTCTATGTTAGGAAACATCACTGCTGTCCCTTAGCAGGACTGTAGGAAAGTCATAGTCCCTTAAAAACTGAATGCAATTGTCAGGAATCATTTTAAAAAGTCAGATATAACCACAAACCTCTTTCGGTTTTTATTAATTCTATAAGTAAGGCACTGTGTCTCACACCCAGATTTGCTATGACAATCATTTTGACACTTATGACTTCATTTGCTATATGTTAATGTGATCTATAATATTCATCTATGTTACTAACTCTGGAAAATGAACACAATATTACTAACAATTTTTAAAGGTTGTTGACTATTTTAGGCTCAGTAAAGATAAGAGTTAATTCCCTATCCATTTCCTTTTATTCAGTTTAACAGATATTTATTGAATGTCGATTCTGGACCAGACACTGTTCTAATTAATGGAGATACAGCAGGGAACAAAGTGAACAAAATCCCTTCCCATGTGGAACTCACATTCTAGAGAAATCTAAATATGTTTCTGTTTGCTTATTTCTTCTTTTCAAAAAATCTTTAAGCCTAAAGAATTATTAGCAAAAACTCGTATATCCCCTACACTGTTAGTCAGAGCTCAACATTTTTCCACACTTGTTTAGTTTTTTGTTTGTTTGTTTGTTTTGTTTTTGTTCTGTTGGTTTGTTTTTTAAGGAAAAACACTGCATATAGAGTTGAAACTCTCTATGTAGCCTCCCCTTCTCTGAGTGCTATGGACTCAGTCGTGTCCCCTCAAAATTCATATTTTGAAGCCCTAACTCCCACTGTGACTGTATTTGAAGAAAGGACCTATGAGGGGGTAACAAAATTGAAGTTAAAAGGGTGGAGTCTTGATCTGACAGGGCTGGTGCCTTAAACAAAGGAAGAGACACAGAGCTCTCTCTCTGCTGTATGAGGACGCAGTGAGGAGGCAGCTATCTAAATACCAGGAAGAGGGTCCTCACCAACCAGAACCTTGGTCTTGGACTTCCCAGCATCCAGAACTGTGGGAAAAGAACTTCTGATATTTAAGCCACATAGTTGATGGCATTTTGTTACAGCAGGTGAGCAGACATAAGCACAACTCTGACGTTGGTGTTTACCAACCCCAAGCAGCATTTATACTTTTACTACATTCATGTGGACCTGTGAACAAGAACTACATAGGTTTTATTTTTTTCAGTTTTAAAAACTTTATGTAAATAGTATCATGCTCCACGTACATTGCATATTCTAAAGAACTGGTCTATTTTCATCACAGCCGCTTTGAAAATTTGATGAACGTTATGGCCAATTTTCTCACAGGAATATTGTGCAATATTATGTATATAGTTTCTGACAGCTCATAAACTGTGATGCTCAATTATGAAACCCAGAGTAAGCATCTTTGCTATAGTTATAATGACTTTTCAGAATATTTACCCCACAATATTGCAAAGTCCCTAGTCATCTGGAAATAAAGTAAATCATGACCACTGTTCCATGCTTACTGAGACTGGAAAGTGGGCTCATATTTTAGAAAGATATTTAATAATAAATATTGGAAATAAAAATGATTTTCTTTTGATTGGCCAGAAAATTGAATTATCTACGTATTCCATTTTTCAAGTTTTCTGAATAATTGAGGTCAGCAGTGGAGAATCACACAGTAGTGATATTGGCTTGATAAGGAATTAATAAAAAATAGAGTTCATTTGACATGGCAGGAAGGGTTTTAGTAAATACAAATGAATAGAACTGAAAAAAAAGTTCCTATAATTTAGTGTGTTGATTGTCAAGTCCCATCTTATTCCGCTGTAAAATGTGAGGACACTCAACTACTTCCCTGGGAATTTGGAAAGCAAAGGATTTTTTTACAAACCTGGTGTGAAGTTTCTTGGAAAGGATATCCAGCATAAGGATATAATTGTTTTTTGGCATGCTGGCAGGTGCCTCTGTACTGCATTTTGCTTTCCTCTGATTGTAGCAAGAACACTGTGAAAGACATTCAAGGCCAAATGAACATTTACAGATGAATTACCACCTGCCTTGAACACAGAAAGAAATATTGATGTTAAATAGAGCCATTTGAGGACTCAAGTAGAGGAAAAGACTGTGGAATCCAGTGAGATCTGATGAACCTGCCAAGTTCCAGAAAGGCAAGTTTAAACTGTCCTGCAGAAAACAACACAGTTCTGGAATATGATAGGATGTTATCTGGGAATCACATTCTTGTTTCTGTTGAAGTCCAACATTGCCTGTCTTTACCAAGGAGTACTGCCGGCTATGGAGGAGACACTTTCTGAGAGTAACTTCAGTGCAAATATTTCCCAGGCAGAAAGGAAAAGGCAAAGGCTTAACTATGATGAAGGTGAGACATCGAAGATAGCATATATATAGTCAAAGAGAGACAGACATTTGTGGACAGGAAGAATCAGTGGGAATGAAGATCATTTTTAGGTGTTTTAAAACACAAAGAGAAACAAAGTGATAGAGAGATAGAAGGAGAAACGCTGAGGAAATTGAGTTGCTAATACCTGTAGGGAGATGGGCATTTCTTAATATTATTTTAATACATTATTTTAATAGGTGATTGCTGGGTGGACAGAACATAACTGAGGACCAGCATGCACGTGGGAGTCTATATATATGGAGAGAGAGAGAGAGAGAGAGAGAGAGAGATCTATCTCCAGTAAAGTACAGAAGAAGAGCTAATATTAATCAGATTTAGGAGGAGAGAGAAAAAGAATGAAGAATAGGATGACCACACTTTGACTCCCCATAGAACCTGTCTTCTCCTGCGACTGCGGTAGGTTGAAAAATGATCCATCAAAAGGTATCTATCTCCTAATCCCTGGAGCCTGTGAATGTTACCTTATATAGAAAAAAAAGACTGTGGATATGATTGAATATCTTGATGTGAGGAAATTATCATACATTATCCTGAATTTGCCCTAATGAAAACACATGTCCTTACAAGAGGCAGGCAGAGAGAGATTTACTACATACACAGAAGAGAAAGAGGCCATGTGACCACAGAGGCAGGGGTTGGAATGATGAGGCCACAAGCCAAGGAATGCCAGCGGCCACCCAAAACTGGAGAAGACCAGGGATGGATTCTCCCCTAGAGCATGAAGGGGGCTGACACCTTGATTTTGACCCATTGAAGCTTATTTCCAATTTCTGGACTCCAGAACTGTAAGAAAGTAAATTTCTGCTTTTGTAAGTCACCCAGCTTGTGATAACTTCTTACAGCACCCATAGGAACACAATACAGAGATCAAGCAGACAACACCAGAGCATCACACAGCAGGGATGTCAAAGATGCCACATAAGGTGACTCCTTGAATGAGGATTTGAGAGCTGATAGACTCACATTCACTTCCTGGACATCTGAGTAATGTAACCACATGAGTTTCCCAAAGTAGGAATCAGAAAGTATGAGGAAAACATTAAGCGTTTATCCTGTCTTTCCTATAGAATTGTATTTTAGAATAGCCAGTTATTCCATTGATAAGGGAAAGGTTTTTTTTTTTTTTCTTTTCTCTTTTTTTTAAATACAGGGAGAAGGGATTATAGAATTAGAAAGTCACCAATTTTTAACCCCCAGTGAAAAAATTGAGGCAAAGATCAGGGAAGGATCATCAGGCTAAAACCTTTCCATCAGTGGTTCTCAAAGTCCGCTGCTCCCTGGAATCAGTAAGGAGCTTTGAACACTACCAATGCCTATATCCAAATACTAGAAATTCTGATGGAATTGGCCTGGAATGGGGTTATGGGCATCAAGATATTTAGAAGCTTTGAGGTGATTTCTAATGAGCAGCCCAGGTTACAAATCATTGCTGCCAAAATATCACTCCACAGATTTTTTATTTAATTTTATCTATCTATCTATCTATCTATCTATCTATCTATCTATCTATCTATCTATATCTATCTATCTATCTATCTATCATATATCATCTATCTATCATCTATCATCATCTGTCTATCTAACTATGCTAATTACACAAGAAGAAATGTACCTTACAATGCAGAGATCTGGCTGTCAGTACCTCAACCCAGTGATCAAATTTAGTATCACTGTACTTGGAAATACCAGACATTATGTACCTTTGATGGGATGTAATACACCATCATACGATGATGTGTATAAGGTAGATGATGTCCTTAACTATGTAAAATTCCACATAAAATTAAAAATTATAACTATGCTAAGTACTGTGAAGGAAAGGTGCATGATGACAGGAGAGGGTCTAATGGGGCCAGACCTGGATGAAGAGTCAGGACCGTAGCCTTCTGGGTGACGCACGTGATAATGAAATTCATAGAAGTTCTGACTCACTCCTGCTAACTGTACTAGCTCTCAAACCTCCTTTCTGCCACATCTGTTGCTAAGTTCAAGGTGGGCTCACAGGGGAGTGGGAAGCTGGTTTCATAGACCTCATGCAAGTGCCCTGCAACCTCCTCCTCCTTCACTGCTCCCACCAAGGTAACAGAGCCTGAGAGGAGAGGCGCCTGCTCCTGCCAAGGTGCCCACTGCCCCTTGGAGGGCTCTGCCACCAGGCCATCTTCTACTGACAACCACTTGCAGGCCAGCTCTTGAGTCATCACCGTAGCTGTGTCTTCCCATGGGAGTGTGGTAGACTGGCTTTAGCATCAAGCAGTCCTGTGTTTGAATTCTTTCTCTGCTACTTAGCAGCTCTGAGACCTTAGGCATCATTTAATCTCTCTGAGCCTCAATTTTCTCATCTGTAAAATGGGACCAATAACACCTACTTTACAATGTAACTGTGAGGATGAACTAAGATAAAGAGTGCAAAGCGCTTAGGAAAAGACCTGGTGTATCTTAGGCACTAGATGCATGGTAGTCCTGCTGTAGGCTCTGTTTGCCTGTCAAACTGGAGGACAGAAAGGCCTGCAGGTGTGGTAGTCTGCTTTGTGCCCCCAGGATATGGTATACATTTTTGACTCCCTCCCTATGAGGGCTTCTGCAAAGTCCAACACCCAAATTTCTTGGACGAGAAGATAGTCTCCGTGTCTCTGTGCAGGTATCCTGTGATCTCCACCTCATCTCTCAGTTCTGTACCCAGGCCAAGCTTGTGAACCCCCATTCAGATTGAATTTCTCCCCCACCCATAAAGGGCCCCAATCCACATCAGCTCCCTTCATTGAACAGTCATTTATGAGCACATCCTAGCATTAAATTAAGCCCTGGAGAAACAATGCAATGGATACAGTGCTTGTGCTCACAGAGCTTACACCTGGTGGAGGTTACAGGTGATCAACTCTAAAGCAAATAAATATGTAGGCTTATTAGATAAGCCTTGCAAAGAAAAAAAAAACACAGCAATTGGATAGAAAGAGAAGAAGAGCAGGAAGGGTTTTCTTTAGCTACAAGGGTCAGGGACATTTTTTGTTATTGTTGAGGAGACATTTCACCTGAAGGGAGGCCCTCAAAGATCAGGGGGAAAAAGCTTTCCAGATGGAGGCAACAGCTGGTACAAAGGCCGAGGCTAGAGTCAGCTTGGGAGGTTAGAAGGTTTAAAAGAAGGCCAGTGTGCATGGAGCTGAGTGGTGAGAGATGAAGTCAGAGAAGGAAGCAGGGGTCAGATCACTCAGGGCTGTGGTAAGGAGTTGGATTTTACTCTATTGAAATGGAAAGCCATTGAGGACCTTCAGCCAGAGAGCCCATGCCCTGATTTTCACCTAAGAAAGGTCACTCTGACTGCTGTGTGGGTAATGGACCATCTAGGAATAACAGTGGAGGGAGGATGATCAGGGGAGGTTATCACACAGTCTAGGAAACATGATGGCACCTTGGACTAGGGTTACAGCAGCCAAGTTGCTGGGGTCTGGTAGGACAGGTGATATGCTTCAGAGCTGAACATCAGAACTTACTAACTGGATATGAGTGCAAGGGAAGGAGAGGAATCAAAAATGACCCCAGATTCTTGGCCTAAGCGACTGGTGACTGGTGGTGCCAGGCAGTTAGATAGGAGAGACTGGGGGAGAGTGGATTCTGGAAAAGAAAAAACAAACTCTGTTTTGGTTATGTTAAGTTGGAAATGTTTCTTAGACAAGCAATTGGAAATAGCAAGTAAACAACAGAAATACAAGTCTGGAACAGGAAGATCCTGGCTTCACTCATAAATTTGAGAATCTCTAGCCTATTAGATTAGGTGGTATTAAAGCCATGGGGAAGAATGCAGATGGAGGAGAAAAAAAGTCCAAAGGCAGATACCTGAACATGTAGTGAGATAAGGTCCACAATCATGGCCTAGAATCCTTCTGAACTTATCTAGTGCTACGTCCTTCCTGGCCCAGTTCAAAGCCAGAAGCTCTGTTTTTCCCAGTCAGTCCTGGTTTGGCTTTTATCTCAACCCCAGTTGCTCTTACAATCTGTCTCTCTTACTTAATCCGTGGCCTTGCTTGGTTACTTTATCTCTTTGCTTTGCTTTCCTCTTGTTGCCCCACCTACATTGCTGCCTCCTGGAGAGTGTCTAGTAAATTCCTGTATCATCTTCAAAATCTGGCAGAGGACTCTTAAGTGCTCAGAAGTCCATGCTGATTGATGAGATAAGGTTGCTTGGGAAATGCCCCATAAGGCCTGTTGGCATTGCTGTGCTTGTGAACCCCCTGTCTCCTGGCGCCTTCCCTCCAGGATGGTGCCTTCAGGCA